>NW_004444213.1:115594-157725 GCF_000243295.1 Trichechus manatus latirostris
TCTCTCTCTCCGTCTCTCTCTCTCCATCTCTCTCCCCATCTCTCTCTCTCTCCATCTCTCTCTCTCCATTTCTCTCTCTCCCCATCTCTCTCTCTCTCTCCATCTCTCTCTCTCTCTCCATCTCTCTGTCTGTCTCTTTCTCCATCGCTTTCTCTTTTTTTTTCTGTTTGAAGGGAGAGTTATCAACTAAAAAAGAAAAATGAGTGGTGGTCACGTGGGGTCCGTGGCAGGGGAGGGGCATACAAAGACTATTAAGGACATGAACACATGAGAAGAAATTCAAATCGTATGCCCAAAACATCACTGTCAACTCTAATCAGCAGCCATTAATAGGGTACTAACGGCAAATGAGCAATTTTCATCTGAGTCTCTTTACTGAGCGTGGATGACGGCCGTGAAATTGTTGTCGGGGGTGTGAAGGTCACATTTAAGTTACTCTAACGTTGTGAAGTTGTAGAAGTGCAACAGTCCTCTCCAAAGCACTGCCAGCCTGAAAACTGGGACTCAACTGCTCCTTCCAACACCAGGAAGTAACGGACGGCTTTGACAATTCTAATCCAGCTCCTGTTTAAACATTATATACACACTGTTGTTGCTGTTAGGTGCCGTCGAGTCAGCTCTGACTCACAGAGACCCCACGTATAACACAATGAAACACTGCCTGGTCCTGCGCCATACTCACAACAGTAAGTGATGTGTAATATTAATGATATTGTTCAATAATATCTGCATTCTGTTGGATCACCTTTCTTTGGAAGAGTAACGAATATGGATCTCCCCCAGTCGGTTGGCCAGGTACATAGTATATTATATATGTAATATATTCCACACATATATGTATTATCTATGTATACATACAAAGCACATGATTAAAAGGATACTTGCCTGTACATAAATTTTATTCTTTGGATCACTTCCATGGAATCACAGGCTGAGTTACCTACTTTTGCACTGTTAACTCGCTAATTAAAAAACAGAATATGAAATCCTTCCCTCATTTGAATTGCATCTTTAAAAATTACCTAAACCTTTGAATCAGCTCTCTTTGTTACAAGAGCAAAATATCAGCCTAAATGTACCACACAATTTACATACACCAGATGTTCTAAGAGATTAAGCTAAGATCTATATCTGATGAAAAGTACACTCAGACATGGCTCTGAAGATCAGCTTACATCAGAGATTTTTCTACCAAGAAAGAACTCTCTCCTGCAAGCGGGAAAGCCCTTCCCACCTTCCGGTGCTCAGCCATGCACATATCCCCACCACGGGTCAGAATAACACTAAAAGACAGCTACACGTGAATTAAAGCAGAACAGCCACACACAGGCATTAAGAGCGGGGAGGCTGCAGTGAGGTACGTAGACAAGTGGAGCAGAACAGCAAGATGCCCTTCATTCAAGGTAGCTTCCTGTGTGTGAGGAGTAACATGTGTCAGCCTGGCTAGCCTATGAGTCTCGGGGGTTTGGCAGACATTGGAATGGTTGCTCTTCTACAATGTAATATAATGTAATCACCTTCCATGATGTGATCTGACGTGAGCAGCCAATCAGTTGAAAGCAGAGTTTCCTTGGGGGTGTGGCCTGCCTCCAGTATACAGATGGATGTTCTGGCAAAACGCTCTCTCTCTCTCACTCTACCCTGTACTATTCTCATCATATGACCTCCAGTTCTTGAAACATAAACCTGCAGAAGTCTCCAGCCTGCCGCCTGACCTACAGATATGGGACTTGCCAGCCCTACAATTGTGTGAGCCATTGAAGAAGAAACTCTCTTTATATGTATATGTGTGTGTGTGTGTGTCTGTGTGTGTGTCTCCCTGGTTTTGCCCCTCTAGCGAATGCAGACTAAGACACTGTGTATGGCTGGAAGGCAGCTGGCAGTTATAAAGAAGACGAGGACCAGTTAGAAGGTAACAATCATGAGAAATGGAATGGTCACACAGCTCACTCACAAATCCAACCCCTTTCCACCTGGTGCTGACGAAATGTGCCACCAGCCGCACACTAACTGTGTGCCTAGCTGACTCGTCACGGGTGGGGCTAGGCTGCCCGCGTCATCTACCTTCTGTCCACCTGGAGATGAGTCCTGCCCCTCCCATACTCTCCAAGAACCTGGGTGAACCTGGGTGGCGGCACTAGACATTATATTCCAACCCCACATGTTTTATGTGAAGCTTCTCAGTTTAGAAGGCACGATCTGAACTTATTTCCCAGCTCTAGGACCTCTGACGATGAAAAAAAGGGTGGTGAGAGGGAAACAAGGTGCTGGCCCATTCATTTTCCTTCAGAAACAGCCAGTTAAGGTTCCCTTCCGGCTGCTATCCTGAGACTCACCCCTCCACGTGCACAGGAAGTGGAGGCCAGCTCCCCCGTCTCAGTAAGAGAGGCAAAGACAGGGACAGGTGGCCAGCTCCAGAAATCAGGATTCGCCAGGGGTAAGGATACCATGTTTGGCCCAATCAGTTAAGCACACGATTGCTAGCTGAAAAACTGCCGGTTCAAACCCATCCAGAGGTGCCTCAGAAGAAAGGCTTGGCAATCTGCTTCTGAAAGGTCACAGCTTTGAAAACCCTATGGGGCAGTTCTACCCTGCACACATGAGGTCACCATGAGTCAGAATCAACTCGATAGTAACTGATATAGGTTTTTTTTAAAGGGGCTTCCAAACACAGTCCTTTGGGTACTCCCAGAAACCCCTGGTGCACACCCGCTGGGTGTACATTGCTCTGAGCTCCCCATGTCCCCATGGAAAACATCACCTTCTACCTGGAGTCAAACGGTAAGAGGACAGCTGAGTGGGGGCGCTCTTGAAAGGTATGAGAAAAGATCATGGACGATCTTTCCCTTGGCCCAAGGGGCCCCACTGAGGAGGTAACAGACATTTCCACTTTGCTGATGAAGAATGGGATGTACTTTCACAGACTGTGCTCATGATTCTACTCTTTAAAATAACGTATTTTTAAGACCATGTGCGACACTACAAAATTTCAAGAGAGTAAAACATGTGACTTGAAAATCGGAGAAGCAAGGATATTCCTTGTAGTCTAGATCACCCTACCGGGAACACCTGTCTGTCAGCATGTCACACTGTGGGGGCTGCGTGTTGCTGTGATGCTGGAAGCCACGCCACCAGCATACCAGCAGGGCCACTCACGGTGGACAGTTTTCACTACAGCGTCCAGACCAAGACAGACTAGAAAAAAGGCCTGGAGCTCTATTACGAAAATCAGTCAATGGAAACCCATCACAACAGAACCCTGTCCAATACAGTGCTGGGAGATGAGTCTGATACAGGCTGGACGGCACTACGCAGTGGCCACAGGAGGGGACTCAAACACGCCAATGACCATCATGAAGAAGGCACAGGACCGGGCAACATTTCGTCCGTTCTACCCAAGGTGGCCATGAGTCGGAGCCAACTTGACGGCAACTAACAACTGGACACAAATTTACTTTTGATATGTGAACATTCAAGATAAATCCCTGTGTTAAAACACGAGGGCCCATTATGTCTTGCAAGGAGAGCACGGTCAAGCACACACAAGATGGGAGCAACCTGTGAGCCCTGGAAGGGAGGACAGAAAAGCCAGAAGGGCTCCCGGCATCAGACGCTGTTCCTGTACTCCCGCTAAGGTGCCAGTGGCTTGAGGACAACCAACACCAACCATCCGGCCCCAAATGGGAGAGAGAAAGTCCTGGGGGTTCCAGACTGGCCTCGTGGAGAGCTCAAGGGGCATGAAATCCAAAACCAAACCCACCGCCGTTGAGTCGATCCCGACTCACAGAGACCCTACAGGACAGAGTAGAAGCCCCATAGGGTTTCCAAGGAGCAGCTGGTAGATTCAAACTGCCAACCTTTTGGTTAGCAGCCAAGCTCTTAACCGCTTCGCCACCAGGGCCAAGGGGCGTGAAGGCAGATTTAAAGAGGTCATTCCACTTGCAGTCAAGTTAACCAGTCCTTCATTACTGACTTCACGCACGCTATACCATAGCTAGTCCTGGCATAACCAGAAAACCCAAGGAAAAAAAATCCCCAAAGACTCTCTAGGTGTGATTGAAGTGACTGTGGCTAAAATTCACTCTCAGACACAATGGAACAAACAACATCAGCACAACCCAGGGACAGACCCCCAGGGAGCAGTCAGACCCCAGGGAGGCGCTCCCCCTCCTTACCTCTCCAGATAATTTCATTTTCTATCATCCGTGTACATGTTTCATCGGCTAGCTATGCTTCTTACTTATTGCCACATACGAGTCTTCATTTCAACCTCCAAACTTCCCAAATCATTTTAGTATTGAAACTATAATCACACACCCTTTTTTTTTTTTTTAAACAACGTGATCACAAAACGTTTGCAGGAAATGGATGGCAGAGCCCCAAGCAAAGCTGGTCAAAGGACGCCATCCTTTTCCAAACGGTTACACGGTCTCCGGGAAGAGAGTTCAACACTGGAACAAGTGTTACAGGGAGCATGTGAAGCTACGGACAACTACTGCTAAAAAGACATCTAAGGGACAAAACAGGGTGGAATGGTGTTTAACTGAATTAAAAAAAAAAAAAAGATAAAATGAAACAGAACAGGAAGAGACACAGGACAAGGAGAGAAGGGAACGCTACAGTGTACAAGGTCGAGCCTCCTGCTTTCTCTTCTAAGGAAGACAAGTGTTACCATGAAGAAAACGTATAGTTACCTGCGTCCATATCTGCAAAGAATGGAACAGCCAGTGAGAAAAAGAAGGAACCAGAAATTCAGTGTCTCAGAGTTGGATTGAAAAAGGTTACACGGAGAGAAAATATAAACTTAGAAAACTTCTCGTGAAACACATCTTCACTAGGGGGCTACAGGAGCTAAACAGTTTCCTACCGTAACTGTCTTAATTTTACTTCAAGCAAAAAATAAAATACGGATATGTTAACTGAAGTCAAAGCCTCACGGCAAAAGAAAACCTCACTCCCATGCAAAATGATTATTAAATGTTTATAATAACTGTGTAAGGGGGGAAACATACTCGCAACGGATGGTGATGGCAACTGGAAAATCCGTTATCTAGAAAAATCTAGGACTATGTAACATTATGTAAAATTACGTATCAACTCAATATCCAGATCAGAGCAATGTTCCATCGATATTTAAAGGAGTTACACTGGATTAACGTTGGAAAGGACAAAACTGTGAGATAAGAAATAAATTCAACAGCATTTCATGGTTTCACTCTATTGCTCCAAATACCATAATCAATGTAATTGGTTTGCTAAAAACACTATGAAGAAGCAATGTACTTAGGATCTTTAAGGCTCTGTATTTTTTATTACTTTCTTGACATGTGACGTATCAAAATAATGATTTAGAATACGCTAAACAACAATTTTTTTGTTTAAGCTGGAAACTGCCTGCCACAGGGCATACCTTCGGGAGATTCCTCTTGGACATACGTGCCGGTCAGGTACCTGTGTACCAGGGCGGACTTGCCACTGGCCAAATTACCCACAATTCCCTGAAACAAAGGAATGAACAATCTTTCAGTATAATTAAACCACTCGAACTGGCAATCTGCAAATAAAAGGTTAAAATATAGTTGTTGTCAGCTGTGGTCGCATCGATTCCGACTCACGGTGATCCCATGTGTGTCAGGGTAGAACTCTGCTCCACAGGGTTTTCAATGGCTGATTATTTTCATAAGTAGATCACCAGGCCTTTCTTCTGAGGCCTTTCCTCTGCGTGGACTCAAACTTCCAATCTTTCAGCGAGCAGTCAAGTGCCTAACTGTTTGCACCACCCAGGGATCCTGAGATAGAAAACAACCCTAAGGAATCCTAAAATATATACAGCAAACTTAAAAATAATCACAAACAAGCACTGGCTGGATGGCCCAAAATGAGCTCATGAAATACTTCCGGTGGAATAAAAGGCATTCCAACACCCAGCTCTCACGTTCTCATCAGGGTCAACAGCTGCACGGTTGTCAACACCATATAAACACGGGTTGCGGCATTCATTCAGTTAACAACTGTGCTGTTGGCTACATCTGGAGAGGGCAGTCAGCCAGGACGCCTTCACTGTGTATCTCAGTAGTCTGAGCAAAGCACTAGGTTAACTTAAGAGTAGAACACAATGGCAGGACAGAAAATAGAGAGTCCTGTGGTGGTGCAAACGGTTAATGCGCTCAGCTGCTAGCTGAATGGTTGAGGGCTCATGTCCACCAAGAGGCACCTTGGAAGAAAGGCCTGGTGATCTACTCTAGAAAAATCAGCCACTGAAAACCCTATGGAGCAATTCTGCCCTGACACACATGGGGTTGCCAGCAGTCAGAATGGACTCAGAGGCAACTGGTTTTTGGTTTTTTGTTAAGAATAATGTGGGGTAATACATGTATTCTGGAGTATTCCATCATGAAAAGATGAATTTGGGGTTGGAATTTGGAGCCTAGTAGACCTTGTAGTCTCCAGCCACCCACCCTTTCCACACCAATCACTGAAACGCTCCCCCTACTCAGCAGTCAGCCTTTGGCTCAGATAGCACCTCCTCTGAGAAGCCTTCCTGGTACCCACAGTCTCAATGGGGTGTTTCTCATCAGCACCCCCTTAGGCCCCTGTTCCTTTGCCATCTTGTGACTTGTCACTTTATTCTGCAAACGTAAATATGTGGATCTCTGTCCAGCACTGCTAACTCCCCAAAGGACAAGGACTGTGTGTCTTATTGATCTCTGGCCATCTGTATCCGGGAGCAGCACCTGCCCCTGGCACACTCAACAACAGCAGGTGAATGAATGAATGAACGAATGACAGCTTTGAATGCTAACAAGTATTAATGAGATGCTTTATTACTTCTGCTCAAAGCAAGACTCTGCAATGGTGCCTAAACAAAGTCGTTTCGCCTCCTAATTTGACTCATGTCTTCTGGTTACCTTGGGCCTCTATGATCTGAGAATCTCTGCCAATTAATTATGCTTTTGCTCCAGGGCACCTGCTGTTTGTCGGCTTCATGCTGCGAAAATCCCAAACAGTAGGCCACAGAATTGAATTTTTAATTAACACGAGAGCTGCTCGTTCCTGAGGATAAAAATGCTCAAAATCAACCATTTTTCAGTCTGTGCTTCACTACTTGGCAAAATTCCTTCCCTCTACGTGGAAGCCATTGTGCAAAGAGTTAGGATTAACCCTCAGAAGGAAGAAATCAATCAACACTGCGGGGGGCGGGGGGGGGGCGGGAAGGTACTTTCTTTGGCTGGAATGGCTGGCTCACAGACCACCTCGTATTGGGGCAGAATTTTAATCTGAAACACTGGCAGAAACCAACACCTGAGCGTGTGAGGAGGAAATGAAATACACGCGGCAAATGCTCTTTAAGCTGTAAAGCTCCACGGGAACCCAAGGACCTGTTCCTGGATGCAAACCGGAGCGCGGACTCAGGCCTGCTGGTCAAAAGGCTCTGTGGGTGTAAATGAGGTAACACAGCTGAAAGGGTTCTGAGCATTCAAAAGAGCTAGTATTTTAGGGTGGCAGCAGGTCCTCAGAGTTCCTGGGAGGTGCAAACAGTTAACGCACTTGGCTGCTAACCAAAAGGTTGGAGGTTTGAGTTCACCCACAGGTGCTTCGGAAGAAAGGCCTGGCGATCTGCTTCCAAAAAAATCAGCCAATGAAAACCCTATGGAGCACAGTTCTACCCTGACACACGGGGTCGCCATGAGGCAGAGTCAACTCGAGGGCAACCAGCAGTTTAGTGGTGGTGGTAGTGGTCCAGCTGTAGTCGTACAGTAGGAGGAGGGGGGTAGGAGTAGTGGTGTAGTAGGAACAGGAGTACTGTAGTCAGAGGAGGAAGAGAATGAGGAACACTGCTGGAAGAGGAGGGGAGTGGTAGTAGTGCTGCAGGAGTAATAGGAGGAATAGAGTGGGAGTAGGAATAGTAGTAGGACGAGGAGGAGCATAGTAGTAGGAAGAGGAGGAGAAAGAGGAGTGTCACAGTAGTAATGCTGTAGTAGTAACAGAAGGAATACAGTAGGAGTAGGATTAGTATAGGAGTAGGAGGAAGAGAAGGAGAACGAGGAGTAATATAGGAGGAAGAAGAATCGACATAGTAGTGGCAGCAGTAATAGTAGTACAGTAGGAGTAGGAGGAAGAGTAGTACTAGCAGTATAGCAGGAGCAGGAGGAAGAGTACTAACATCAGGGAGGAGGAGTAGGTGTGGGTAGGCACCAGCATCACCAGCATCTCCTGTGCCATCCCATGAACGGTCGCGGCCCGTGCTTGGCATGCTCACGTGGCAAGAGGAAGCGAGCACAGGGCTGACTTTTAACGACTTCTCCATTACCCACACTTCACCGCTCACCTGCTCACCACGTGGTGTGCTCAAACGGAAATCAAGGCTTTTGGTAAAAATCCCAATTGCAGGTTCCATGAGAACACAGAAGTAGGGTATCACACGTTTTTGACTAAAGCTCCCCTCAACAGGCAAGAGGCTGAAGGCGTATTTATTTACTCTCCCCACCCCGACGTAAGCCCTAAGCACATGCTGCTTCACCCACTTTTGTGGCGAGCAGAGCTAGGCCACATTCCAGAACAACAGATAAGCAATCGGCCATTGATTATCTAGCCACAACACAACTTCAGAAAACATAAGACATGGTACCACCACTCTTGGCAAGAAAGCAAACACTGAATTCTTTTCTCTGACACATTCCAAGAGATTTATTGCAAAATATGACATAAAGAATCCATTTGAGGTTTGCTATTACATCACTTGGTTGCTGCCGTTTGGGAAGCGGGGGCCTGGGTTCCTAAGACGCTGACCTAAAGGACCACCTGGCTCGGGATGTCACACTCGGGCAGGAAACAATCGCAGCCCTGTGACCGCACAGAGACTGCCCTGCAGGACAAAGGAGCACTTTCTCTGGATACTGAAGGCTCCTTAGCATAGAAGGGATCTGCTGAGGGTGGGGGCAGCTACTTCCACAACAGGGGGGCACGGGGCTCTCGTAGAACCTGCGTCCCTGCTGGGGTCCTGCCCGTCCACGCACAGGTCAGGGAACTAACATCCCCAGAGCTCAGAACCCTCAACTTCATCCGTGAGACAGAGAATCAGCTCAGGGAATTTGAGCAAACTGGAAGACGGTTGTTTGGGGAGCCCGAATCCAGCTGCCGCCTGCACCTCTGGGCAGTTATCCAGAAAATTACAGGGTGCTGGAAATGCCACCAGCAAACACGTTTTTGGTAGTAAGCATCCTCGATTGTGGGCCTGTATGAAAATGTGGGTCACTAGAGGGCCCTCCAGGTGTGACACCTTTAGGTGCCAGACCTGGGACTAAATCACATGGTTATGTACTAAGGAACGGCGGCCAACTTGGTAATGGCCAGTCTGTAGCTACTGGCACCCAGTGGCCACTAGCCACACGTGGCTGTTTCCATTTAAATGAACTAAACGTACATAAAATCTTAATACTCAGCCCCACCAGTCCTACTAGCCCCATTTCAAGTGCTCAGTAGCCACGTGTGGCTAGTGGTTACCATGTTGGACAGTTTCGATGTACAACATTTCCTTCACTGTGGCAACTTCTATGGGGCAGTGCTGACCTAGAAGCATAAACTCTGGGTTCTAACCCAGCTCTGCCAGTTATTAATCGCTGGTCCTTGGGCAAGTTCTGAATGTCTCTGGGCCTCAGTTTCCCCATCTGTGCAATGGGGTAGCTGTCAGCATTCAAAGAGATAACCCTGTGAAGGCACAGAGCAAGCGCTTTCTAAGCCTCATCACCATCATTAAAAACTCTTGCCACTGCTTTCGTCTGATCACAGAAGCTGAATGGCACTTGGGTTGTCCTAACAGGGCATATCTGAAACTGCCTAAACTTGGTTAAAAAAAAAAACCTCCCTGTAACAACACTGCCAACGTCACGTCATTCACTCAATGGCCATTTCCTGAATGCCTTCTGTGGGATGAATGCTGTGCTGGGCAGAGTGGTTACAAAACACACAACAGACAGAAAGATGGGGCAGCTTCGAGGCCAGTCTCGCGGAACCCTTGGGCTTCCGAAACGGGTGCTGTGACTGGCAGGGCCTTTGTCTTCCACGAGGAAGAAAACCATTGGCAGGTGCTGCGGGACCAGGTGAGAGCTCATGGGGAGGGACGGGGAGGGAACCAGGAAGGAAATGAGCCCAGAAGACAACAGCCAGGAATAGCTCAGAGGAGGACATGGCTTACTGGGACGGACAGGAGACTTGGGAGCACGGCCTTCCCAGATTTCAAGGTGCCTCCACACACGCCTTCCTTCATTTAAGTTTAAAGGCACGCATGCGTCCTGGTTTCAGAAGTCATACATGCCTTCTTCAGAGAGCTGAAGGAGGCCCGGGTGATCGGTGTTCTCATCTCAAAAGTGAGAAAACTGAAGGGTCCCGGCCCCACCCCGTGTCCCTTCCTCTGAGCCCCCACTGATGTGGGGCTATTGGGAAGGAGTCGCCCCGGGCCTCTGGGGCTCCAGCTGGGTTGCTGGGGAGCAGAAGGTGGGTGCTGTGAACAGAAGCACAGACCTAGGGAGAGACAGCAAATGTGCAGCAAGAAACAGGGCTTGGTCTGGGTGTGCTGAAGGTGACGGGCCCACGAGAATTCCACAGGTCCACACTGCAGCTGCTTAGCATCAGGAGTCTCCTGCACAGCAAGCATTTATCTGATTCATTTTATAGTCAGAGTCCCTCACTTGAGAACTTTAAACACACACATACATACCTAAGTATGTATGTGTTTATATATGGGTGTATATATGTGTATATATTTGTATACACATAAATATGTATTATATGTGTATATGTGTGTATGCATGTGTCCCAGATACCACATATTTCATGATAAATAATATGCTTTTTTAAAAGGTACATTTGATCTGTCCCTTCCTCCCAACCTAAGGTGGGGGCCATGCAGTGGGGAGGGGGCCAAAGGTGTAGCTGCAAAAGACTCATCATTTTTTACATAAGTCAGTTTTAAGCTTTAAATAATCCAATTGAAAGGGTATTTAAAAGTCTATAACAAAAGGAAAATTCTTCTTTAACGTTATGCTAATACTTTGTAATATGGTAAATAGTCAGTTATATTTATTTTTTTTAAATGATGAAGATGAAAGCTTGACGCCTCATTACATAAACCTCTCATGATATCATGCAAAGCACAAATAAACCCAGTTTGTGTGTGTGTGTGCGTGAAAGAGAGATGGCGGGAGTGACAGACAGACAGACACAGGGAGAACGTACAAGAACACATAACTCTTTCCCTGTGCTCACAAGCCCACTCCAGTTTTGTGATCATCACAGTGTCACGCAGCTCCCCAGACTCAAGCTGTCAGCTAACACCTGGTCCTTCCCAGCAATGCATCACAGAGACATGCCCCGTCTGGGCCTGAGAGATGATCAGGTTCTCTCAGATGTGCTCACAGTCCAATCCCACCTCTGACACCAACCCCATGCCCTTCCTGTGGGTGAAGAATGACAACCACCAAGGCCCAAAGGAACCACTCACCACTTTGAGCTCTGGGACAGATCGGCTTAACGTCCATTCCTGGCTGTTCACAAAGGCATCTGTAAAACAGGGCAAAAGCAAAGGTAAACGCTATGATCTGCTTAAGGGCCAAGTCCAAACGCCCCCACCTGCCATTTTTTAAACTAGAATGACATCAAAGACTGTCCAACCTCCTCCGGCCACTCTCACCCCAGGGAAGTTCCGTGATGGTCAAAGCCCACCCAGCTGAGCCCCCTGCCGATCGGGTAGTCAGATTCCAAGTCTGGGGTCTGCCTTCTGAGAAGTGAGGTACCACCGTCTGACGGCTTTAAAATGCCTCTGTCACTTTAACTTTCCCTTTGCAAACCGCTCCCAGCCCAGCACATCAGGCTATCACAGGCATATCGTAAAACCCTTCTGGTTCTACAACTTCTCAAGTGCAGACGTGTTTAAGGAGGCTGTTGCTCAACTGATCCGACAGCCAATCAATCAACTTTTTTCTTTTTTTTTAAGTTAACAGTGTTCATTTCTGGATGGTGGGAATACGATTTCTTTTTATTTTCTTCTTTATAGTTTTCTGCATTGCCCAAGTTACTTTTTCTTTTTATTGTGGTGAAAAAATATATAACAGAAGACTTGCTAAAACAGCAATTTTTACATGTATAATTCAGTGACATTGATTATATTCATCACATTATACAACCCCTGTTGTTGTCAGCTGCCGTTGAGTCAATTCTGACTCGTGGAGACCTCATGGGAGCACAGCAGAACTGCTCCAGAAGGTTTTCAAGGCTGCGACCTTTCGGAACCTTGGTGGGTTCGAACTGCCAACCTTTCAGCTAGCAGTCGAGTGCTGAACCATCTGTACCACCCAGGGACCACTGTACAACCAGGAACACTATGCTTTTGCACATTATTCCACCACCTTTAACAGAAACTGAGTACCCCCCTCAATCTGGTAACTTTTGATCTCCCTATCCTGAAATCCCACAAATTAAGTATGATAGGTAGTGACTGGGTTCTCACAATCTGAAAGATAACAATACAAGCAACAGTCAACAGCTTAGAAGACTTTGTGCCAGAGCTTTGATCCCCATGTACATACTCAACACTGAACTTCACCCAGGACTAAGGCTAGATCAGAAAGATGAGCAGCCCCCACCCAGCCCCTCACAAGGGGTCCTACCCTCCACCCAGTTAGCACGGCTAGCACACATGCAAAGGCCATCTCTGCCTCTCAGGCCCATGCATGCAGGTCGCAGGGACCCACCAGCCACAGATGACCCAAAACACCCGGCTTTACATACCACCTGATTGTCCAGGGCCCCCTATGCCAATCCTTGCCATAAGTGAGACCCCCACAAAGGCACACGCGATATGTATCATGACCACCAAGCAGCTCAGCCGAGGCAGAAAGAGTGAGCTGGTGAAGAACGCGTCCACTGGTCCAGCCAGAGCCGAGCTCAGAGCGAACACGCCTCCTTCAAAACGCACCGCACTTTCTGTAGATGTTCCTCAAGTTTTGAAATGTCTTATGTCCAAGAGACAAAGTGATGCACACAACACCTAATGCATCAAGGAAGGTCATCACTTTCAAGCAGATGCGTGCTACTCAGGTCCAGTGGGGGAGGAACGGAGGCCAGCGGCTGGAGCTCGCACTCCACTGCGGGGGAGATGCAGGAGGCAGTGCCACGGACGCCAGGCCACCGGGTGAGAAAACAAGGACGATGGCCACGTACCACACCAGGGGCCGCGAACCCCAGTGACTGGGGAGAGGCCTACGCTTGCTTGGGAGGTGGGATGCCCCAGACTTTTCGCGCTTCAGGGAAAGAAGGGGCGATGAATTCAGAGGAGGCCTTAGGAGAAACTGGAGAAGTCTCAAGGCATTGGTGCTGAAGGACATTTGGGGACATGAATGCCTGGTCGGCTGGCAGAACAGACGGGCAGAGTCTCACCTGCAGGGGTTACCATTCTTGGTCATCTAGTGCTGCTATAACAGAAATACCACAGTGGATGGCTTTAACAAACAGAAGTTTATTCTCTCACAGTCTAGGGGGCTAGAAGTCCGAATTCAGGGCAACAGCTCCAGGGGGAGGCTTTCTCTCTCTGTCAGCTCTAGGGGAAGGTTCTTGTCATCAATCGTCCCCTGGTCTAGGAGCTTCTCAGTGCAGGGACCCGGCTCCAAAGGACACGCTCTGCTCCTGGCACTATTTATGAGGTCCCCCTGTCTCTCTGCTCGTTACTTTCTTTTATATCTCAAAAGAGACTGACTCAAGATACAACCTAATCCCGGAGATTGAATCCTGCCTCATTAACATAACTGCCTCTAACATCATAGAGGTTAGGATTTATAACACATAGGATGATCACATCAGATCACAAAATGGTGGACAACCACACAATACTGGGAATCATGGCCTAGCCAAGTTGACACATTTTTAGGGGACACAATTCAATCCACAACAGAAGGTGTTTGTAACGGAAAGATCAGGAGAGATCTGAGGACACTGCCAGGCAGAGCGACTTCTCCCCAGCACTGCCCTCAGACAGCCAGTACAAACAGACTTCCACACACCACCTGCCGCTCCCTCCACTAAAACAGCCCCATTGGGGGCTACATTTTGTGGGGTACACTCAAACACCCACTCTTTCGTCAGTCCAGCCACCCTCCCCACCCCAACATGCTGCAGGTAACAGGTGGACCATGTAAGCACAGGTGCTCAGGAAGTGTTAACTAACAGCAGCGTTACTGATGAAATCGTTCAACACTTCCTCTCGGTCATCACGGAGCTCTCTCAGCACAGCGGAGGTGAGGCCATGGAGGATCCGTGGGTGGGCTGGCCCAGTGAAGTCAGACACGTACAAGGACAAGGGTGCATCCAGGGACGGAACGCACGCCTATCAATGCCCAGCTGCCCAGAAAGTCACAACAAGGCTGTCCTTTTAACAAACCCCAACACGGGGTACGTAAATGTGGACGTATCCGTACAATGAATTACGAAGCAGTTGATAAAAGGATTGATGCCTCCAGGTACTGAAGGAGAACCCAAGCTATATGAAGTAAGAAAAACAAGGTAACCAAAACCAGCTGCCGTCGAGTCAACTACAAGTCATGGCAACCACCCAGTATGTGTCAGCGTAGAACTGCTCCACAGGGTTTTCAGTAGCTGATCTTTCAGAAGCAGATCACCAGGTCTTTCTTCCTAGGCACCTCTGGGTGGGTTCGAACCACAAACCGTTAGTAGCCCACCGCTTAATCCTTTGCGCCACCCAGGGACTCCAAAAGCAAGGTGCAAGACAGTAATGTCCAGGAGCCAAACAACTGTATGTTTCAAAAAGTGGGGGGGAGGGGGGCCCTATAAAATATACACACACGCTGCCAAGGCCAAGAATGTTTCTGGTAGGATAACCACTAAAGGTTGCTGATTTAGGGTTAGGGGGCCATGCAGCTGACAGCCAAAGGTAATGAAGAGACTTTCTTTCCATTGTGACCTTTTGGTACCTTTTACATTTTATGCCATTTGACCTGTTAAAAAATAAGAGTTTTTTTTTTGTTTTTTTTTTTGTTAAATGAACCTTAATAGGAAAATAAACGGTATGGTGTGAATCAAATAAGCTCAGTTCATTAACGCACTGCTGACTTTTAAACACAGACCACCATCTGATGAAGCTATCACCACAAATATTGAATATTTGTTACAAATTAAGCCAGGGTCCGTTACACAAAAAATGCATGATTACATAAACAGTGCAACAATATGCAGGGCCTTTTGTATTTATACCCTCACCAGGATGACATATGTTTGTATTTCTGGCCACCAGAGAAATAAACTAAATGATAAACTCAACTGGCAGAAATGTACCTTTTATTAAAAACATCAAATTTTCCAAATATTTGATCATCTCCATCAACGTCCAATCAGAGCAAAATGCTGCCTCAAGAAAAACAAACAAACAAAAAAAAACCAAACCCATTGCCGTCAAGTCGATTCCGACTCATAGTGACCCTACAGGACAGAGCAGAATTGCCCCAGAGGGTTTCCAAGGAGTGACTGGTAGATTCAAACTGCTGACCTTTTGGTTAGCAGCCAAGCTCTTAACCACTGCACCATCAGGGCTCCAAATGAAAAATAATGTAAGATTTAGCAAAAGACTTGCATACGAGAATATTCCTCTATCAAGACCTTTCCGTGGGCTGGATACTATGCTAAAGGGGAAGGTTACATACAAGATGAGATGGATCTTCACCTGAGTCTCAAGCGAGAGGGAGGGGAACGTGGGGAGAACCGGGCTACTCGCCCTAAACCCCACTGCCATGGAGTTGATTCTGAGTCATACCTACTCTATAGGACAGAGGAGAGCTGCCCTATAGTGTTTCCAATGCTGTAATGTTTACGGGAGCAGACTGCCACATCTTTCTCCCACAGAGCAGCTGGTGGGTTTGAACTGCCGACCCCTCAGTTAGCAGCTGAGCACTCAACCACTGCACCACCAGGGCTCCTTCTAGTTGCCGTATTTCAATTAAATTCCATGCTGCAGCAACACCTGAAGGATGGACACACTTGAGATATGTGCCTGGGTGTGTCCAGGGCGGGGTGTGTGCGTGGGTGCGTGCGTGTGTGTGCGTTCATGCATGCGTACACACTGTGCCCACCCAATTCCCCCACACGGAGGAGAACGACACTAAGAAAGTCAACCCCCCGTCCTGGCTTCAGTGACACCGAATTTGCCTTTAAAACAAAGCAAGGCCCGTCACGCTGGCTGGTGGCTTTGTACCTGCCAAGAGAACCGTGGCTTCTCAAGCTGCGGTCACGGCGGGCCAGCAAGGCCACGGGCGGCATGGCGTCATGGGTGATTCCCAACACTGCTTAGGAAAAGAAGATGTTGCACCACTGCTTCCCAGTAACATGCTCCCATTCCAAACTTACACTTCATCATTTAGATCATAAAATTAAAAGAAACTCTTTAAGAACTCCACGATGGGGAACATGCAGTACTACACAGCCCTTCTGGGTGGTACAAATGGTTAAGCACTCAGCTGCTAACCAACAGGTTGATGTCTCAAACCCACCCAGTGGCTCTGGGAGAGAAAGACCTGGCGATCTGCTTCTGTAAAGACTACAGCCTAGAAAACCCTAGAGGGGGCAGTTCTGCTCTGTCACTCATGGGGTCACCACGAGTTGGAATCAACTTGATGTCATCTCAACAAATGTTTTTATAATACAACGTTTCATTCCTTTTCTGGTCCATAATACCCTTGACTAAGTGAGTTACTGTAGAATAAATGTATTTGCACACATGCCAAAGAGAGAGAGAGAATATTGCTCCAACAGAGGTTTATGTACTTAAGCCGACTGAGTGTCGTGTCAATTACCGGTACTGAGGAGGAAACAATGAGAAGACCTGTCAGCGCAGGTGGAAGTGCCTGACAGTCGAAGCCTGGGCTCTTGCTAATTAGTCGTCACTTAGAGCAGCTGCCTCCATAAAACGAAAACAGCTCCAACGTCTGACATACGCACACATTAACAAGGGCTGCAGATATCTGAGTGCCCGCTGCAGTGGGATCAGATGGGTAAGGCAGAGACTGAACACCACTGCACAGACCCCCTGACACTTAACCTGTTTGCAGAACCTGGGTATGTGCTGCCTTTGAGGCAGGAAGAACACAGCAAGTACACGAGAAACACAAAGCCCCTTTGCAGGCAGCCAGCCCAGCCTCCCTCCCCATCTACTGCCGCTTCCTGCCCCCGTCTTTTCTTTTCAACCTAAGAAATGTGCTTGGAATCCAGAGGCTCCAGCAGCCCCTACACCGAGCTGAGTTAGCTCCTACTGAGGAGTCTCTGGGTAGTGCAAATGGTTAAGACACTAACCACCTGCAAACTGAAAGGTTGGAGGTTCAAGTCCACCCAGAGGCACCTCGGAAGAAAGGCCTGGCAACTCAGCCATTGAAAACCCTATGGAGCGCAGTTCTACTCTGACACACATGGGGGCGCCATGAGTCAGAGTCGACTCAATGGCAACTGGGGCTTTCCCCCTACTAAAGAGCCAGGACCGCCTGAGTTCTGTCGGCCTGCTCTGACGGGGGGCGCTGGCAAGACAACAGCCCTCCACGAGAACCGTTCAGACAGCTCGGGCTTGCAGCTAAGAGCAGCATCTGACAGAGCGACAGAAGGAGCCCCGACTGACGCTGCCCACTCTCCAGGTCCCCTCCCTGCACCCATGTCACAGTATAATCACACCCACTCATCTCCGAGACAAACCGACCGAGGTCCCTCCAGGGCTGAGCGGGAAAAGCAGAGGAAACACAGAGACTCGAATCTCTCCTGACTCTCAGGCAAGCTTCTTAAAAGCTTGCCCCCAGACATCCCCAAGTCCCCTTCCTGTTTTTTCAAGAGAGACGTAGCTACAAAGAAATCCACGCTTATTTCGAAGCAAAGCTACTTTTCCCAGCACACAAGCTGCTTCTCTGAACCACTAGGGAAAAGTAAAACTGGGGCACGGTGGGGTCATCCTTCCTGCATCTCTGCCCCCCAGGGCCACCCCAGGCCCAGGACAAAGAGAAGCTTCAGAACCCAAGGCATGTGAATTCACACTGGGGCTGTAGGGGCAAGAACAGACCAAGACCGTCTGGGCAGAGAGCTATAGAAAGAAACAAGAAACAGAAACGCAAAAACAACCCAGTTGTTTATTTTTACTTTTACTCCAGGGAGAATGGTTTTGTCTCCCTTGCCTGGACTTCCTTAAAATTCGCCCTGATTACAAATTTCCTACATTCTCTGCTGGCTGGTAACACTCACTGACAACTTGGAACTGCCTATGATCCAACGGGTCCCTCGAGAGGCTCTGGGCCTCGGGGTCTCTTTGGTGAAATATTCACACGCAGAACCACAAGCGTAAGGCTCTCATTGTGCCACGGACAAAATACGTGCTCCGATTTGGGAGAGGGCAGTGTTCACTTTTGGAAAAACCCCCTTGGTGCAGACAAAAAGGCACTAAGGCTTGGGGAAGAGAGGAGAGATTCCCAACTGCTTCATCATGTCCCGGCCGCCTGCCCTCCAGGATCAGGGATTAATCACCTGTAGGGGAGAAAATAGTGATAATGCGGAGCGAAGAAACGGCCTGGCAGCAGATCCAGGGAACCGCAATCCTTCTACATTCGACACAAGGCCCTCTTCTCCCTTGACTTCCGTAGCAAAAGCCAAGAACTCAAGTCTGGAAACTGGCACGGTTTTGCAAAGGAGCAGAAAAATTATATCCTGCCCCTCAGCATTTTCCTCCGTCTCTCAGGATTTCTTTAATTGGGGGGTAGGAAGACAGCCACAGACGACATAAACACTCGGTTCCAGCAACCATCGGCCACGCTGAGGTCAACATCTACCAGCGAAACTGCCTTCTTCTTCATCGTGTTCTAGTTCCCCTGGGCCTCACAGCTATGCTTTGACACTAAGGGACGCATCAAAGCTGTCTTCAAAGAAATACTGAAGAAAACAGGACAGAAAGCTTCGGTATTTACAATTCATATACTGAATTTTTGTCAGCCCTGTGCTGAGTCTGACTGGGCCTGGCAGTTTTAATTCCATAAAGAATTGTAAACACAGTCAATAATATTTTTTTAATTCATGTTGCAATTAAATGTTGACAATAAGGGATGGCTTGATAATAGAGGAAAAGGAATCTAGAACATTACTACAGACCGAGCAATCAGAATTAACTCGTTCCCTGCTGCCCCTTAATTTTAGAAAAAATAACTAAGATGCCGACGGGGGTACAGAGGCTACATGGACTTGTGTGCTCCCAGGTCACTTGTTCCTTAACACGTGTCCCTGGCGTGGGGTGCCCACACAGCACTGGTCACAGCTGCCCACCATCAACAACACAGACAACACTCTTTATTTGCGATCACAGGAGGCGGGGGGAGATGGGCAGTAATGTAGGCGCAGCTACTTCTGAAGCCATTTCATGAGCACTAACTACAGGTAAATAAAGGACAGCTAACTTGCAAAACAAAACTTCACTAAATGTGGGAATGCTGTTGTCAGCTGCCATCCAGCAACCAGCCGGCTCCAACTCACCGCGACCTCCTGTGTAAGAGAACGAACCACTGCCCGGGGCCTGCGCCGCCTTCACGATCCTTCATCTGCTCCAGCCCACTGCTGCAGCCACTGTGTATTCTGAGTGCCTTCCAACCTAGGGGCCTCATCTTCCAACACTATACCATACAATAGTCTTTTGTGATCCATAGGATTTTCAGTGGATCATTTTCAGAAGTGGATTGCCAGGCCTTTCTTCCTAGTCTTATTCTGGAAGTTCTGCTGAAACCTGTCCACCATGGGTTACCTGTTGGTATTTCGAATACTGGTGGCACAGCTTCCAGCATCAGAGTAAGTCACAAGCCACCAGAGCACCACAAACTGATAGATGGGTTGGAACAGCGGGTTCAAATCCCTGCTCAGCAGGGAGCACGTGGTCAACTGTGGGCCTCCACCTCTCCATCTGTACAATGGGAGGGCGGCATCGGGTCCCTCCCGGCTCTCACATCCCAGCATCTGCTCTTCGAGGAACACCCTTCTGCGTAGACCCACGGTCAGCTGGTGCCTGGGTGTCCCCAGCCTCTCTCAGTTTAACGGGCCCACACTGGCCAAAAGGGAGGATAAGAGACCCTGGTCCTTTGGCTGGCTTCATAATGACCTTCAGCTAAAATGACCCTTGACTTAATATGCTGTTGTTGTCATGTGCGGTAGAGTCCATTCCGACTCATCGTGACTCTACAGGACAGAGCAGAACTGCCCCACAGGGTTTCCAAGGCTGTAATCTTTACAGAAGCAGACTGCCACATCTTCCTCCCCCAGAGCAGCTGGCTGGTGGGTTCGAACCGCTGACCTTTTGTTTAGCAGCCGAGCACTTAACTGAACCACTGGGCCACAAGGACTCCTTTGACTTAATATAGATACAAGCAAATCAAATCAAAACCAAGTCAGGCGTTCTCTCTTCAAAGATTAACTGTCAGTGAGGGGAACGAATCAACAATACTGCCATTTCATGGAACTGTGCGAGACCACTCGGAGAGCTAGCCTGATTCCTATTGTTTTCCTCAAATAAGTCTACAATCCATGCACAGGAAATTGGGTAGTGACTTCACGGTGCCACTGCCAATTCTGTGGCTGAATGACATGATGAAAATAAATACTTGCGCATTAGGACTTAATGCTAGCAAATCTAATCATCCTCCCAGTAGGACCTCGGTGTTGAGCCAGCAGACAAACATGGATCCATCTCTCTCTCTCTCTCTCTGTGATTGGCCTTTGGGCTCTTGTGCAAAAACCCACAATCCAGGCTGCAAAGTGCAGAAGCCAAAATGTCTTCCTCCATCTTTCACACTTAAACGCTCACAGTGTACTCCCAGATGGCGTATGACCCTCGGGTCCCCGTTGTCACTGACATTCGGGATAGATAAGGTTGTAAGCAGTGTTCCTGGGTAGTGCAAACAATTAAAACACATTCAGCTGCTAACTGAAAGGTTGGACGTTCGAGTCCACCCAGAGATGCCTTGGAAGAAAGGACTGACAATCGACTTTTGAAAAATCTTCTCCCGAAATCCCCATGGAGGACAGTTCTACTCTGACACACATGGGGTCGCCATGAGTTAAAGTCGACTGGATGGCAACTGAGTTTTTTAAAGGTCGTAAGCAATGGATCGATGGAGCACGGGTGGCACAAAGGTTAAGAGTTCAGCTGCTAACCAAAAGGTCAGCAGTTCAAATCCACTAGCCACTCCTTGGAAACCCTATGGGGCAGTTCTACGCTGTCCTATAGGGTCACTATGAGTCCAAATCGACTCATAGAGAAGGGGTTTGGTTTCAGGAAGCGATGGATGACAAATTGGAAAAACGAAACAGCACTGCAAGCTTCCGATCATCACACAGGCAGTCCCGATAGTCCCCCTCCCCCTTGTAAGCATATTCTCAGCTGCCCTCCGCTGTTCTCAGCACAAAAGAATTTTCCTTGGTGCTCTGAAAGGGATTAAAACCTGAAGTGCCTGCTAGGGGCTGGCGATGATCGCGTACATGCCCGCCCCAAAGCTTGATGTGGCTGCACACAGTGTACAGAAGAACCCAGCCCGCTCCCTCCTCGTCGAGCTCCTGGGTGCTCGAGCATTCCATACGGACATCCAAAGCCTCTCTGGTTGCCTGCTGACTTCCCGACCACTACAGGTCTCTTCCACCAGCCAGGTGCAGCGCTGTTACATGGTGCAGACATCTCTGTCGCCATGTGCACACTCTGCTAAAGACACAAGCACAAAGAGTTAAACACTCAACGACAAACCGAAAGGCTGGCAGTTCAAACCCAGCCAGAGGTGCCTCAGAAGACAGGCCTGCTGATCTGCTTCCAAAAAGTCACAGCCTTAAGAAAACCCTATGGAGCAGTTCTACTCTGCACACACAGGGTCACCATGAGTCAGAATGGACTCAACTGCAAATAACACCACCCCCACCAAACAAACCAAAAACAAACGCAGACCCTGAACAAAGTCTGGCTGGTTTCAAAAAGAGCCCCCCCATCTATTCAGAATAACACACTGGATTACAGAACAACTGGATGTACAACCTGGGCCCATGTCTGAACGCCAAGTAATTAATTAACTAACCAGCATATAAAAAGCTGCAAGGAGAGCAATCTGGAAGAATATCCACCAAACTCAAAACCATGGCTCTGAGCAGGGGTACTCCCAGGGCATTTTCTTCTGCTGCTTTACCAAGTTTGTTCCTGGTTTAATTCTCTATGGTGAGCTTGTACTGTTTTCATAATAACAAAAGGCAATAGAGATACTTCCTGGGACTGAGGAGTTTTTTTAATGCCCGTAAGAATTAGAATTGTGTGAGGTGAGTCACATGTGGTGAGCAGGGCTGTAAAACCATTAAGCCTTTAAAGGTCAGCCTGGATGCCTAGGCGTTAAAGAGCCTCATTAGGGGGAAAGCTCAGGAAAAAGGTCCCCATAATTTCTGCCCTTCTTGCTCCTCACACCATGAGTGTCTAAGATTCTCACCTGGATTTGAAATGACAAGGCCCATTTCACAGTAAAATAACACACAGGTTTTTTTAATACGTTTGCCAACTACAGGGAGCCACTCATCGCTCCCAGCCCCACTGACGTTCTCTGCCCATCAGCACAGTTCAAGGCCTCCGTGGAAAACTCCGGCGGCAGGAGAGGCTCTGGAGGGTCCCTGTTACCGCTATTCGGGTTGGACTGGGAGAAAGAAATCTGAATTCACACATATACTGGTGGTGTAGGGGGCAGAGGTGTTTCAGTGGTAGAATTCTCGCCCTCTGTGCTGGCGACCCAGGTTTGACTCTTGGCCAGCACACCTCAGGCACAGCCACCACCTGTCTGTCAGTGGGGGCTTGTGTGTGGCTCTGACGCTGAACAGGTTTCAGCAGAGCTTCCAGACTAAGACGGACTAGGAAGAACCGCCTGGGGATCTACTTCCAAAAATCAGCCAATAAAAAGCTCATGGATCACAGTGGTCTGATCCACCCCAATCATGAGGGTGGCGCAGAACGGGGCAGCACTTTGTCCCGCTGTGCATGGGGGCGCTGTGAGTTTGGGGGCTGACTGAACAGCAGCTAACAGCCACAACCACAGTGTTAGATGGGGTTGCTGTGAGTCGGAGTTGACTCAAAGGCAACTGGTGACTGGTTAACCTAAGGTCTGAACCAGAGGTTGAAGCCGTGCTGAATTTGCTTTTGCTTACTGCAATGAAAATGTGTTAACTTCCCAGACCTGAAGGTACTTCACTTGCAAACACAGGCCTCTGTCGGTATCCAGGCACACCCAGCAAGGGTCACTCCTGGGCAGGACAGCCCTGTGGCGGGGTGCCCAGCCCTAAGGGCACGTGCAGGTGGGAGGAGGGCCTACAGCCACCACATCCACACCCCAGAGCACGGTCCCCCAGAAAGGGGCCATGGCCTAAGACCTCCCTTAGGATGACCTTCCCAGGCCCCACCCCTAGCCTAGAGAATAACGCTTGGCAGAGGGGGTAATCTTTTAGTGAACACCCCCCACCCAGGGCTTCTGGCACTCTGGTCCTGGTGCCCCAAGATGCCAGGCCCACAGTCTCACCAAGTAACACCCCGTGAGTGACTTCCAGGAAGGCTTCTGGTGCATCTGAAATAGGAGGCGGACTCCATGCCAAGCCCTCAGGCCCAGCCCCAACCCGTGTTTATGTGGCTGCACTTAGAATTCTGAGAAGAAACCACGGATCTGAACTTCCCTAAACCGACACTCTAACTGGACTGGAAGGGGAAAAAAATGAGGAAAGAAAACACAGTGACTTCACCCAAAGATACCTACAAAGCAACGAAAGCATTTTAAGACCCATGCACTACTCCCAGCCGACGTGAGTCTTCCAGGAGCGGGGAAGCCGGCAGCACCCCAGCTGAGCATCTGCTCTGGAGGGCACAGAATCCCCCCAGAGCTCTGCAGGGCTGGGGACCCAGACTCAGTAAGACTGCCCCCCCTTCATCCCCCCAGAACCTAAGTTGCATCAAACATGGCTGCCGAGGAAGCGCTGAAGTCGGCTCCTAGCCAAGAAGCTAACAATAAACCGCCTTCCTTCTTGGTGACTTGTTTTTATCTTAAATGAAACACTGTGTCTAAGTGTTTCAAATGCACAGTATCAAATGCTCCCACTGGGCTCTGCCTGTGGACCAACACCGACTGAGGACCAAGGGCTGGGGCCGAGCGTGCTGGGGTTCCCCCCACCGTGTACCTGCACCAGCAGCAGCCCCACCCCTGCACCTCTCCTCCAGCCCTGCTTAAAAGGTGGGGTGGCAAGAGGCAAAAGGGCCACATAAGTCAGAGACTCCAGCAGCCTGAGACCAGAACTAGATGGTGCCCGGCTACCACCCCGACCACCCCAACAGGGGTCACAACAGAGAGTCCCTGACGGAGCAGGAGGAGAGTCTGGCAGAGAACTCAGATTCACGTAAAAAGACCAGACTTAATGGTCTGGCTGAGACTGGAGGGACCCCCAAAGACACGGCCCCCAGAATCTCTGTTAACCCAGAACTGAAACCATTCCTGAAGCCCACTCTTCAAAGATTAGACTGCACTATGAAGACATAAAATGATACTCATGAAGAGTGTGCTTCTCATTTCAAGCAGATACATGAGACTAAATGGGCAGCTCCTGTCCAGAGGCTGGACGAGAAGGCAGAGAGGGCCAGGAGCTGGTTGGGTGGAAACCAGGGGCCGAAAGGGGGAGTGTGCTGTCACATTATAGTGACTGTAACTAGGCTCACATAACAATATGTGCATAAATTTTTGCATGAGAAAGTTAGCTGTAAATGTCCATCTAAAGCACAATAAACACATTTTAAAAAAAGGTGGGGTGGTGGCAGGGGAGGTCAAAGTCTCTTCTTGATCTAACCTCAAGGCTTTTGTTTGTTGTAGAAACCTGTGCCAGGTGTACCAAGTGTGCCAGGTCCTCTGGGTGGTGAAGGTGAAGGTGAAGCCACATGACCAGCACCTAGACGGGCCAGGAGGCAAGACCCATCCCCGACCCAGGAGCGGGTTAGAGCAGAAGAGGAGACCCATCAGTGATTGCGGAGGAGTGACAGCTGACAAGGCTGCAGTGAGGACGAGCAGCGTGAGACCCAGGGGCCCCTCACTCTAGCACTTAGTATAAGATCATCTTCATCCAGCACACGCAACCTTTGGATGGCTTTACCATCAGATAAAATCAGGCGAAGCAGTTTAAAAATTACTGTAAACACCACTGGTGTTGTGTGCTGTCCAGTCGATTCTAACTCACAGCGACCCCACATGACAGAGAAGAACTCCCCCACAGGGGTTTCTAGGCAGTGATCATTACAAGAGCAGATCGCCAGGTCTTTCTCCCTCAGGGCGGCCGGGTGGGTTCAAACTCCTTAGACTGCACTAAAACCAAAAACCAAACCCATTACTGCCGGGTTGATTCCGACTCATAGCAGCCCTACAGGACAGAGCAGAACTGCCTCAAAGGGTTTCCAAGGAGCGGCTGGTGGATTCGAACTGTCGAACTTTTGGTTAGCAGCTGAGCTCTTAACCACTGCACCACCAAGACTCCTAGACTTTACTATGCCTTCATACGGTTCAAAAGGCACAGTACCCAGCCTGGTGACTCAGCTCCAACAACTCCTGGAGGGACTGGAAAACACCACCCCACTGCCCATCCTGGTCTCAACATGCTGGCTCTCACGTCTGCCTGCGGGGTCTCTACCGTGAGGTCTGGTACGTACGTACGCAGCCACGCACGCACACCAAGGTGCACGCAGGACGATCTTAGCAACGTCCACGCTCCACACTGTTCTGAAAAGCAGAAACCTGAACAGAATGGAAGCGCTGTGTATCTTCTATGACTTGGTTTGAGAAGACAGAGGAGGGTGAGGGAAATTTTCACCACGGCAGCCTGCCAACGTGAGGCCCATCAGAAATCACTTGTCTGAAATTACAAGGAAGAGGGCAGGGGAGCAGAGAAGCCAACTGAAGGCCTCAGAACCCAAACAGCCACCATGCTAACTGGCTCCCGTTGGCCTCCCCGTGTGGTCCCGAAAGGGTATGTTCTGGGGCCATACTGAACATACGCAGTCCACTACCTTCTGCCCGTTACAAAGGGACCCACAGAGTGCTCACGATTCCAAGGACCCGCAGGAGGTGCCATCCGAAGGGCGGGGTGAGAGGGCAGTGCAGACAAGGGAGCTTCACTGCCTCCATCGCTCCTGAGCTCAGGCGAGGCTCAGCAGGATGGAGGTGACGGGGCGCATCTGCGTGTCAGCAAGGTTGATGTCTTCTATGGAAGGTGGTGCCCTGGAGCCTGTGACTGAGGGGCTCCCTTCCTATCTCTCTACACCTTCCCTTCCGGTCTGTGGAATGGAAATAACAACAGATGACCCAATTAATCCTATTGCTTGCTGGGACAATAATCTCTGGAATCAAATGTACTAACATACACAAAGGGCTTCCAACAGCGCAGGCTGCAAAAGCTCCTTGTCTGTTGTTAGCGGCCCTCCAGTTGGCTCGGGGAGCCCTAGTGGCGCAGCGGTCAGCAGTTCAAATCCACCAGCTGCTCCCTGAAAGTCTACGGGGCAGTTCTACTCTGAATCCACTCAGTGGCAACAGTTTTTGTTTGTTTACTCGGCTCAGGCTCATGGTGACCTTACACACAACAGAAGGAAACGAGGCCTGGTCCCGCGCCATCTTCAGGATGGCTGGCTGGCTGAGTCCACTGGTGCAGCCACTGGGTCAATCCATCTCATTGACGGTTTCCATAACCCGGTCCTGCACCATCCTCACAACCCTTGCTATGTTTGAGCCCATTGGTGCAGCCACTGGGTCAATCCATCTCATTGACGGTTTCCACAACCCGGTCCTGCACCATCCTCACAACCCTTGCTGTGTTTCAGCCCATTGGTGCAGCCACTGGGTCAATCCATCTCATCCAGGGTCTTCCTCTTTTTCGCTAACCCTCCACTTTTCCAACCATGATGTCCTTTTCTAGCGACTGGTCTTCCCTGATGATGTGTCCAAAGCAAGTGAGCAGAAGTCTCACCATCCTCATTGGTAAGGAACATTCTGGTTCTATTTCTTCCAGCATCAGGATTGAGGGAAAACTCATTAACAACCTGCAGCGTGTGGATGACACAACCTTGCTTGCCGAAAATGAAGACGGGTTGAAGCTACACTGTGAGGAAGCAACAAACCCAGTCTAAAAATAGACACCAGCTGGTTCTCTCCCTCAAACAGCGTAGTTTGGTGGCATCAGGAGCACCAGACAGCACCCAGCCCCTGCCACTGACCCCTCTGCTTCCCTGAGCCCATCCCCCGAGCCCTCAGAGCTCGTGTCTTAAATGCAAACCCCGGCCCATCACTAGAATCTTCCAAACGCGCCTTCCATGGACCCCCTCGTCCTTCTCATAAAGGGTGCAAGTCAGGACAGACGTGATCATGACAAAAATCTTACTTTACCACCCACCTGAAACATGGAATGTTCGCTACAACACATTCTCAAGGGGCCTGGGGTTTGATGTATTGAAACCTGATCTTTTCTGAAAGCAGCCTCAATCTATCTGCAGGGCATATGTGGGACGCAGGGAGAGGCAGAAAGTTCTGAAAGTGTGTCTGAAGCAGAGGGGCAGCCCATGCAAAAGGCAGCCCTCACTACCTTCTGGAAGTATGAGGGGATGAAGGGGCACTGTTGGCACAGGAAGAGTGAAGAGAATCTTTCTCTGCACACACATGCTATACACACACACGGCACCCCAAAATGCCATGAGGCATGCTGAGGAGTTGGACACCCAAAATACTGACACCTCAGCCATCTACTAAAACAACTAAGCCCATTGCTGCCATGTCCATTCGATTCACGGCGATCCCATGTGTTACAGAGTAGAATTTGGCTGTAATCTTTATGGAAGCAGATCTCCAGCACTTTCTTCCACGGTGTCACTGCAGGGAAGGGGGGTTCAAACTGCCAACCTTACCGTTTTGCACTACTCTGGGTCCGGAAACCTAAACAGAAGGTTCAGGACTGATTGTCCAAGATCAGAGGACAAAGGTTAAGAGGAGAAATCCAGAAAACATCCTTCTACCAGACAACACCTGAACTCCCCAGGAATGCTAGCTTTCCCCTCAAAATAGATGCTTGATGGTGTGAACCGTTCTAACTTTCCTCAAGTCTGTTCATATCCCAAATAAATCTCTGGCCAAGTCCCGTGAATGAAGCTAAGTTGATGGGAATGAAGAGAACAGTCCTGTGTGTTTTGGAAATAAATGAAAGGGAAAGCTGACAGGTTATCTAAACAAATAATCTTTGAGCTTCACACAGGGGTCCGATGGAAAAAAGACCTATTTGCATGTTTTCTCAGATTATAACTGATACACAAGTAAATCTAAGTTTGGAAACTCATATGGAATAGATTTTACACTGGGATCTAAGATGAATGTCCTTTTCATGATTTACTTGGCACTTTAAACACAAATCCGAGGAGTAACCCATAGACACATTGACTGTCAAAGAGCAATCACGTTTCCAAGGCGTCCACGGGGATGAACCAAAGCATACGAGACATTGATCAACGCTCACAACCCAGGACACCAGCACTGAAATGCAGCAGAATGGGTCCTGAGAACTGAGTCTCCTTCCGGGGGATGGATCTCTCTCAGACTTTAAAGCAAAAGGGAAATGCCACAAAAATCTGCCACAGTGTGGAAAGATTTTCTTGGTAGCAAATACCTAGATTCTCCTGCTGAGAATAATCCAAAAAGGATAGGTTCTGGGGTGCTATTAAAACCTACTGCAGTCCACGAATTTTTGCTCCTTGGGAAGGAGCCAGTGTTGTGTTCGAGTACCTGGAACAGGGTAAGCACTGCTGACTATTTGCCAAATGAATGAATGAATACAGGAATGAATGAACGAACAAGCAGACGAACACTACAGGGCAAGACAGACAATGGCTGAACCTGCCCAAGGAGGGGGTTTTGGTTTCCTTTCAGGAACCATTCTGTCCTTACTAGGGCAAGAAAGACACTCTTCCAAAATGTAAGCCGTGTGAGACCTGTGCACAGCAGAGGAGGGCAGGATCCCAGAAATGGGCAAAGGGGGGTCCTCTCTGTGCCAGGCCTCCACCAACCGCTCACTCAATCTCGCCCAAACCTTCAGGACCGGCACAGGCCCGGTGCTCCCACTCCTCTGGGGCAGCTGGAGTTCAGCCCACAAGGAGCTGACCAGCTGTGCCTGGACCAGTGGGGTCCCCAAGAGCAAGGGTGGGACAATGGCTGGGGGACCCTATACACTATGGTCGCCCCAGATCAGACTGGCCTCGGCTGTCTACCTAATGACGTATTTAACCACCACTGCATGATCCAGAAAAGGTCCCTCGTCACCAGGGAATGCCTGGTGGTGCAGTGGGTAAAGTGATCGACAGTTAACAGCAAGGTCAGAAGTTCGAAACCACCAGCCACTCCATGGGAGAAAGATGGGGCAGTCTGCTTCCATAAAGATTACAGCCTTTGAAACTCTATGGGGCAGTTCTACTCTGTCCTAAAGGGTCACTATGAGTCGGAATCGACTCGACGGCAGAGGGAGTGGGTTTGGTTTTAGGTTTTGGTGTGATTCAGAAAAGGTCCCTGCGTCCTTCTTCGTTAGATGGCCACAGTGCCTAGTTTTCAGAAGAACTTCCAGTATTCCAAAGTGATACGTGTTATCAGCCTCAGAGTTGTTGTTAGGTACTGTTGAGTCAATTCTGACTCACAGCTACCCCATGTGACAGAGCAGAACTGTCCCACAGGGTTTCCAGGCTGTAATCTTTACCGGAGCGGATCCCTAGGTCTTTCTCCCATAGAGTCTCTGGTGGGTTCAAACCACCAACCTTTCAGCTAGCAGCCGAGCGCTTAACCATGTGCACCACCAGGGCTCCCGAGCGGAAATTGACGACAGGTAGCAACCTGGTTCACATGAGAGCAAACCCTTCAATCTGCACGTTTCTTTCTGCCAGCAGACTGCCATCTGTATTTCAGAAAAGAGACAGATGTGTGCGTAGACTCACGGTCTGAGAAGTCACTAAGACTCATTCCCTTCCAGAAGACACTGCTCTGAATTGGGCAAAGGATATGGGGGAAGCTGCAGCAAAACATACCGGTTCCTCTCATACCACAGCCGCTGCCAAATTCTCCCATCATTACTCCCCCATCATTACGCTTACACTTAAGAATTAACATGGAAAAAGGGCTTCCTAAGCAATAATGATTTTTACCCAACTGCGAGAGAATCCTGGGGCTTACTTATTGTTATGGATTGAACTGTGTCTCCCAAAAAGATAGGCTGCAATCCTAATGCCTAATATGAATGTGACCCTGTTTGGAAATAGGATCTTTGATGGTGTTATCAGTTAGGTTAACAAGAGGTCATTCCAGAGGAGGGTGGGCCCTCATCCAATGAGTGGTGTCCTCATAGACGAGGAGGAGAGATAAGAGACACAGAGAGGGACGCAGAGGGAAGACAGCCGTGTGAAGATGCCAAGGAAAGCCCGGGGCTGCAAGAAGCTACAAGAGACAAGGACGGATCCTCTCCTGGAGCCTTCAGAAGGCATGGCAGAGTGGAGACACACTGTCATGGATTGGATTGTGTCCCCCAAAAATATCTGTCAACTTGGCTAGGTTCTGATTCCCAGTATTGTATGACTTTCTACCATTTTGTCATCTGATGTGATTTCCCTATGTGCTGTAAATCCTGTCACTATGATGTTAATGAGATGGATTAGCAGAAGTTATGTTGATGAGGTCTACAAGATTAGACAGCATCTTAAGCCAATCTCTTTTGAGATATAAAAGAACCAAGCGGAGAGACAAGGGGACCTCATACCACCAAGACAGCAGTGCCGGGAGCACAGCGCGTCCTTTGGACCTGAGGTTCCTGCACTGAGATGCTCCTAGACCAAGGGAAGATTGATGACAAGGATCTTCCCCCAGAGGAGACAGAGAGAGAAAGCCTTCCCCTGGAGCTGGCGCCCTGAATTTGGACTTCTGGCCTACTGGACTGTGAGAGAATAAACTTCTTTTTGTTAAAGACACCCACTTGTGGTGTTTCTGTTATGGCACACTACATGACTAAGACAGCCACTATGACCACCCGGAGGAGGAGGGGTCCACAGTGTATTACTACTACTCCATGAGAGAGAGACCCGGAGATCTGCTTCCGTAAAGATCACAGCAAAGAAAACCCAGTGGGGCAGTTCTACTTGGACACACATGGGGTGGCTATGAGTCAGGATTGACTCCACGGCACCCAACAACAACAATTCCTATGTTCAGACAAAAAAAACAAAAACAAGAGTGCAGTATCACAGTGTGAAATTTGCATACCCTCTACAGGTCATCAGGAGCCCTCGTGGCACAATGATTAAGCGCTCAGCTGCCAACCAGAAGGTTGGCTGTTCAAACCCACCCAGAGGCTCCACGGGAGAAAGACCTGGCAATCTGCTCCCATCAAGATTACCAGAACCAAACGAAACCCATTGCCATCGAGTCGATTCCGACTCATAGCGACCCTACAGGAGAGAGCAGAACTGCCCTGTAGGGTTTCCGAGGAGCTGTTAGTAGCCTCAAACTGACAACCTTTCGGTTAGCAGCCGAGCTCTTAACCACTGTACCACCAGGGCTTCCCATAAAGATTACAGTCTAGGAAACCCTATCGGGCGGTTCACTGTGTCATATGGGGTCACAGTGATTGGAATCAACCTGACGGCACCTAACAACAACAATTATAGGACATGGCTTAACGCAGACATGTGTGGAAAACAATAGATTTCACCAACACTGTAATTCTTAACCTATTAATAGCCTACTCTTACAGGTGAACTAACACATCAGAGCGGCAAGGACGTGCTTTTGGGTAAGCATTGGTCAATGCCAATGACAGATGTGAAAATCCTCTGACAACTATGCTATGCTTTAGGTTCGATGGCACTCAGCATTTACTCTTGTCTCATCAACTTGAGGTCTTAGACCAAGAACGGGCTCATCAAAGCCTGCAAACTCTAACGGGTCTTTAAGAAACGAACTCCTTCCCAAGGGGCTCTGTCTGCTCTGTCTCTGACACCACATCTGTGTCTGATGTCTTCAGAAGGGGATGGCAGAGGTTGTAGGGAAACGGACTTCGGAAAAGCACTGGGGTTGAGTATCCACCTCCTCTGGTCACTTCTACTGGTGCATGCTTGCTATCTGGTGGGCAGGTAAGCGGGCCATGGAGATGCCAGCTCCCCAGGGGCCACCCTACACTGGTGTGACCCCGACTACCTATTGATTATATTACACTAGACTGCATCACAGCTTACATCCACAGGTGGTGGTGGTGATGCTGTTAGGTGCTGTGGAGTCAGTTCCACTCACAGTGACCCCATGTACAACAGAACGAAACACTGCCCGGTCCTGCGCCATCCTCCCAATTGTTGTTATGCTTGAGGCCATTGTTGTAGCCACTGTGTCAATCCATCTCATTGAGGGTTTTCCCTCAGGTACAGGGGTTAGGATTCCAACACATATTTTAGGGGAACACAATTCAATCCATAACAGCACATCACACACATCAACACGGGCCAAAGTGGATGTCACCTGCTCCCAGCCAATGACAGAGGCACCAGGAGAAGCTACCTTCCTCCTTCAGCACACCTCTCTGTGGCCCCAAAGGCTACCTCAGTCCCTTTTCAAGAACCCCTCTGATGAGGGCCGTGGAAGAGAGGTTCAGGGGACCATGCATCAAGTGATCCATGACCAGTCCAAATGGACAGCCAGCGTGCTTCCCAAGTCCCAGCTCCCAGAGGAGGCTGTAGGTGCTCCCTCTCTGGCCCCAAGCCTACCCGCCCCACAGCACCGAGATCCAGCACTTCTCCCAGGGTCAGATCAAAGCTTCAAGTCCTGCCCACAGCTGCCCATTCTGTTTAATAGCTGAGCCCCACTGCACCGACAGAGAAAGTGGTATCTGATCTTGAGTATCTGTTTAATCACCAGCACTTCAGTCTCTGCAGGGCTCCCTGCTCAGGAAGCTCCATCCTAAGGCTGGCTCCCCGCACTCTGACCTCTCACATCCAACCCTAAAGTGCCATTCTCTGTGGCTACTCACCGGCCCTGCTGATGAAGGCGCGCTCAGGACATTCTCTTAAACAGGCAAGTCCCAGTGCTTTCACCCCAAGTCACAGTAATTTAGATAACAAAAAACAAGTGAAAATATTGGCCTAAGCGCGACACAGGTCCAAGTAACACCATTTGCAACATTATATTAGAACACCTACACATTTCAAGGGAGCCCCCCGCTGGCACAAACGGTTAATGAACCCAGGCTGCTAACCAGAAGTTCGGAGGTTCGGGTCCACCCAGAAGTACCCTGGAAGACAGACCAGGCAATCTACTTCCAAAACATCAGCCACTGAAAACCCTATGGAGTAAAGTTGTACTCTGACACACGTGGGGGCGCCATGAGGCTGAGTCAGCTCAACAGGGGGTGGTGTGGAAACACTTGAAGGCAATGTGGAACGCGCCAAACGGGCTTTGTTACACGTCACCAAACAAACTCCTTAAATACATGGTGCTTATCACTCTGAAGACTGAAAGTCACTTCCAACTAGGAAAGCCACCACTGTGCACGACAATATGAAGAGGGCTTATTTAAGGAGCAAGGCCTGCTCCGAATTTCAGGCAAAGGCGGCCCTAACAGCGCCCTCTCTGGGTGCTGCCAATGGCATTACTAGGGGGTGCAGGAGTGCACTGGGTGTCCCTGTCAGAGGAGGTAACACCAAAATGACTGTCTATAAAATTTTCGTGCAGTGTTTTGGCAGACATATATTATTTTTTTTTACAAAAATATCCCTGTAGTTAGTTATAACAAGAACATTTCTCATAGGCCCAGCTTACACGTATCAATATACCTACAAGGCTAAATTAAAACTCTATGCTAACTTTCAGAACCTTCTAATGTGCTCTGGTCAGAGCTGACGTTATCATCCAATTACAGTGATGGTTCCAATCACATGGTTTCGTCTGCACAGGCTACAAGCACGCTGTCATGGACTGAATTATGTTCCCCCAAAAATGTGTCTATCAGTTTGGCTGGGCCGTGATTCCCGGTACTGTGGGATTTGCCTGTATGCTGTAAATCCTGCCTCTGTGATGTTAATGAGGGAGGATGGGTGGCAGTTGTGTTAGTGAGGCAGGACTCGATCTACAAGATTGGATTGTGTCCTGAGGCACTGTCTTGAAATATAAGAGAAGTGAGCAGAGAGACAGGCGGAACGCATATCTCCAAAAAAGCAGCGCCAGGAGCAAAGCGTGTCCTTTGGACCTGGGGTCCCTGCGCAGAGAAGCTCCTGGTCCGGGCGACGACTGATGACAAGGCAGACAGAGAGCAAGCCTTCGCCTGGACTTGACACCCTGAGTTTGGACTTTTAGCCTACTTTACTGTGAGAGAACAAACTTCTCTTTGTTGAAGCCATCCACTTGTGGGATTTCTGTTATACGAGCACTAGATAACTAAGATGGGGGTGACACCAACCCTAGCGCCATCACTGGGTGAGGCTCCTCTGAAATGCCAAGGAGATCATGGATTATGAGAGGCAGCATGTGGAGGGGCACTCAGCACAGCTTTCTGAAATCAACATGGATTTCCTTTCTACTAGGAGTGAATTCATAAGCTACAAAGTAACAGACACCTTGCCGGCTACACAAATACAGTGGGGCGAGGTTAAGCCAAAAAGTATATAATTTTGAGGTATAGTCTGCAACAACTTAAAAATAGTTAAAATGAAGATCGTAAGAAAATGCGGAGTGAAAACAAACTATGAGGTTAATTAATAGTTGCCGCAGCTTCGGGAATACAAGAAATCCACCTTGGCAAAGGTACGTGTTACAGCAATCATAAAACCAAGCGTACCCACATGTCTGGTATTTTCTGTCTTTGAGTCTCTTGCAACACAGATGATAGTCACTGTAAAGCAAAGACACCATGTCCAGCCACAGTTACTTTAAGCGCTTTTGCGTCTTCAGTTGCTAATTGGGACACAAAGGCAGAAACCAGATAAAGACCCACCGTCCCCCTCCACATCCACTGAAGAAGTGGCATCTGAGTGTTTGTGACCTGGTGTAGAACAGAGCTTGATCAGGAGGAGCTGTACCAGAAAGGCTGGGGGTACTGTTTACAGGCGCGACTCTCAAGTGTCTGGCAGCCCGCCTGCCGATGACAGAATCCCTTGCAAGGACAGGCAGAGGGGGGAAGCGACAACACTAGATGCCCCCTGATGACTGTCTCAGACAAAAGACATCCACTCACACGAATCTGCGTCCTACGGGTCCCAAAAGACAGCCAGCCTGACAAAGGCAGAGGTCCTCTGTGTTGACCAAACAACTGGCACTACAGCTAATGCAAAATTTGTTACCTTGTGGTCACACCCGAACAGACAAATACAATGTAACTCCTCCCAACCAAAGGGCTGTATAGAAAACTAAATCACCCTCCTCCTCCCTCTTGCTCCCAGCAACCAAAAGGCGTTTCTCAAGATTATCTTCATTTGTTAGATAAGCAGAAGCCAAGAAGGTCCCTTCTGGGAGCCTTCCCTGGTACGTCCTGGTACTGAGTGAGTGAACAGGGGTATCCCATCCCTTCCTGACGCCGGGAAGCTGCTGCTGTGGCTACTTCCTTTTGTTGTTGTATGCTTTCTGAGTCTTCAGATCCTGTAAGTGATGCTTGAACTGAAAACCAACTATGAAAACGTAGGTAACAAGGCATTCTAAGAAAACAGACCCAATACACATGTCTGAATTAAAATCAGCCAGATGAACAGAATTTGCACTAACATTTTTTAAATGACAGCCGCATTTATATTAATCTTTTTCTCAGCGGGAGAAGAGAGAACTCATAAATGCAAATATCTATATAAACTTATATAATGAAAAACAAAATTTCTACAGTTGTTGCCTACAAACCAATAAACACTGGTGACATCATAAAAAAACTAAAAAAGCAAACCCGCTGCCGTCGAGTCAGTTCCAACTCACAGCAATCCTATAAGATGGAGTAGAGCTGCCCCATAAGGTTTCCAAGGAGCAGCTAGTGGAGTTGAACTGCTGACCTTTTGGTTAGCAGCCAAGCTCTTAACCACTGTACCACCAGGGCTCCAGTGAGACATCACAGCGGGCTCTAATTTGGACTGAATAACAACAAAAAAAACACAAAACCACCATGGGCTGCTGGTACTTCCCTCAAAACAACGCAAAGCTATTAACCTCCCCTCTTTAGCTAATCTGAATACCTGAACACCAATTCTGTTCTTAATCACCTGGAGATATCACCACAGCTGGAAGACACTTTATCTCAAACATGGAACTGTTCTCAACAAATACATTTTTTTCATTATTCTACTCATTGTGATATCATTTTTAAGTAATTTGTTTCAAATCTTTACTACAGAAAAAAAACTACAGTCTAAAGGAGCGCTCCTATCCAAAACAAAAACAAAAATCTACTGCCAAAAGCTGTACTTAATAATAATAAAACTCACTGTGGAATGCTTATCCTTAATTTTTATGCTTAATGTTGATATGAATCATATAGATCTGGGGAACAAATAAATTCTTAGGTGCTAACTTTAGAAATTCCAACCAACTTGGTGGTGGAGAATCCCCTAGTCTCTACCCGATAAACTCCTATTGATCCTACAAGACCCAGCTCATCATACCCTTTTGTGAGGACCTCATGAACTCCTTCCTCCATTCAAGAACATCTGCTCACTCTTCTTTCTGCGTCCCCTGGCCTTCTAATTAATCACCTCCCAAGCATTTACTAACAGTCTGTGGGTCAAGCACTGTGTCCTCAACCCCACAGTACAAAGAGGAATAATACAGGTTTCACACCCAGGAGGAACTCACTGCCGATAACAACAGGCAAACATGTGATGAAGTTACTATTACAAAGCGGGATTAGTGTCCTAATGGAGGTATGCTGTGTGGAGAAATAGTCACATCAGCCCTTAAACGGCCCATGAAGCTCTGATCACCCCAGCTTCTCCATCTCCCCTGACAGGCTAGGACCGCTGAGGACAGGAGTATGCCTTTGGTAGCTCTATCTTCCTGCTGCCTCATAAATGCAGAGCACATCATAGAAAAATGAATAAATGTTTGCTAATGCAACTGAAGATGAACAAGAACGCACAGAAAAACAGTACAGCATGTTTCAAAACAAAAAGTATTTGTTAATTATAAACCCAACAGCTTGCCGCAGCAAGTCTATGTTAAAACTGGAGCATCCCATCAGCTGATGTTCAACGTCTCTGTGGCCACAGGACATTCCGGTCCAGGTTGTCAACAAGAAAGCTACTAACAGGTGACCAATGGTGACGCTGAGGCTCCGGCGTGTAAGCCACAGCCACTCTGTCTTAGAAGATCCCGGGCTTCAAGGAGGATCTCCCTAAACTGCTACCTGGCGCCATTAATAAAAAGCAAGGGAACTCTATCTAGGAATACTCATTTTTATTTCCAAAAGCTGGGGTATGTAATCAGTTGAAAATGTTTCAAATGAGAAGCTTTTGGAGTTACATAGTTTCTAAGAAAACACACGCATTCTTCCCAGTAACAAATCAAATTTCAAAATAAAACCTAAGATATTCTTTCAGTAGTTTTACTTAATTGCTGTTTCCTAGCTTACTGCACTGAAGGTTTTTTTTTTTTTTTAACTATAAAACAGTCTATCACCCTACACCATACAAAACAAGGGAATCAGAATTTAAAGAACAAAGCCTCTCATAAAATGTGCTGTTGAAAACTACTCATTTAATAAGCTAACTGTAGTCAGAGCTATCGATGAATCACTTTATTGCTGTAATCAATCCTTCTGGACAGCAAAGAACCCCCTAAAGACAAATGAAGCTATGGCCAGGCAGAGTCGCTGGCTTCCCCCCACGGGCTGGCTCCAAGGAATGCCAGCAGGCTTGCTAGGATGCAGAAAGCACGTGCCCAACATGCCACTACGCGATGCAATTAATTACTATTTGATCTTTCCTTGTATTAAATTATATTGCGTTCAACATACTCCCTTAACACATGTGTATCAGGTAACACGAAACTGCCCCGGACCTGACTCTGCAAAAGCCAAGTGGGTCTTCCGTAAAACGTTCTGCTCGCTCATGGGAGACCCTGGGTGGTGCAACAGTTAACTCGCTAGCTGCTAATTGAAAGGGTAAAGGTTCAAACCTACCCAAAAGTGCCTCAGAAGAAAGGCCTGGTGATCTACCGCTGAAAAAATCAGCCTCTGAAAACTCTACGGAGCACAGTTCTGCTCTGCCACACACAGGAATGCCATGCACCGTAATCAGCTCGAGGGCAATTGGTTTACCAGGTGATAGATATGAACCTTAAAGCAAGCCAGCTGCCCTGGAACTTTGCGAGGACGGATGGGAGGGGAAGAGCTTAAACAGACAAGAATCAACAGGAATTAGAAAGCATGAGACAATCACTCTACAAAGGTGTCTCAATCCTTTCCTTCTAAATGCCTTGACTTTAAGAGTCTAAGAAAACAGGTGTGTGTGAGCCTGTGTGCATTTCACAATAGTCTAACCATCCTGCTGCCCTGATACTAGCAGAGATACCTTTTCAGACACTAAGCATGCACCTTTGAGAAAGCAAGTAAATTAATGTAACTAGGATTTAGGTAATCCCTCAAAGTTACCTTCCTATGGTCAATTCAAAATTTTAACAGATGTTTCTGAAAATAGAACAATTTCAAGGAAAACCTCCCCCAGGTGACAAATCAGTTCCAGTTTCCTTTATGCTTTTAAGAACTTACAATTTTAACACATTTTGGCCAAAAGCGAAAGAAACCTAGTGATTCTTTTCATGATGTATATCATGTTGGAAGACCAGAGTTTATCTATAATCCTGAAAAAGAAACATCTCTGAAAATGTTAAGTTTTATTCATAAATGTGTGTCAAACTCTTTCAGTGAAAAAATCAGACTTGAACTGCCATGTGGCTATTTCTAATTGGTATTTACCCTACTGACTATGACTATTAGGCTTTGCAGCAAAATATTAGTGTCTGAGGATGCTGCCCGCCCCCACAGGTGGTGCAGTGGGGCATGCACCATCCTGCCTTCCTAAAAATCCAAAATTTCTGAGTTTTGCAAACCCATCTGGCCCCAAGGGCTTGGGGTGGGGGAAGCCTCTGTGGACTTGAGTGTGTCCTATCATAGGACATTTACGGGGGACATGGAGCCTGGCCTCTGCTGCTTCTGAATTTTATCTTCAAGTAAAAACACTTACCCTCGATCCAAAACTTCACTTAAATATCACCTAAATTCTGAATAATTTATGTCACGGGAAGCAAACACAAAAAAAACTGGAAAAGTGTAATAAACTGTGAGGCCCTGGGGGTGGTCAGGACTGCACCTTTGCCTGCAGCAAATGCTGGCCTTACACCAACATGAACGGGACACTCATCCTGCAGGCGTTTTAGAAAGACCTGGCCATCTGCTTCCGTAAAGATCACAGCGAAGAAAAGCCCATGCGGCAGCTCTACTCTGCTACACGAGGCAGCTATCAGTGAGAACTGACTCAAAGGCACCCAACAACAGCAGCAGCAAAAGAGAGACTTTATCCAGGTGACACGTGTAGCTTTCTCCTGTGATCAGTCAGAACTTCGGAACAGAGTGAGGCTCGAATTCTCACTGTGTGCTGCAGCCTACTTCGTTAACATCCCGTTTCTCCACATAAACCACAATGTGAGTGTTACGTCTTAGACCAAGTAATGCTGCCCTGAGCAGGACCCGCAGCAAGGGCCAAACAAGCTGAGCACAATACAACTATTACTACTACTATTATTACTACCATCTTAGAGCGTGCCAGAGGAGAAAACGCCAACACACCTTTACTATTTCAAATCTACCAACCAATTCATTTGGCCAGAGGAGAAAAGCCCAAACCTTAAATGCTTCTAACCTGTATCAATCGACACCACAATGAAGCGCTTGTGTTCTAAATACACGCCTGTGCAGTGCTTGCTCTCCTTCTGGGGTGCTGTCTGGAACCCAGGCAGCTAATTACTATTTTCTACAAAGCTCATGATAACAAAGATGCAAGCCTGCTATTAGAGAGGAGAAACGAGACCTGTGGGTTTGAACCTCCTCTGAACACATCGGATGGCAGTAGGAACTTCATACCAACCAATTGTTTAACAAAGTAACTCCTATCTTTCTCTAATATTGCAAGAGCAGGTGGGAAGGGATGGATACTGCACTCTAAAGTAAATATTACAGTCCAGTTAATTCCTATGTTCAGCAGGTTAAACTAATGCAAACCTAGCAACGTGATACTTTATATTATATCCTTGCTAACAACAACAACAAAAAAAAAATTAGACTTTATTGCTACTACACATTCAAAGGCTTCATTTCAAACATAACACTCCGAGGATCAATATAAGTACATGAAGACACTGGGTCTTCGGTTTTACCTTGAAAATGCTTCAGCGAGGGTAGTGATTTCTCCAAATTTGGTGGCTTTGGACATACGGACCCACGATAGGGCTGTCAGTTAACCTGCGAGACCCAGCAGGAATACTCTCTGGGGGTAGTCAGCTGGCAGTTGAAGATTTCCCTCCAGTGGAAAACCCCCACTCAACTTCTCTTTATCTCAAATCATCAGCAGTTTAATTAGCATAGGAGGTGTTATTAATAATCTTTCCTTCGTGACATGCCTGGTGACAAGTCTGTGGCTTCCCTCCCCCACACTTGAGTAGTGGGATGTAACAATCCACACCCCCCTCCCCACCCCCAACCTCTCGCATAAGGACAGTGCCCAGGCATGTGGAGAGATGGGTTTTGTATTTCCCAGTTTCTGGAGACTTCTGACCCCCAGATGCTACCAGCAGGTTAAATGAATTCTGCAGGAGAATATTATCACACCTGCCTCAGAAATCTTCCTGCAAGGTGCCTGCCAGAAGGTGCTAGAGAACAGAGACTCAAGAACAGATGCTGGCTTGGCTTTCCGTGCCTGTTTGCTAGTGCACTTTGCAGGAAACCAAATCCCGCCCAGACTAGCTTTTCTTGTATGCAGATACCCCTTGCGGGGGAGGCTGTGGGGAGGTGTCTACCTGCCTGACCTGTCCAGACTACTAGAGTGAACTGTCTTTACCAGGAAGCCAACAGACGTAAGAGAGTGAATCTGCCGAGGTCACAGCCTAACCACAGATGGTAGCGCCTACAAAGAGACTAAGAGTCTCTGGGTGTAGCAAATGGTTAAGCACCGGACTGCTAACCAAATGGTTGGCAGTCTGAACCCACCCGGAGGCTCCTCGGAAGAAAGGTCTGGCAATCTGCTTTTGAAAGGTCACAGCCTTGAAAACCTTATGGAGCAATTCTATCCCACATATGGGGTCGCCATGAGTCGGACTCGTCTCCACTGGCAACTAACGACGAGACTAGATTTGGGGGAACAATAACGAAACTAGACTTAGCGGCGGAGGAAAAAACAGCTAAGACGAATTTGGCCTTATCAAAGGAGAAAATGGAATCCTGGTCGGGCAGCACCACCTGTGCGGAGCTTGCCTGGCTAGACCCGCTCCCTGCGACAGCACCACAGGTACCACAGCCTGGCTACACCAGCGAGCTCAAGGGCCTTCTGCTGGAAGGCCGCGCCAGCATCTGCGAGAAGACAGCTCTTGGAAAGGTGTTCTCTCCCCAGTCGGGCTGGCTCACCGTAGGTGAGGCAACACGACCCCAAAAGGCAACACCACACCCCGCTAAGGGGAGAGGGCACCCCAGAACTTTCAGGTCGCTGCAGCACTGCTGGGGAAAACCGTAACACCCGACTCTACGACCAGCGCGGCCACCTGCTGGCTCTGCAACCTGGGGGGAGCAGGTGGCTTAATGGCTGTCAGGTCGCAGCGTGGTCTGCCAAGCAGGCCGCCGAGAAGCCGGACCAGGCCGTCAGCGCCCTCCCGCCCCAGGTCCATCAGCCCTGCCCACCTCTGCGCGGGGAGCCGTCGATGCTCTCGGCGCTGGACGAGTGCGCGTCGGCCGGTGCGCGCCGCAGGCTGCTGAAATAGCCGCGGGGCCGCGAGGGGCCACCGCGCGGGGACCGC
>NW_004444213.1:159038-261345 GCF_000243295.1 Trichechus manatus latirostris
GCGGGCGCACCGAAGCGCCGGCGTGGATCACCGCCGCGCGGACCGGAGCCCCTGGCCTGGCGCCCCGCCCTAAATCAAAGCAAACACTCCCGCGCTTGGCTTGTAAAAACAAACAGAAGGGGCATCCCTCACCGGCTGCAGTTTCACATGAGGCCCCTCCCCTAGCCCTGCAGCTTAGAACTCAACAACTCAAACAAAAGACTTGTACAACAGGCAGAATACCACTTGCCTAGGACTTGACTCCAACTCATGGCCACCCGGAGTGCATCAGAACAGAACTGTGCTCCATAGAGTTTTTAATGGCCGTGACGTTTCAGAAGTAGATCACCAGGCCTTTCTTCCGAGGTGCCTCTGGTTGGACTTGAACCTTCAACCTTTTCATTAGCAGCTGAGCATGTTAACCTTCTGCACCCCGCAGGGGCACTGTCCACTTACTAGGCGGTGGCTGTGCGGAAATTACTTAATCTCCAGTCATCTCAGTTTCTTCATCTGTAAAGTGGGGATAAAACTAATGCCTGAACATTGAATTCCGTGGGAGGACTAAATTAGCTACTATACTCTGTGCCAGGCATTCTGTGTAAGCACTAAATAGTTGCCGTTAATATTTAAAGTCAAGTTTCTCATCCAGCCTATGTTCCCACTCTGAGCTCTAACAGATGCTGGTCTTGGATATTATCTGTTGCAGCACAATATTTACATACAGTTGATCGACATCAGCCCCTCATGATGCCCTGAACATGGGTCGATTGTTTGTGGGCATGTATAAACGTTTCATAAGAAAAATGTAATGAACACCACATCTATTGACCAAAGCAGACACTTACACCGACTTCTCAAAGCCTGGGAAAGCTGACGACTGTTGGAGAAGCTGTTTCTAGGGATGGGCCTGGTGGCAAGGTGAAACCAGACCAGGCATCACTCAGGGATGCACCCTGTGTAAGCAAGACTGTCAAGCACTGATTTTCTCTTCTTTCATCTTTCAACAAATACTTACGGAACACATGCAGAGCCCTGGTAATACAGTGGTTAAATGTTTGGCTGCTAGCCAAAAGGTTGGCAGTTCGAATCCACCAGTTGCTTCCTTGGAAGTCCCATGGGGCAGTTCTACCCTGTCCTATAGTATTGCTATGAGCCAAAATCAACTTGAAGGCAATGGGTTTGGGGTTTTTTAATTTACTATGTTCATATCAGGAAAAGAGATATAAAGATGGGTAAGATCTCTTATGAAAGAGATTATAGCCTAGGGAATCTGGATTTTATCTCAGAATAAAATTAAATACTCAGGTCTAATTAGATATATCAGAAAGACTGCTTGGTGACTGTGGCTTATTTTTAAAGACACTTTAAAACACATTTTGGCTACCCTCAGTGGCCGCTACTCTGAAAGCAGAATTTCCACCATCACAGGGTTGCAAGAGTCCCTCCGACATGCCCTCAGTTATGGATGGGGACTCAGGAGAGATCAGCTTTATTTTCTGAATTTTAATAAAGTCTTCTCTGATAAGGTACAAGAACCACCCACCGTCTTCTACCAATTACACATTAGCGTTAACAGAGAGAGCCAGGCGGTAGTTAGCTCCAAGAACAACATTTCTAGAGCCCAATGGGTCAGCAGGATGCTGAGGCTCAGAGAGGGTGAGCATGTCCCCCAAAGCTGCACAGCTCAGAAGTGGGACCTGAAGCTGGGGTCGTGGGGTTCCACTCCCCATGCCCGTTCCTGCCTACACATGCCGTTTTGTCTGAGTAAGTGTCCGTTTTCTTCTTCCTTGGCAATGAAGAGAGGAGCACATTTGTAAGTATTACTGAACTTGACATTGCTGCTGTTGTTAGCTGCTGCAGAACTGGCCCTCAAGTCATGGCAACCCCATGCACAACAGAACAGAACACTGCCCCATCGTACACCATCCCCATGATCAGATACAGGTCAGAATATTGTGATCCATAAAGAATTCATTGGCAGATTTTTAGAGGTAGATCACCAGGCCTTTCTTCCTAGTCTGTTTTAGTCTGTAATCTCCGCTGAAGCCTGTCCAGCATCGCAGCCACACGGAAGCCTCCACTGACAGACAGCGGTGGCTGTGCATGAGGTGCACAGCCTGGGAAGTGAACCTGGGTCTCCCACGTGGAAGGTGAGATTTCTGCCACTGAACCACCAAAAATAACATCGCAACATTACCTGGTAAACATAGTTTGTAAATTTCATTGATTCATTTTTTTGTTCATTTATTCATCAAATGTCTGTCGAGCACTCATTGTCATGCTAGGCAGTGACAAGTCAGGTTTTCTATCCTCAGATAACTCATAGACTCAAGAAAAATGCTGCAGTTTGCATGGCCATATCATTTCCCATAAAAACAGCCAGGGAGAGAAAAGAATAAGTGACAATTCACGAGACAGTCATAGGGCTAGGCGTTCTATTTAATGAATGAGCATGACCAAGATTTGGCAAAGGTCCAAAGTGTTACAGCTGCAGCTCCATAGCCTTAAAGGTCAACCAAGTCTTTAGCAGGAAAACTGAGGCTCGGAGAAACAGAAAGGCCTGGATTTCTGCTAAGGACAAGGGTGGGGCTAGAGCCCAGGGCTCCTAACTTTTCAGTCTGGGGTCCAATCTCATGATTTGAGACCGTGGCAACTTTCAAATATTGAGACGAATTTTAATAGGCAATTAGCTGGCCCATAATGAATGCATGTAAATCTATCTTGTCCGTTACCTAAGGCCCAGATGGATCCCAAGGTGAAAGAAACAAGAGCATTCCTTTAGAGCTCAAACACTGGGCTGCTTCGGTTTGCCAATCATTGTACCTTTGTCTGGAATCCGCCCCAGGTTTTGCGATGTGCCGTACGAGGATGCAAGCGGCAGAGTAGAAGAATCCATTTGATCCACCTTAGATGAACCTCTTTCAGCCACAGCACTATCTTTGGCGTGCTATCTTCAGTTTACTATCTTTCGGTGCTTTCTGCCTCAGAAGGAAGCACTTCCGTTCCACATCAATCATGAAGAGTCCACTTTGGCCTGATGTCTCGGTGGAAAACTTGGTCACAGGGAACTGTCTCTCCCCATGGCCCTGTAAACATGGGCTCTCCCGACGCAAAGCGAGCACCAGCTCTGAACAGAACCTGTCACTCCAAAATCTAATCCCCTTTTACAAAGCCAGACCTGCCTTTAGAATGATCACGATATGGATGAGCGGCATCCTTCTTTTTTTAACTGTTGTGTTTTAAATTGAGCCCTCAAGACGATCATTTCTGGAATTTTTCCATGCCATTGCGTATATCACCATTTTGGCTTAAAAAAAAAAAAAAATCCTGTAGTTGATCTCCCAGATACATCTAACCAAACAGCAGCCAGACAACGCTTCAGCGCTAGGAGCTCCTACTGCAGGCGAAGCAAGGACTGCAGAGGTGGGTCTGGAAAGTGGGGACAGCTCCACCTAGCCCCCTAGCCACCTCCCTCTGCAGCGACTCCACTCCCCCGGCTCCAGGCTCCAAGCTGACACCACCCTGGCCTCCCTCCCAGACTCCCCTGCCCTGGGCCATTTCTAGCTGTCTATAAATTAAACATCCTCCTTGAGAACAGTATTTTGCAAGCGTTCCCGGAGCTGATAAGCCTTATTTAAAGGGAGTCACTGGCAGCCAGCAGAACCATCTCCTTTGGAAGCTGACTTTCCAAATCGGCCAACGTGCCAGTAAGTAATCACGATTACAGCATCTTAGCAAACCTGAGTCCGGTGGCAACAGAAACTAGCCCACCAGGGCTCTTCTGGGCCTCAGCACGCCCACCCAGGAGTGACAAAGAGCCCGTCCTCCAGCCCAGGGGGCATATTCAAGGCTATGCTCTGGCAGCATTTCACTGACAGATACAAGAAGCAAACGGACATTCATGCTTTTCTAACAATTTCTTATTTTGCCTTTCAGCATGAGACTCAAGTCAAATCTGAGGTTGGGATGGTCCGTAAGATTTCTCATGATGCTCAGCGTCTCCGACTGGCAACCTGGAGACTCAGCCACTGCTGGGGCACCCCAGTCCAACTCATCAGTGGCCCCATTTTGCTCCTTTTTGAGCTGAAGGTTGGAAGTGGAATCGTACAAGAGATGAGGACTTGATCGCGTCTGTGAGTCCCATAGAGCGAGGGTCGGGGATGGACTAGTGTGTTCCGTCCATGTTGTTGTTGTTGTCAACAACCCCATGCACACAAGAACAAAACACCACCCAGTCCTGCACTGTCCCCACAGTCGACTGTGGTTCACACCACTGTGACCCACAGGGTTTGCGTTAATTTTGGAAGTAGCTCTCCAACCCTTTCCTTCCAGTCCACCTTTGTCTGGAAGCTCCGCTGAAACCTGTTCAGCATTAGACTAACAAGCAAGCCTCTCCTGACAGACAGCTGGCGGCTGCACTTGGGGTACACTTTCCAGGAATCAAACCCGGGTCTCCCGCATGGAAGGCGAGAATTCTACCACTGAACCGCTACTGCCCCCTCACTCTGTCCTTGTTGTTGTGCTTGGGTGCCATCAAGTTGATTTTGACTCATAGCGACCCCATGTGACAGACAAGAACTGCCCCATTTTCTTGGCTGCAATCTCTACGGAAGCAGATCGCCAGGTCTTTCTCCCACGGAGCTGCTGGGTGAGTTCAAACCGCTGACCTTTCGGCTAACAGCCGAGTGCGTAACTGTTACGGCACCAGGGCTCCTTTTAATGTCCATCGAGCAAGGATATTCTGAGTCAGCAGGAAGGAGGGCTGCAGGGGGTCCTTCTCAGCACCCATATCCTGCCTCCATTCCTCCTCACGGACCAGCCACGAAAACCCTCTCTGCCATCAAAGCAATGGAAATGTCTCACACTCAGAACACCCTACCACACACATCCTAACACAAGGGGAGTGGGGGATGACACCTCACAGCAGCCCCCACGATTTAACCTCACTGGGCAATGCTACCATTCTCTAGGTATTAAAGAATAAGGATAGCAGGTCAGTGACTGCGTATGAGAACCAAATGTGGTCTGACGTTAGAAGGAAGGGTTTCTTTGGTCCGCTTCTGTCTGAAGGCACCTGCAGATCAGAGAATCAGGCAGTTTTGTGCCAGACAGGGAAGAGTGGCAAGCTGGGCTCCTTCGTGGGGAGGGCAGGGGAGGGTATCATCCACCCTCCGTACCCCTCCCAGGGCTACCTTCCTTGAGTCCAGCAAGGACCGTGGCAGCAAAGGGTTTCTGTGGGCTGCCTCCCCAGAGCCTTAGATGAAAGATAAATACTGTAACACGCTGATGCTCAGGCAAACACACCTGTGTGGCGTGGGACTCTCAGCTTCAGAGGGTGTTACCTGTGAACGGGGTTGGGAAGTTAACCCTGCCGAGTCGGTGGACATCCAGCAATTCAGGGAGAGCAGCTCACCTGCCTTTACCGTCTTCTGCTGCCCATCAGGGACAGAAGGTTGATGCACATTGACCGTGATCACAGGACTCTGCTCCGTGGCAAGGGCGTGGAAGGACCACTCTGTCAGGCCCTGGGGGGTCGGGGGGACGGCAGCCATTGGGGACGGACAACTCTCATGAATAACCAACACCCAGGAGACAGTGTTCCATGTGGGAAGGAAGAGGCAGGTAAGATGGAGGCCCAAAGTGACTGTTTCTAGCCGGAACACTCGAAAAAGCCTTCTCAAAGGAGGTGGTATTTGGCCTTTCTCCAGAGCAGGGTTTCTCAACCGCAGCGCTGGCGGGCTGGACAGTTCCTCGTGGTGGGGGCTTTCCTGGGCACGTAGCCCACTACCCACTAGATTCCAGTAGCACCTCTTGGTGAAAAGCCAAGCCTGTCTCCAGACGCTGCCAGATGTCCCCTCGGGGGTGAAGCTGCCACCGGTTGGGAACCAGAGATGCAAAAGAATGGGCCAGACACACTTGGGTGGAAATGGCATGTATGGTTCCCACGGTTTTCCAACTAGTCAGTTTATATTTTTTTAATTCAACCCTTTCTTCCTGCCTCTGCATATATTAATGAAAATTTCCGGAAGCGCTCTCTAAAAAGAGAATCAATTATTTCCAACAAGGCTGCCACCTATCAGTCCCCATTACGCGATAGGCTAACCATCAATTAAAATTACTTTCAGTGAACAAATATCATGGACATAATTAAAACGCTGGAAGGAAAAAAAAAAGTAAGTTATGCAAAAATTAATCATTTGGAATGTAATGCAGCGCTGCATTGTTTTTAATTAGGAAATAGCCTCAGTAAGATGCGAGAAGGCTCTGATCCGTGCGACACTTGGTGGGGGAGGGGGGCAGAGCCAGCAGGTACTGGCTCCCAAATAGAGCACCTGAGACACAGTATGGGCTTAGCCAAGTTTGCTGGCGTAACCCACAGGGTGCTCCTGCGGGGAGTCTGCACAGAGATGGGAGCATTTCTGCGCAGGGCTGATCCAGGCGGGAGCCCTCTGATCTCATGGCCTCCTCCCTGTTACTCCTGCAGGGGTAAGGACCAAGGTGGCACCACTCACAGCAATGAGAACTGCTAAATTACAGCAAGCTCTGGTAGTGCAGTGGTTAAGAAGAGCTTGGCTGCTAACCAAAAGGTCAGTAGTTCAAATCCACCCGACCCTGTCTTATAGCGTCGCTATAGAGTTGTTTTGAGTTGAAACTGACTTGACGGCAATGGGTTTGTTTTTTTTTTTTGTTTGTTTTTTTGTTGGGGGTATAGGGGAGGAAGCCTCTAGGGCGTTCAAACAGTTAATGACTTTGGCTGCTAACTTAAAGGTTTACAGGTTTGAGTCCACCCAGAGGCACCTTTGAAACAAGGCCTGGCCATGGGTGGATTATCCAATAGGCAAAGTAAGCAGGGTGCTGACCTTGCTTACCAGATCATCTGTAGTGACCAATTCCAGATTTTTTCACCACATCAAAGATTCAGCTTCTAGGTATGGCTGGCACCTGTCTCTCTCCCCAACCCCCCAGCACCTTCCTACAGAATCAAAGCTTCTTTTCAAATTTACAATCCCTGACAGGCAGATGGCCCAGGAAGCAAGGTAAGTACGGGCTTGCTTGTGCTTGCTTACTAATCTGTAGTGAATAATTTCGATTTCACGACAGATGATCTGGTAAGCAAGGTAAGCACCGTGCTTACCTTGCCTTTGGATAATCCACCCCTGGGCCTGAAAACCCTGCTTTGACACAAATGGGGTCACCATGGGTCAGAGCTGACTCCACGGCAACTGGTTTTGTTTGGGTTTAGAGGGAAAAGGCCTTAGTCCAACCCGCTTACTTTACAGATAAGGAAGATTGTCCAGATGGGGAAGACACCCACCTGCCTGAGGCCACATGGTAAGGACCAAACCAAAGGCCAAACCCACTGCCGTCGAGTCAATTCCAACTCATAGTGACCCTATAGAACAGAGTAGAACTGCCCCATAGGGTTTCCAAGGAGCTGCTGGTGGATTCGAACTGCTGACCTTTCAGTTAGCAGCCGAGGTCTTAACCAGTGCACCGCGAGGGCTCCCCACGGGAGGACCGGGAAAGAGATTCCAGCCCAGCGTCCTCTCCGGCACACAGCCAGGCCGTCAGGAAGTGTAAAAGCCAAACAGAAACTATTCATCCACGCAGGTTGGCCAAGGAGAAGCAAGTCTTAATTTTAAAACTACACCAACGGATTGTCAGTTGTGAGTCAATTCTCACTCTCAACCAAGGGAAAATATCAGAAATTTCTTAGGGGTTTTCCTTGCTGATTTTCAGGCAAGGGTGACTAAAGATAACATGACAATTAAATGCGTTAGCAGTCGCTCTATGGAGACAAACACCAGCCACACTTGGTCTGAAGACCACCTTGTTGTTAGCTGCTGTCGAGTTGGTGAAAACTCATGGCGACTCCATGTACAACAGAAGGAAACACTGTCCAGTCCTGCACCACCTTCACGATCGCCGCCATGCTCAAGTCCATGGTTGTGACCACTGTGTATTTTGAGTGCCTTCCAACCTAGTGGATTCATCCCCTAGCACTATATCAGACAATATTCTGTTGTGATCCATAGTTTTCATGGGCTGATTTTCGGAAGTAGATTGCCAGGACATTCTTCTTCGTCTGTTTTAGCCTGTAAGCTCTGCTGAAACCTGCCCAGCACGGGTGACCCTGCTGGTATTTGAAATACCAGTGGCACAGCTTCCAGCATCACGGCAACACGCAAGCCACCACAGCATGACAGACGGACAGATGGGTGATGGCTGATACCCAGAACAGCTGCTGTTCATGGTAACTCCTATGTGCTGGGCGTGGAGATTCCAGAAGGCCACCGAGTCAGCCACAGCCTCTCCCATCCAGCCTTCGACTTAGCTCTCTGCGCAGCTGCAGCTGAGGAGCCAGAATGATTCCATTAGGGTGCCGCACAGATGTCTGCACCTGTCCCTTACACAGCTGCAAAGACACGCTGCTGTCTGCATGGAGACAAATGTCTCCGAATCACTGAATCCTCCTCTCTTCCGGAGCCCAGGGAGCCAGCCAGGCCTCGTCGGTAGCACTGTCCTTCTCGGGATCCACAGGAAGAGAGGCTTCTAATAACGGCATCTGCACAGTCGCCCTCATACCGACGTTACTATCAGAACACAGGGCCGGCCGAGCCTGACATGATTCTAACAGCCTCCCGCCGTGACCTGTTCAAAAGCACGACGACCTAAATATGTCTGACAACATCTGAATGTTTACCATGCCTTTCTTAGATCCGCTGACCCCCAAAGATTTATGAAATCCAGGACTTAAATCAAGGCCACAAAGCATGCCCTGGGAATGTGTACCAGGACAGTTTCAAAGCTCAACCTCTAGAAAAGCATATTTTTACATACTTATTGCTTCTGCATCCCGTTAGGGATTTGCTTGCAGAGATATCTGGAAAACTTTTATCTGTGCCCAGGGGACTTGAAGATGTGATATACTGTTCTCTAAATGTCCAAAACAAAATGCCTAAGATGACTGTTCAAAGCCCAGCCCCGGTCCCTGTGGCTCAGGCTAGGGCCAAGGGGACACGTGACCATGCTCTTGCCTTTATTAGCTAGCGTCACCAGCTTGGAGGATAAACACACTACAGGCTGCCGGTGGCAGCACCCCCGCCCCCCGCCCCCCAGTGGTCACAATTTGCAGCAGAGCATTTGGGAAAGAAGAAAACTGGGTCACCAGGATCAGCTCTAATACAATGAAATGGAATAAAACATCGGCGTCCTCTCGTCTCCTCACCACCCGCTGGCCACCAGCAACAAGCGTGCAAAGGGTAAGACGGGGTGTTTCTGGAGCAGGTCAATGTTGGGATGCAGTCAGAAGCCCAGACAGCTCCGCCAGCGCCGAGCTTCTCCACCGAGCTACGATAATGTGCTCTCCTGGCCTTCTTTACAAACTACCACCAACTCCAGAATCTTCTATGAAGGCAGATGGACCCAGTGAGGGAATGATAAATACATTGCTCAAGCCAAACGATTTATAATGCTCCAAACATCTTGACTGATTCTCCCATCGAAATTCATACTACGTCTGCACAAGTGTTGTTGAAGATCTGATTGGTTATCCACCAAGACAAAACTGTCCACATCTGGAAAAGGGAGTTAATAATTCCTAATCTACTCAGCTCTGGGCATTAGCGTCAGTGGATCAAAGGCAGTCTGAAAGCACACCCTCGACTAAGAAGCCCCACGACAACATACCGAAGAAAAGAAAGGAAAGAAGGAAGGAAACCAGTGGCCATCACGTCCACTCCGACTCACGGCGATCCCATGTGTGTCAGCACAGAACTGCGCTCCAGATGGTTTTCAATGGCTGATTTTTTTATAAGTAGATCACCAGCCCTTTCTTCTGAGGTGCCCCTGGGTGGGTTCGAACCTCCGACTTTCCAGTTCACAGCCGAGCATGTTAACCGTTTGCACCACACAGGTACGCCCCTACATCTTAAGACTCCTTGAAAAAAGAGGTTAAGAGTCCTCACCTCTTTATTTCCTGCCCTCTCAAGACTCCCTGGCCGGCCCCCTCCCAGTCCTGGAGCACTCTCAGGAAGCCCTCCTTCCCTGCACCCAGGGAAATGAGGTGCCTTCCCCACCTTCGAGGCCACTGCACCCCTGCTGCTGTGCAGAGGGGGAAGAGGTTGACAGGCTCCAGGGCCAGGTGAGGTAAGCCCTGTGTGCCCTAGGGAAAGCAACCTTCCGCCTCTGCGTCCGGTTTTCACTTTTGCAAAACGGATGAAATAATAATAATATAACAAAACCCACTGCTGTCAAGTCGATTCTGACTCCTAGCAACCCCATTGGGTTCCCAAGGCTGTAAACCTCTATGGAAGCAGACTGCCACATCCTTCTCCCTTGAAGCCGCCGATGATTTCGAACCGCCGACGTCTCAGTTAGCAGTCGATCGCTTTAACCACTGCGCCACTAGGTTGGTTGTAATGTAATGATGTACATGAAGCGTTTGCTCCTGTGCTTCCGACGAATGTGTGACATTGTCTGCTACAGCCCAACACTCTTTACTCAAACGCACCAAACTCCTTTCAAACTCTGAAAAAAACCAAACCTACTGCCATCAAGTCGATTCTCACGAAACCGTTATGTCACAGAGCAGGACTGCTCCATAGGGTTTTCTTGGCTGTAATCTTTACAGAAGAGCCCTGGTGGCACAACAGTTAAGTGCTCGGCAGCTAACCGAAAGGCTGGCCGTTCAAACCTACCAGCCGCTCCACAGGAGAAAGACCTGGTGATCTGCTCCTGCGAAAATGACAGCCTAGGAGACCCTACAGGGCAGTTCTCCTCTGTCACATGGGGTTGCTCTGAGTCTAAATCACCTTGCTGGCATCTCACGATGACAACAATCTTTACGGAAACACATTGCCAGGGCTTTCATTTCCGGCACCACTGTGTTGGAACCGCCAACCTTGAGGCTAGTAGTGGAGCGCAAATCATACGCACCCTCCAGGGACCTTGCCATCATCCCCTGCAACCTGTTTCCTCACCAAGCTAAATCCTACTCATCCCTCCTGCCTGGCTCAGGGTCCCCTCTGATGCCTTCCCTGCCGGCCACACCGACCCTCCTCTCCCCTCACACCTGGGCACAGCTGTGCACACTTCCTGGGCATCCATCACTGCCCTACCCTGCATTTACATAACCACCTCCCCCAGCCACCCAGCCCTTATCAGCATCTTGGTCAACAAAGACTGCTTTGCAGGTGCCCTGTGTGATCTAGGTTGTGTGATCTAGGTGTTGACTCAAGGTGGGCTCTCGAGGAGAAAAGCTGTCCCTCGGTCACATTACAAGGAACTAAGCTGAGGCTAGCGGAGGCCAGCCCACTCGCGCCGGTTGGACTGGAGCCCCACAGCGCCCCGTTTACACGGCTCCACCCCACAGCTCCCGGCCCTGCCACAAGTTCACGGTGAGTCTCCATCGGTTAGGGAAAGACACAGAGAAGAGGGATTCACTTCTTCCCCTCACCGCAAAACCCCTCAGCTGCAGCTAATCTTGGGTGGCCACCCCTGAGTGCCCCCTCCCCGTGGAAAACATGAAAACAGGCTTGTTGTGCGGTGGGGCCGGGGGGAGGGGCGTTGGGAGGGGAGGGACCTGGCTCCCCAGAGTGTAACTGCTGGGGAGAGCCGCCCTCTAGCAGAGGCTCCTTCTTCAGGGATTAGGGTGCCGTTGGGAACGCTCTAGGCCTGGGGGGCTCACCCAGGGGCTGATCCTTCCCTGCCCATGCCAGGTGGCCTGGGCCACGCACACCCCACTGAACAAAAGGAGGCAAATGCTGATTCCCAGACAGTCCCAGTCATCCCAGGGTCTGGGAACAGTTGGGTGTTTCACCAAGATTTAGTGAGCACAGGGCCTTTTCTGAGAAAAACACACACTATTGATCCAGGTACTTAGAATATTGATTAAGAAATAGAATATTTGAAATCACTTAGAGCTATTTAAAGCAAGGATAATACCAGGATCTACACCCAGAGCTGAGGGGCAGTGGTGGCTTGGTGGCAGAGATCTCACCTTCCACGCAGGAGACCCAGGTTCGACCCCCAAGCAATGTACCTCATGAGCAGCCACCACCCATCTGTCAGGGGAGGCTTAGCGTGTTGCTCTGATGCTGAACAGTCTCAGTGGAGCTTCCAGACTAAGATGGACTGGGAAGAAAGGCCTGGAGACCTACTTGCGAAAATCAGCCCATGAAAACCCTATGGATCACAACGATCCACAGGGCTGGGCAGTGTTTTGTTCCGTTGTGCATGGCCTGCCCTTTTGTCTGAATCTCAAAATCCCACCCTCAAGACTCAGCCCTCTCTGTCTTCCTCGTCTGGAGTTCCCGGAAAAGCTGAGCAAACCTTGGCTCCATCCTCCCTGGCTCTCAGCATGGAGCTGGCCCTGCCTCTGACTCCAGGGTAGCAGCACGAGGAAAAGCAACCCTGCCCCCATCACAGGTCCACTGCCCGCTGGCAAGTCTGTCGGTGGGCCCCACCTCCCCCAGAGCCGTGGGGATCCCTCTCTGGCTCTCGCCCTTCTCTGCCCTGCCGCCACCCATGGGCACCCCAGCATCCTCTCAGCCCTGCAGGCACCCTCTGCAGTTCAACCACCTCTTGACCTCTCCCTGGAAGACAGCAGGAGTCTTTCCATTACAGACTTTCCTCTCTACAGCAGATATGCTCACTTATGAAGCTGTAAATTCCTACCACGGGAAACGTCCCGGACACAATTCCATCATTACACATGCCTGGGCACTAGGAAAACCCCGTGTTTCACAGGTGTGTTGGCACGCACCATTATATCTAAAGCCAAATCTCCTCGCTTCTGGTCACGATGACACTGTGTGCAGAGAAAAAGGTGCCTACCAACGGGCAAAGATGCTTCGCAAAAGGGACGGAAGAAAACTGTGCGGGAAAATTTTCCATAAATATTTCTTGGTCACCAAAGGTTTTAATGGCCTTGATTACCAAGTGAAACATTTCAGTGTTCATAATGGTATTTGAAACAATCTCCCTCATGGTTAGGGACAATAACAACTATTCTTAACTTAAAAGGGAGCATTCAGTACGTGAAAGTCACATTTGGGTTTGCAAAAGGCATTTGCCTCAGTAAAAATCCAAGGTAATTCGGACATAAACAATGCCCTGTGTGCACAGCTGAGCTCCTGGGCTCCCGAGGGTCTCCACTGTAATAACAGATACTACTAAAAAACCAAACCCACTGCTGTGGAGTCGGTTCTGACTCATAGCGACCCTACAGGACAGAGCAGAACTGCTCCACAGGGTTTCCAAGAAGGGGCTGGTGGATTCGAACTGCCAATCTTTTTGGTTAGCAGCCATAGCTCACTGTGGCTCTTAACAACTGCGCCACCAGGGCTCCACCAATAGGTGAGAAACTCGGGTAGAAGTGAAACAAGAGGGAGCAGCTGTGGTTCAGTGGTAGAATGCTCATCTTCCATGCAGGAGACCCAGGTTCGATTCCCAGCCAATGCACCTCATACACAGCTACCACCCATCTGTCAGTGGAGGCTTGTGTGTTGCTAGGATGCTGAACAGGTTTCAGCGGAGCCTCCAAACTAGGACAGACTAGGAAGAAAGGCCTGGCAATCTGCTTCCAAAAATCTGCCAATGAAAACCCTATGGATCACAACGGTCTGATCCACAACTGATCATGGGGATGGTGCAGGATGGGGCAGCATTTTGTCCCCATTATGCATGGGGTCACCATGAGTTGAGGGCTGACTCAACACAGCTAACAACAAAGGTAAACAAGATCTCCCCTCTGCTGATGAAATACAGCCTCTTCAGATGTGAAAGAGTAGAGTTCCTCACTTCTCCGTCTCCCTGTCCTACATCTGAGAAAACTAGGAAAATTAACTTCCTAGGTGTGTGTCTGGGTCTGTTTATCAGGACCCTCGTTTCTACCCGTGGGTGCAGTCTGTTAGGGAGTTTATTTGAAACCAGGTGTATCTTACTCAAAGACGAAATCATAAGCCATGTGCACTGTGGTCAGCAAGTTCAACTAAAGGCCCTGGTACAAAACTGAATGGAATCGATGGATGGATGGATAAAGAGATAATAAACAGAAATATTTACTGGATGTTGAATAAATGAATAATAAAAGTAAAGTGCATGAGTAAAGAACATCTGCCTTGAGGATTGTGCTCTTTTAAAGAACTATGTATATGGAATCACACTGACAAAAGCAACTCGAAAGGTTAGACAGGAGGAAGATTGGGGGATTATGTTAACAGTCAAGGAACAATTCGGAAACGGAGAGAGAATGATTGTACAACTTGAAGAATGTAACCAATGTCACTGAATTATGCATGTAGAAACGGTTCAACTGGTGTATGTTTTGCTGTGTATATTGTCAGCAGCAACAGAAACAATATTTTTAAATTAAAAAAAAATGGTGGACCGCTTCTCCTTTCCTGCAGCAGCTCTCATTTTAAAGGACTGTCATTCATTTCACGTAAATGAAGGTAGTGGTGGGCTTGAAACTGTTTCTTCTTTTTTTTAACCTAGCCCTAAAAACAAGCCTAAAATGACTGCCCTGCAAAAGCCTGTGTCTTTTTAAAAACCCAAATGTCTGTCTCCAAAGTGGGGTGAAGCACCAAGATAAATGGAAGTGATAGCCTCAGCTGCTTGTCCTCATTAGCGGTTGTTGGAGCGAGGGGCCCCGAGGCCAGCGAGAACGAAGGCTGTGGTCTGCGGGGTCAGCGACAAGCCGCATGTCCCCACAGGGAACCGGGGAAGGAAGAGACGTGCAGTGGACGGCCTTCCTCGGGCTCAGCATTTTCTGAGCGGGCCTGGTGGGGTCTGTGCAACTCTGCGGGTGACTTACTGGAGGGGCCAAAGCTCCAAGAACGCCTCACCCTGCATCACCTCCTTCCCTTTCTATAATTACCGATGGAAAGCCAGGCTCTGCCTCCAACACTGATTCCCCCAAAGCATCCAGCAGGCAACTCACTGGGAAAGGAAAGGCGCTCGGAAATCTCCACGGAAAAAATCCAAGCAGGAATAAATCATACTTTCTGGAACGGGCTAACATATATATGGTATCATAGATTGCTTTCCCACAAAATAGACTCCTGGTGGTGCAGTGGTTAAGAGCTTGGCTGCCAACCAAAGAGTCAGCAGTTCGAATCCACCAGCCGTTCTTTGGAAACCCTATGGGGCAGTTCTACTCTGTCCTATTGGGGTGCCTTGAGTCAGAATCAACTCAACAGCAGTGGGTTTGGTTTTTTGGGTTTAGTTCCAAAAGGTGAATCCACCTAGCTGCAGACCAAAAGGGTGGTGGTTGGAGTCTACCCGCAGGCACCTCAGAAGAAAGGCCTGGCGATCTAATTCCAAAAAATCAGCCACTGAAAACTCTATGGAGCACAGTTGTACTCTGACACACTTGGGACCGCCATGAGTTGGGGTCAACTCAGTGGCAACTGGTTTGGTTCGTGGGAACTTGAACGGCATCACATAAACCTATTCCCATCCGTGTGAGCACTCTTCCTGCGATCCACACTCACAGCCGCACCAGAGAAACATCTTCCTAATTTTCAACTGATGACATGGAAGGACTGAACACAGGTCTCTTATCTCCAGCTTGGAAATTGGAGGTCAAGGATGGAATATTGGTGGAATACAGGGGAAAAGTATCCAAAGTGAGACCAAGATACAATTAAGGACGAGACTACAGAGTGGAGCAGCACAATTCTCGACTTGGAAAGAAACCCCTGGGTGTCATTAACATTGAAAAGACCTAGTGACGAATTCAGGGCACATTCCTTTCCAGTTTTATATCTATGATGTTTTTCACACTCAGTTTATTACTACACCATCAGGAACACACATACCATGATATCACATTGTGATCTCCTGGTAGAATAAAGTGTTTTCAAGAAGACAGACGGAGGCAGTGAGCCCTCCACCTCCCAGCTTCTGTACACTTAATTCCACCTTCTCAATTCCAGCATGGAATAAATCGTCAGAGCTTACGTCTGCTTTTAAATCTCTGCTGACCTTGTACCGAGTGCACAAATGTTTCTGTTAACACACAACTCAAAAAGGGGAGGGAATCGCTCTCAGAATAGTAATTAACATACTTTATTCATGAAGGAGCTGTGTTTGAAATTGTATGATTCAATCATGAAGTCATTTTCTTCCCAAGTTCACAGGGCTGCCTACATGAATCTAAACCCCAGCGACCACGGCACGCGAAGGATTGAAAATGCACGGCCGATTCCTTATGATTGTTTACGTTTGATCCTGACAGAGTCTCGAGAAGCAAGTCAGAAATTCTGGGAGAAGAGGTTGGATATTTTTACTCATGTTTTCTTGAGACCATCTCCCTATATGGAAATGAAGCAGAGACTCAATATGGAGACCTTTCAGAGGATGTTACCATCAAGCACTGACATTTGGGAAGAGAAAAAGAAGGGTCTTTAAAATGTCCTGTGGGTTATGATTAGAAATATGCTAACTTGAGGACTGGTGGGGGGGGGGGGTGAGGCCGCTACTGACTACTACTATGTACTCAATGTCACCTTAGATCCATCACAGTCCCAAGATCACTGTAGATTCCACTAAACCCACCTGTCAGCAGTGAGATCCCTCACTGCATGTCCTCCTTTGAATCCAGCTTGAATTTCTGGCCGTTCCCTGTTGATGTACTGCTGCAAATGTTTTTGAATTATCTTTAGCAAAACTGATGAATTTGAATTATGGTGTTGGCAGGAATACTGAATATACCATGGACTGCCAGAAGAACGAACAAATCTTTCTTGGAAGAAGTACAGCCAGAGTGCTCCTTAGAAGCGAGGATGGCAAGACTTCGTCTCACATACTTTGGACATGTGATCAGAGGGACCAGTTCTTGGAGAAAGACATCATGCTTGGTAAAGTAGAGGGTCAGTGAAAAAGAGGAAGACCCTCAACGAGATGGACTGACACAGTGGCTGCAACAATGGGCTCCAAAGAGCAACAAGTGTGAGGATGGCGCAGGACCGGGCAGTGTTTCGTTCTGTTGTACACAGGGTCACTGTGAGTCAGAGCCAACTCAGCGGCATCTAACAACAACGAACCCACACATGGACACCTGAAGATAATCCTCCACTCGGGTGACCAACTCATAACTTCTGGTCTCCATTCTGGGACAGGGACATGCCCCTATTTCAATCCATCGTTTCTGAAAATATTCAGTTGGAAAATCTGGCTATTCCTTTGTCTGGCTGTTACAATTACACAGCTACGCAACCACAGCTGTCCAGGAAATACCATGGCAATGAACACATTATTCAGCAGAAAAGAATCAACTGGGGATCCAGTCAAAGGTTTCACATGATACACAAAGGCCAAGAAAAAAAATAATAAAAAACACACTACATTAAATTTAAAAAAATAATAAAAAAACCCAAACCCATTGCCCTCAAGTTGATTCCGACTCACAGTGACCCTGTAAGACAGAGTAGAACTGCCCCATAGGAATTCGAAGGCTGTAAATCTTTACAGAAGCAGACTGCCACATCTTTCTCCTGCAGGGAATCTGGTGAGGTCCAACCGCCGACCTTTCGGTTAGCAGCCAAGACCATAACCACTGCGCCACCAGGGCTCCAGTGACATTAAAATACGCAGTTATAAATAAAATCCCTCAACTACTTTTTATCACTTTATCACAGTCCAGGTTGAAATAAGAGCTAAAGAATGCTGATTACAATCTCCTCTAAGTAACTCTGAAATTTTTCTTCTGGTTCTTTATCTTTCTAAAATTAACATATATTGCTTTCAACAAGAAAGGCTATTTTTAATGTTTAAACATAGACAAGGCTGCCTTTTTGGCAATACTGTTTATATTCAGAACAAAATATAAATAATTTTGAAAACTTCTCTTTACGTCTATCTCTATGGTTTGTTCAAATTGGCTCATCACCATGTTTCCCTCGAGTCAGTTCTGACTCATAACAACCCTACAGGACAGAGTAGAACTGCCCCATAGGGTTTCCAAGGAGCGGCTGGTGGATTTGAACTGCCAACCTTCTGGTTCGCTGCCGAGCTCTTAACCACTGCGTCACCTGGGCTCCTCGACAGTTCTCTTTAAATCCTTCTTGGAAAGTTGCCCCATTACTACTTAATTCGCCCAATAATAAGCAGTTGGAATGAATCAGATACAAAAGAACGGAGTGGATCTATAGTGAATCTGTACCCTTTTCCTTAAGCAGAAAAGGAAGGGAAGAGGGTTGTCCTTTCAACAGCCAAAACCAAAGCCACTGCCTTCAAGCTGATTCCGACTCAAGGGCAGTTGGGTATTATTTCCTTTTCACAGGGGAAGAAACAGGCTTTGATAGGTCAAGTGACTTGCCCAAGGCCACAGAGATGATCAGCAGCTGATATGTGGGATTCTGAGCCAGCTAGGCTCAACTCCAAAGCCCAAACTCTCTTCTTTCCCCAGGTCCTGCTATCAAGCCACACTTGTTGATGGATCAAAAAATGGCCACTAATATCGTGTATTTTTGTTCAGAGTCCAGGGTGGTACAAACAGTTAACACACTTGGCTGCTAATCAAAAGGTTGGAGGTTCAAGTCCACTGAGAGGCACCTCAGAAGAAAGGCCTGGTGATCTACTTGAGAAACCAGCCAGTGGAAACCCTACGGAGCAGCGCTGGACTCTGACACACCTGGGGTCGCCATGAGTCAGTGCTGACCTGACAAACTGTGTAACGTAAGGCAACTTTTCATCAAGAAAAGATACTTTTCTTAGATGATATTTTGCCTTTATTTTATATACTGATCCATCCTTTAAATTGCTTTATATCTTTTCTGGAATAAAAATCAAACCTTTGCCGCTGAGTCGATTCTGACTCACAGGGACCCTACAGGGAGAGTAGAACTGCCCCATGGGGTTTCCAAAGCTGTACATCTTTACAGAAGGGGACTGCCACTTCTTCCTCCCGCTGAGCAGCTGGTGGTTTAGATCCACCGACCTTTAGGTTGGCAGCCAAGTGCTTAACCACTGTGCCACCAGGGCTCCTTTTCTGGAATAAGGCAGGGTATAAATGTAAGCCAGTCCATCAGTCATTGTGAAAATCCCCGATCGTTTCTTTAGTTTAGATTCTTGGAGGCGTAATTCCTGGATCAAAGTGTAAGAGCTTTCACGTGTCCACACTGTCCTGGGATGGCATCGCGCTTGGCACTCCCACCATCGTTATTCTGGAGCTCCATGTCGACTTTTCTCACCCTGCCCCCCACCCCCAACAGGCTTTTCCTAGGCACAGCCACCCTGTCCCCTTCTTCCCCCACACCCCTCTCCCCGCCGTCTCCCAAACGCACAAGGTGGCCACATGACTAGATATTTCTACATCACTGACCTTGTTGTTTTTCATCTTGGCTTATTTGTTCAAACAACAGCATCTCAGATTAACTGCTTTTTGTCCATTTACCTCTGGGCATCTTCACATTTTTGTAAATTATCTGTAAGGGCTCTTTAAATATCAAGAATAGTCATTTGTGGACTATGGGACATAAAACGATACTCATGAAGTGTGCGCTTCTTAGCTCAAGTAGATACATGAGACTAAATGGGCAACTCCTGTCCGGAGGTGAGATGACAAGGCAGAGAGGGTCAGGAACTGGTTGAATGGACACAGGAAATCAGGGGTGGAAAGGAGGAGTGTGCTGTCACAGTACAGGGAGAGCAACCAGGGTCACATAACAATGTTTATGTATAAATTTTTGTATGAGAGACTAACTTGAATTGTAAACTTTCACTTCAAGTACAACAATAAAAAAAAAAAAGAATAGTCGTTTGCCTGTTAACATTCATACAAATGTCTTTCCCTTGTTTGATAAGATGAAGATCACAGAACATCAAAAACACCAAATTTTCAGAATACTGCTGACGTAGATACTCAGAGCACCGTTTCCTGGATGTACCAGCTACCTCTCCTGCTTGACATCACCCACAAGACTAAAGGACCCGCGGCCAGCACCCCACTCAGTGTCTCTATCCTTGCCATCTCTTATGGGTGCCAGCATCGTCAACAAGGCTGGTCTTCCAGGCTCGGTTCTTGTGCTTTCCACAAACATTCGTCAGCAAGTCTCTCTAGCCTTTTAACTGGAGTTGAGCTAAACTCACTGCTCTGTAATTTGCAAAAACCACACCCTTTTCTACTCTGAAAATTGGTACTTTTTTCCACTTGGAGTTTACTGTGTGCTATTTGCCAAGGATTCTTCAGAGCTATTGCCTGGGGTGAGATGAATGGCAAGCTCATTTGCAAAAGAGCCCCCAGGGCTTCGGAATGCAGGGCAAGTCTCAGCAGAAGAGTGCAGGGTTATATCTTCTTCACTGCTGTATCCTTAGTGACTAGAACTGCACCCAGACAATGCCCAACTAACATCTAGTGGATGGGTAAGTGGGTGGATGGATAGATGGGCCTGTGGGTAGATAGGTAGGTAGGTGGATGGATGGATGGACGAACAGATGGGTGGACAGACAAACGGACAGGGATGGACGGACGGACGGATGGATGGATGGACGGACAGAGGTGGATGGACAGGGATGGATGGATGGGTGGGTGGGTGTCTGGGTCGGTAGGGAGGTAGGTGGATGGAAGGACGGACAGAGATGGATGGATAGATGGGTGTGTGGGTAGGTGGATGGACAGACGGATGGATGGATGAACTCAACTCCCTCACAATCTCTCCACTTCCCCTAGGTTCTGATCAATGCTCATTTTAATCTTTTCTGTCCAAGGACCACCCTCCGATTAAAAAGACATTTTTCTGATCACGTGGTATGGTCACCCAGTTTGATTTACTGAATTCTGGGCCTCGAAACTCCCCTAAATTAACTTGAGCTAGAAATTAAAAAGCCGCTACTTGGATGTAAAAGGCACTCACTCAGTAAACGAGAAGCCAGCCATGCTCTGACGGCGTGGCCGAAGTCCTTCTAAGTGATTTCATTTTCATCAACCCTATGACACCTGGGTACATCCCAAATCCTTAAATTAGTGGCACCTGATGCGCTGTGCCTTCCATGTGATCCTAAATTCTGGAACAGTCAGGGCAGTGCTCCTCAAAGTGGGGTCCCTGGACCCGCATCATCAGCTTCACCCGGGAACTTGTTAGGAATGTAGACTTTCAGGCCCCATCCTGGACCCTAGAAATCAGAACCTCTGGGGGTGAGGCCCAGGAATTTGTTTAGTAAGCCCTTCAGGTGCTTCTTAACCAAACAATCAAACCTATTGCTGTCAAGTCAATTCCAACTCATAGCGACCCTATAGGACAGTGTAGAACTGCCCCATAGGGCTTCCAACGCTGTAATCTTTACAGAAGCAGACTGCCACATCTTTCTCCCACAGAGCAACTGTTGAGTTCAAACCATTGACCTTTCCGTTAGCAGCTGAGCGCTTAACCACTGCGCAACCAGCAGTTGTTCAGGTGCTTCTTACACACCTATATATGTGCTTAACTCTGAGAAGCACAGCTGTAATGTACAGCCTTTTGGTATCTTTTCTGACATTTCAGGCGTAATTAGATACATTTTAGGTAAACATTTACTCAAATGCCTTTAAAATGAGTGACTTAGTAAAAAGTCAAATGCTCTCTTTTTCTCCACCCTCCTCACCCCCTAAGCTGCTCGGGTGGGACTGTGGGGGCATCACTGAAGGATCATTAAAGTAGCACATTTTTAAAAGATTGATACAAGGGGAAGAGGGTTTTAAAGTGTGACAGAGTCAATGATGGAATAATGGAAAAATTACAGTCTTCTGGAAATGGAGACTCTCACCCGAAATGTCACTTGGACTGACTTTCCATATAAAAACAAACCCTTTCTGTAGACTCACTCCCAGGTTAGGGAAAGAAGGACTTTCTCTTGGCACCACAGCCGCACCCACCGCACCCATCCCCTCCAGAGAGTCCTCCTTCCATCCCTAAACAGCAACACAATTAAATTCCAGTGGAATTTGTGTCTAATGGTTTTAAATACGCCTCTTTGATGTGTCTAATTGCCCTCACTCACATGGGACCCTTACAAATGTCACCCTGTGTCCTCCAAGGCCCAAGGAGGAGCAGCTCTTGTGAGCAGGGTGACAGAGTTAGAACCAACGGTGACCCCAAGGAACCTCAGCACCGTCTGGGGGACTGGGATGCGGCAGGCACCTTGACACCTCCATTTTAGATATGATCATATTTAGTCCCTATACTGGTTTCCTCAGGCTGCTGAAACAAAGCTCCACAAATCGGGTGGTTTATGAAAAAAATCAAAAACCAAACCCATTGCTGTCAATTCCAACTCACAGCAACCCTACAGGACAGAGTAGAACTGCCCCATAAAGTTTCCAAGGAGCGGCTGGTGGACTCAAACTGCTGACCTTTTGATTAGCAGCTGAGCTCTTAACCACTGCACAAGAACAGAAATTTATTGTCTCTGAGTTCTGGAGACTACAGTCCAAGACCAGGGTGTCGGCAGAGTTGATTCCTTCTGCGGCTCTGAGGGAGACTCTGCTCCAGGCCTCTCCCCCAGCACCTGATGGCTCCAGTGTTCCTTGGTTTGCAGCTGTAGGCTTTCCCGGTCACCTTCCTCTGTCTCCCTGTCTCTGCGGACCTTCTCCTCTTTTATAAGGATACCAGTATTATAGGGTACGGACCGACCCTACTCTAGTTCATATCTTTAAAGACCCGATTTCCAAACAAAGTTACATTCCCAGGTACCAGGGGCCAGGATTCCAACATACCTTTTTGGGGGACACAGTCTCCAACAACTTTATAAGGTGGATACCATTAGAAAAACCAACCAGTTGTTGTCGAGTCTATTCCGATTCATGGCGGCCCCATAGGTGTCAGCGCAGAACTCTGCTCCAGTTTTCAGGGGCTGATTTTTCTGAAGTAGATGGTCTGGCTTTCTTCCAAGGCACTTCTGGCTGGACTCAAACTTCCAACCTTTCAGTTGGCAGGCAAGCAAGTCAGCCTTTATACCACCCAGGGGCTCCCTGGGTACCATTACCCTTTACCTTATTTTACAAACAGAGGCTTAAGGGGGATCACTCACAGGGGGCAGTGAAGGGGGTCAGACACCCGAGCCCAGGTCACACTGACCGCAAAGCCCCTGCTCCTAACTTAAAACACTGAAAAGCAGGAGGAGGAGGGAAGGACATTCGGAGCGGAGCTGCCTGTCACAACCATGATGTCCTTCCTTAAATAGAGCTTGAGGATGGGGAGGGGGGTTCTCACATCCTGGGAACTGAGGTAACTCCCAACGGCTCCGACCCTGGAGAGGCCTTTCCTCCAATCACAATAATAGGAGAGGGTTCCCCCACAGAAGAGGAAGTGCTTTTTAAGCTGTGGTTGAATTCACTACATGAATGTAAAACCCTCTTTCTGTGTAAAGAACTACAAAGAGAGACGGAATCTCGCCCCTGACCTTCCTGAACCCGGGACTTGAGGCGTTTTAATTTTTGCAAGTTGGACACTGTCATCTGCAGACTTTTCCCTGGTGCTTTTCATGTACTTCCCCACTGAAACGAGAGGGAGGTGGAGGCTGGCTAGGCCCCGTGTCCATCCTCACGGTGTAAAGACACCGAATGACACGGGCATGAGACGAGAGAGAAGGAACCAAGGATTCCTAACCCGGGGCAGAGGAGGCGGAGGGCAGATGACGCAGGTGGCCTGAAAGATGCCGAGAAGGCAGGGAGAAGAGATGGTGTGGCACTGTGTTTCCTCCAGCCCGTCTGTCTGCAAGCCTGGTCAACACACACCACAGCTGCCCTCTTCTCTGTACTTGTTGTTAGCTGCCGCTGAGTTGGCCCTGACTCCTGGTACAGGGGAACTAAACACTGCCTGGTCCTACACCACCCTCATGATCGGTTGCAGATCAGACCGTTGTGATCCACAAGGTTTCCATTCGCTAATTTTGGAAGTAGATTGCCAGGCCTTTCTTCCTAGTCCGTCTTAGTCTGGAAGCTCCACTGAAAACTGTTCAGCATCATAGCCACACACAAGCCTCTACTGACAGATGGTGGTGGCTGTCTGTGAGGGGCACTGGCCGGGAATCAAACCCTGGTCTCCCACGTGGAAGGCAACAATCCTACCTGGGAACCACCTCTGCCTTTTCAATACTAGCCATAACTGTCCGTGTTGGCTTTCTAAGAATAACATGGGGAGCAGAGGGCGCCTTGGGCTAAGAAGTCCCATGCACTCCCACACCAGCAACCCCGACCCCTTTTTGGAATGTATTTGAGGGGAGGGGGCACATGAATTAAAGGTATTTACTCTTCTGAAATGGGAACAATCTCCTCTAATCCAGGATGAGCGCAGAAAGTGGGTGTCTTTGTGGTCTGCGGTAAAGAGAAGGAGGGGCCCAGGCTCCCAGCGGTTTCCCCCAGCCCCCACGGGTCAGCCAACAACAGCCTGGACAAAAAGATAATGGGGAGATTCGACTAGAACCAGCACTGAAGGTCACTCCTGACCTAGAAATCTATAATGTTAGTAGCAGTTAATTAGTTAGGTGCCCTCAAGTCCATTCCAACTCACAGGGACCCCCATGTGACAGAGCAGAACTGCCCCATAGGGTTTTCTAGGCTGTGATCTTTACAGGAACAGATCGTCAGGCCTTTCTCCTATGGAGCCGTGGGTGGGTTTCAGTTAGCAGCTGAGTGCTTAACTGCTGTGCCACCTGGGCTCCTTAATTAATGTTAGTACATTAAGGATTTCTTTTTCACGGTAGGAGAATGTTCCTTCAACTGAAAACCTCTATGAAGCAAGTTCAAAGGCCTCTGTCAGTTGCAGAAATTCGCATTATTCAGGTGCCCCCAGATGAGTTTTCTCCGGACTCAGCAAATCATTTAAAGACCTCATTGGAGAGCAGACTGTGAACAGTGGTTAAGATGTTCATAAACTCATCAGCATGCAGTGGTAACCAAATCTTTAGCTGTTGTTTGTTGTGTGCCATCAAGTGGACGCCAACTCAAAGCAACCCCATGTGACAGAGTAGAACTGCCCCCATAGGGTTTTCTAGGCTGTGATCTTTACAGAAACAGATCCCCAGGTCTTTCTCCCGCAGAGCCGCTGGGTGGGTTCGAACCGCCAACGTTCTGGCTCACAGCAACCCCACGTGACAGAGTAGGACTGCCTCATAGGGTTTCCTAGGCTGTGATCTTTACAGAAACAGATCCCCAGGTCTTTCTCCCACAGAGCCGCTGGGTGGGTTCGAACCGCCAACGTTCTGGCTCACAGCAACCCCATGTGACAGAGTAGGACTGCCCCACAGGGTTTCCTAGGCTGTGATCTTCACAGAAACAGATCGCCAGGTCTTTCTCCCGCAGAGCCGCTGGGTGGGTTTGAACCGCCAACCTTCCAGTTAGCGGCCAAGCACTTGACTGTTGCACAACCAGGGCTCCTTAAACATTTAACTAGTTCCTTATAAAGCAAGGAGCCCTGGTGGTGTGGTGGTTAAGTGCTTGGCTGCTAACCGGAAAGTTGCCGGTTGGAATCCACCAGCCACTCCTTGGAAATCCTACGGGGCGATTCTACTCGGTCCTATAGGGTCGCTATGGGTCGGAACCGACTCAACAGCAGCAGGGTTCGGTTGCTTACAAAGCAGATAGCTGCCCTTTGTGTTACTGGGCAAACTTCTCTGCCTCGATGTGACCCCAAAGTTGACTCTCGTTGATGAAGAGAAGCTTGCTCTTGTGTGGACACCCTGGAGCCTGGGACCTCCCGACCAGACGCTGACCTGTGGCTCACACAGTTAAAGGTGGCGTCAGGGGGCTGCTCTGCCCCGTTTCCGCACTGGCTTTGAGTGCGTTCTTCGTTGTTGCTGTTATTATTGTTATTTGGGCATGTGAATAACAGACAAGTCAGAGATTGAACAGAAGCCACACACGAGCACAGGAGGAGGTACATCTCGTTGAAATTCAGTTACGTGAAATCCAGCTAGCTGAAATGTCCCCCATTCCAAAATGGAGAGAAAGACTTAATCCGCAAGAGAACACGTTAGTCAATACAACCATCCCCAAAGCACAACTTGAGATCGGCGCCAGTCAGACAAAACCAATGAGAAACTGGATGCAGTTGTTGCTGCTGTCGTTAGCCACCACGGAGTTGATTCCAACTCATGACATTCCCACCTACAGCAGAATAAAACATTCAGGATCGCTGCTGTGCGTGAGTCTATCATGTCAGCGCATCTCATCGCGGGTTTCCCTCCTTTTCGCTGACCTCCACTCTACCAAACATGGCGGCCTCCTCTCATGACTGGTCTTTCCTAATGAGGTGCCTCAAGTTAAGTGAGCAGATGTCTTAGACAACATTCTGTGATGCACAGGGTTTTCACTGGTTGATTTCTGGAAGAAGATCACCAGGTCTTTCTTCCTAGTCTAGAAGCTCTGTTGAATCCAGCCCACCATGGGTGACCCTGCTGGTATCTGAAATACTGGTGGCATAGCTTCGAGCGTCAAAGCAACACACAAGCCACTGCAGTAAAACAGACTAACGAGTGGCGGCTGTATGCAGTAGGCGCTCACGCAGCACTTGCGCTGGTCACAGGCACAGCACTCTCCTACCCCACTGTCCACTCCATAAACTCCCAGGACCAACACCTGTTCCATGCCCGAAGAACCAAAGATGAAGGAAGACTTAATTAAAAGCCAGCCACACTGATCAGAGAACTCAACCACCCCCACTTCAGGCTCTGCTACTAAGGTTGATATCGTGAAAACGTCTAGGTCTTTTATTGATTAATCTTGGATCCCTTCTATTCACAATATTCAATAATGATTCATTACCTTATTATGGACCGTTTTCTGTATGCCAACTAGAACATCCTTCTTGATTTCAATCCAGAACTCAGAGGCTCCATGGCCCTGGTATTATCCCTTCTGGTTTGCAGAAATTGTAGCAATGGGAGTGGAGAATTCCTAGAATATAAATCACTTATCCTGACTCCTAATTTCTGGACCATAGACTCACACAAAAGGTACAAAAGCCCTTGACGCCAGTTAAAAATTTCCTTCCCATAAATCCTGACATTATAAAGGAATACGTGGCAGAGACTGGTTGGCTGTTCACCACATCCATCTCTTCTTCCCCCGGGACATTCGGCTAAACTGCACTTCCCAGCCTGCCTTGCAGGCAGGGGGCCATTGACTGAGTTCTGCCCAGTGGGATGCAGGTGGGGGTGTTGGCCAGCCTGCCAGGGTTGGCCCATAAAACTCTCCAATGCAGGATCCCCCAAGCTTGGTCTCTTCACGTCCACCTCGGGTGGTTAAGCCCTGTTATGGATTGAATTCTAACCCCCTAAAATAGGAGCTGGAATTCTGACCCTTATACTTGTGGAAAAGGAGCCCTGGTGGCCCAGTGGTTAAGCACTCAGCTGCTAACCTAAAGGTCGGTGGTTTGAACTAACCAGCCACTCTGCAGGAGAAAGAGGTGGCAGTCTGCGTCCGTAAAAATTACAGCCTTGGAAACCCAATGGGGCAGCTCTACTCTGTCCTACAGGGTCTTGGGAGTCTGAATCAATTTTTATTTTGTTTTTGTTTGTGGATGTAATCAAATTTGCAAATAGGGCTTTTTGTTATGTTCATGATGTCATATCAGTATGTACTAAACCTAATAACTTCTGAGTTATAAAAAAAGCAGATTAGACACTGCAGCCAAACCCATTACTGTCTATTCTGACTCATGGGGACCCCATGTTTTACAGAGTAGAACTGCTCCATAAGGTTTTCTTGGATGTATTCTTTATGGAAAATCACCAGGCCTTTCTTACATAGCACCAGTGGGTAGGTTCGAACCTCCAGCCTTTAGGTTAGTAGTTGAGAGCAAACCATTTGAACCACCCAGGGACCTTAGATTGACACAGGAGGAAGCAAAATGGCGGTGAGACAGATGCCACTTGAAGATCACCAAGGAACCAAGGAACGCCGGGGCTATAGAAGCTGAAAGAGACAGAGATCCTCCCTCAGAACTGAGAGAGAGAGAGAGAGAGAGAGAGTGCAGCCACCACCTGTCTGTCTGTGGAGGCTTGTGTGTTGCTATGATGCTAAACACGTTTCAGCAGAGCTTCCAAATAAAATGAACTAGGAAGAAAGGCCTGGCAATCGACTGCTGAAAATCAGCCCATGAAAACTCCATGGATCACAGCAGCCCCGTCTGCAATCCATCCCTGGGATGGCACAGGCCCACGCAGCGCTTTGTTCCACTGTGCATGTGCTTGCCATGAGCTGGGGGGCTGACTCCATAGCAACTAACAATGACAGCAACATCCAATACAAACATCTGAATAATTCCCTCCAAGTGGAGAGACTGTGCTTGACTTCCAACTCCAGGGATTAACAGTCTGTAAGTGTTTATTCCAGAGCTGAAAAGGATGACAAGCTCTCCTCTGTGATTTCAGAGCGTAGACTCCTTGGAAACGCGGCGTTTATGAGGGATGCACACCGACAAGGAACCCTCAAGTAAGTCCCCACAGACACACACACATCCGCAAACGCATGCATGACAACGAAATGGGGAGGAACATGCTTTGACACATGCTCTATTTCCCCCTTCCCACTCCTCCTCTTATTACCTAATCAAGAAGAAATCTAACTTCCCTTCCAAGCCCGCTTCGCTCATCCTCTCGTCCTGCCTCCGAGGATTCCACGAAGTGCTTCTGGACCACCTGCAGGTGAAGCAGCTCATGCAGCCCTCTAACACCTGTGAATCTGCAAGGCTTCCCTTCCAACCCTCCAAAAGCCTCCTGTTTCCAGAAGGGGGGTGTTGCTTTCCCAGGCAGCGGAGGTCCCCCTTGGTGGCTCTGGGGAGCCACCATTCTGCTCATTCCAGACCTCCTCTACGACAGAGGCACAAAATAAGGGCAGTGCGCGTCACGGGAGCTCTGTCATCTGCTTCCTTTGATTAAATCATCAGTTTTCTCTCGGAGGAAGATTACAGCAAGCAGAAGAGCCCAATGCATGTGCTGGCTCAGATCCCAGGGACCCTATTAAGAGACAGCATAATGGGAAAGATAAGTAGTGTTTTTTACAAAGTATATTTCTAAGCTAGGTCTCAACAGTGCCCATATCAGTTTCTGGCTTCTCATTCAAAGGAAGAGAAGCAGGGCTTTGCTCAGATGGATGTGCCGATAGCCTTAGCTCACAGGCCCCCAAGGATGGACATGGCAAATTCCTAATGACTCCGCCAACAGAGCTGTGTCTTACTCAGCAACCCTGAATCAAGAGAGCTTCCCACTTTCTTCCATCTCCTCCTTCCCTACAATCATTCCACCCTGACAAATACAATTAAGAGATAAATGCAGAAAATCTTTAATAGGCTTAAAGCTTTCAAAGAGCCCGTGTTCACGGACATTCAGCCTCGCTGAGCCTGTTTCCCCCTCTGCAGTACAAAGGCAGTGAGAATAAGCTTGTGTCTATGGCAAGTCCCGGAGTCCCTGGGTGATGCAAATGGTTAACTCGCTCAGCTGCTAACTGAAATGTTAGAGGTTTGCGTCCATCCAGTGGCGCCTCGGAAGAAAGGCCTGGCAATTTACATCTCAAAAATCAGACAGTGAAATTTCTATGGAGCACAGTTCTACTTTGACACACATGGGGTCACCATGAGCAGAATCGACTCAATGGCAACTGGATTCAACTTGTTAGGCTGGTGAGACGAGACTATGGGAAACCATTCTTTAATTATTTTCTGCGGCATCCTCTTCGTTTTTTTTTTTTTCCTAATTTAAAAAACGATACCTCTGAAACAATAGGGGACAAAGCCAAGTCTCTGGAGAGAGACAAGGCAGCGTGGGGTTTCCGAGGAAGGCTAGAAAGCAGCCCCATGGACGGAAAAGAAGCCCCACGCGTGCAGAGAAGCAGTGACTCAACCAAGACCACACTTCCAACTTGCTGACGTTTACCCAAGTGCTACTTGAATTACTGCCCTGGACTGCAGCACTCTACAAAAAAAAATATAATTACTACTTTCCCTAAAATATAACCAGGATATACTGTAAAAATTTTAAAAAAAAAAAAGATTCCATCTATTGGGGACATACATATACATCTGCATAACTTTATTTGCCTAATTCACTCTGTAAGATTATAGAGGTGTTTTTGTTTTTGTTTCTTTAAGTTCAAAACTCCCAAAACACATAGTCTGTTTTGATGTGCAAGGCTGTCCAACTGCATCTCTGTAATCGGCTGGTGGGCCAGGACACGTGCGCCGGGTGATTTATGGGAAATACCCTCTAATCATAGCCTGAAGAAAACTTCCAGAGAAGAGAGAGCTGTTGTACAAGAAGGTGCAAGACCAGTCACTACGAAACAGCCGAGCTGGGACCTTGTTATTCGGAAGAAAATCCCGCAGCGGAGACACGATTACTTCCAAAGTCTGCCTAAACAGAGTTACACACATCAGTTCTTCTTCTCGTCTTCTCCAGCCTATGAAACTTCTCACAGTTCTCCTTCCAGGGAAAGAGAAAGAATATGCCTCCCAGCCCACTCTCTCGAGCAGCCTCACCAAAGCGAAGAACGTGAGAAGAAAAATGGCAGCAGAAGGCAGACTCACCCAAAACACACTGCTGTCAAGTCGATTCCGACTCAGAGTGACCCTGTAGGACAGAGTAGAACTGCTCCATGGGGTTTCCAAGGCTGTAATCTGTAAGGAAGCAGACTGCCACATCTTTCTCCTGCGGAGTGGCTGGTAGGTTCCAACCACCAACCTGTCAGTTAGCAGCCAAGCAGGCATAACCACTGCGCCACTAGGGTTCCTTAGAAGGCGGCCACGTGGGCTAGAGACTCAGGCCCGCCTGGCCTGTTTTCACTGTCGTCATTCCCAATTAGACAGTTTAATTACAGACTTCAGCTGTTTACCAACTAGGACCGCCAGTCAACAAGCAGGAAATACAACCCCTCGCTGGTCTCTAACTAAGCCGAGTCTGTCATTCCACAGGTGGGGGACTTGGGGCTTTTGAGTTCGAGGGTCTCCTGGTCCCTGAGTTCGGAGACAGGAACTTGGGATTTGAGAAGCGAAGCACAGATCACTCCTCTTCTGGAAGACAATTCTGCTGCCCTGCATAGCGAGGACCTCTTCAGAGGCTAGGCTTCTACAGGGAGGAACAGCACCTTCCCTCCTGGCTGAGGGCCAGCAGGGCCATTAGAATCTTCTTTCTTTTTTTACTGCACAGTAAATAAACCAGCTGAATTCTAGGGAGGTGGCCTGTTTGACTCAAGCCGAGGGCAGGAGGTGTTACAGCGTTCTGCTGTTGGTGTTAGGTGTCGTCAAGTCATCTCCAACTCACAACGACCCTACGTACAACAGAATGAAACACTGCCTGGTCCTGAGCCATCCTCACAATCCATCTCGTTGAGGGTCTTCCTCTCTTTTGCTGACCCTCTACTTTACCAAGCATGGTGTCCTTCTCCAGGGACGGGTCCCTCCTGACAACATGTTCTAGGCCTGTGGAACAAGGTGTCCTTCTCCACCTATGAATCCAGGAGGAAACAAAGCTGATCCTGACCCCGGCCTGCTCTGCCCAACGTCACCGCAGGCGCCATCAGCAAAGGGCAAGTGAGTGATTGACAGGGATGGACTGTGTTCAAGCAGCTCTGAGGAGGAGAGGTTAAGTGCTTGTATACACAGATATATTACTAGGCTGCCCTAGAGGCTGATAACCACCTCCTAAGGGGACGCCCAAACCAGGAAAAGCAGTGCTGCTTGCAGGAGCTATGTGTCTCTGAACCCCATAATAGACAACTGTAGCTACAAACACTGATTTCCCAAGACAGACACTGCCTACACTTCATGATGGATCAGCTGTTGGATTCCCCCAAGATCTTACAAATAATCCAAATCCCGCCCAAAAGCTGTTGTTGCTGTGTGCCTCCAAGTCGATTCCAACTCACAGCAACCCTACAGGACAGAGTAGAACTGCCCCATAGGGTTTCCTAGGCTGTAATCTTTACAGGAGCAGACTGCCACATCTTTTCTCCTGAGGAGCCACTGGTGGGTTCAAATCATTGACCTTTTGGTTAGTAGCTGAGCTGGCATTTAACTGTTGTGCCACCAGGGCTTCTTCCCCAAAAAGTACTAATTTTAAAAAGTACTGTTTAACACACTACGAGGGAAGTCAGCACAACTGGACTAAACCAAAAGCTAAAAAGTTTCCTGAATACAACCAAACACTTCAAGCAACAGAGTAGCAGGGGCAGGGGTCGGGGGACCATGGTTTCGGGGACATCTTGGTCAATTGGCATAACAAAAGTTATTAAGAAAATGTTCTGCATCTCACTTTGGTGTGTGGCGTCTGGGGTCTTAAAACCTAGCCAGGGGCCATCTAAGATGCATCAATTGGTCCCAACCCACCTGGAGTAAAGGAGAATGAAGAACACCAAAGACACAAGGAAAGAATTAGCCCAAGAGACAGAAAGGGCCACATAAACCAAAGACTCCATCAGCCTGAGACCAGAAGAACTAGATGGTGCCCGGCTACCACCAATGACCGCACTGACAGGGAACACAACAGAGAGTCCCTGACGGAGCAGGACAAAAGTGGGGTGCAGAACTCAAATTCTAGTAAGAAGACCAGACTTAATGGTCTGAGACTGGAGGAACCCTGGAAGACATGGCCACCAGACTGTGTTGGCCCAGGGCTGAAACTATTCCCAAGGCCAACCCTTCAAAGATTAGACTGGACTATGGCACATAAAGTGATGCTCGTGAGGAGTGTGCTTCTTAGCTCAAGCAGATACATGAGATTAAATGGGCAGCTTCTGTCCAGAGGTAAGATGAGAAGGCAGACAGAGTCAGGAGCTGGTTGAATGGACACAGAAAATCAGGGGTGGAAAGGAGGAGTGTGCTGTCACAGTATAGGGAGAGCAACTAGGGTCACATAACAAGGTGTGTATAAATTTTTGTATGAGAGACTAACTTGAATTGTAAACTTTCACTTATAGCACGATAAAAATAAATAAATAAAGGTATCATTTAACCTGCCCTTGGGTGTCCCTGGTCACACAAACTGTTAAGCACTTGGCTGCTAACTAAAAGTTTGGAGGTTCAAAAATTCTCACACACACAAAAAAAGATCAGATTTACTGGGACAGAGACTGGAGAAACCCCAAGAGTATGGCCCCCAGACACCCTTTTAGCTCAGTGGTGAAGTCACTCCTGAGGTTCACCATTCAGCCGGGGACTGGACATCCCCATAAAACAAAACGGGACTAATGAGCCACAGCAGTCCAGGGACAAGGACTAGAAGGCAGGAGGGGACAGGAAAGCTGGTGATAGGGAACCCAAGCTTGAATAAGGACAGTATTGACATGTTGTGGGGTTCTTAACCATTGTCATAGGGCAATATGTGTACTGTTTAATGAGAAACTATTTTGTTCTATAAACCTTCATCATCTAAAGTGAGAATGGTAGCACAACTGGAAGAACGTAATCGACGTCACTGAATTGTACACAGAAATTTTTGAAATGATGTATCTCTGGCTATGTATATTTTCACAAAAAAAAAAAAAAAAAGGTCCTCCAAGGCTGAGAAAGGAGCATGTTGACATGTCGTGGGGTTGTTAACCAATGTCATAAAACAATATGTGTACTGACTGTTTGAGAAAATGTTTGTTCTGTAAACATTCACCTAAAGTACAATAAAAAAAAAGAAGTTTTAGAGGTTCAACTCCACCCAGAGGTGCCTCGAAAGAAAGGTCTGGTGATCTATGTCTAAAAATTCAGCCACTGAAAACTATGGAGCCCAGTTCTAGTCTGACACACGTAGGGTCACCGTAAGTTGGAGTCAACTCAATGGTACCTGGTTAAAACCAAAAACATAAAATAAAAAATCAAACTCAGCGCCATCAAGTCAATTCCCACTCATAACAACCCTACAGGACAGAGCCAAACTGCCCCATACGGTTTCCAAGGCTGTAATCTTTACGGAAGCAGACGGCCACCATCTTTCTCCTGCAGAACGGCTGGTGGGTTGGAACTGCCGACCTTTCAGTTAGCAGCTGAGCGCTTAACCACTGTGCCACCGGGGCTCCTGGTACCCGGTTAAGTTGCCCTCATGTTCAGGGGTTTTCACAGTGCTGAGAAGTAGAAACTGCCTGGAGCACAGGCCAAAACCTGGTGCTTTTGCTTTATCAGACTGAGATGTGATACACACTCTGCTAAGAGCAGAGTCTTCCTCAAACACACGCACCTTCGTACGTCCCGAAACACAGCAGGCAGCTGGGCGCGTGAAGGCAGAGGCGGCCAGCCCGCAGGACAGACCACAGGCAGTCCCACCCAACATGACATCATTCCACCATTTGTTTCCACATCTGTCCACGGCCTAATCCGCACCGGCCAGCGGTCGCCAAGCAACAGCTCTGGCCAGAGAAATAAAATCCCTTCTCAGCCTCCTCTTTGTCTGCCCACCCTGGAAAGACCAGGATTCCGCAGGGCCGCAGCCATTTCTCATGCCACGCCATCGCCCTGGATGAGTTCACTGCTCCCACGCTGCTGCTCCATCTTCTGATGATCTTCAAGTGGACACCCCTGCTCAGATCGGAACTTGAGGGCCAGTTACCAACAGCCTCCGGAACAACAGCACTGGGATGTCCCACGGTACCCTCACACTCAACAACGGCATGGCCAAACCTGAACTCATCCTGGCCCAGCCCAAACCTGAGTGCCACCACGACCTGCCCAATTCCCAGTGGGAGGTTACTTTACCCCTCCCCCCAGGGGACATTTGGCAATGAAACAGTTTGTGCTCAACTACTAACCTAAAGGTTGGCGGTTCAAACCCACCTGATGGCACTGTGGAAGGCAGGCCTGGAGATCTGCTGCCTTAAAGATTACAGCCCATGTGGGGACCATGGTGTCAGGCAACATCTAGCTCAACAGGCATAACACAGTTTATAAAGAAAATGTTCTACATTCTACTTTGCTGAGTAGCGTCTGGGGTCTTAAAAGCCTGTGAGCGGCCATCTAAGATACTCCACTGGTCTCACTCCTTCGGGAGCAAGGGAGAATGAAGAAAACTAAAGATACAAGGGAAAGATTAGTCCAAAGGACTAATGGACCACAACTACCACGGCCTCCACCAGACTGAGTTCAGCACAACGAGATGGCGCCCGGCTACCACCACTGACTGCTCTGACAGGGATCACAACACAGGGTCCCAGACAGAGCTGGGGAAAAATGTAGAACAAAATTCTAATTCAAAAAGAGGCCAGACTTACTGGCCTGACAGAGACTGGAGAAACCCCAAGAGTATGGCCCCCAGACACCCTTTTAGCTGACTAATGAAGTCGCTCCTAAGGCTCACCCTTTAGTCAAAGATTAGACAGCCCCATAAAACAAAATGAGACTAAAGGGGCACACCAGGCCAGGGGCAAGGACTGGAAGACAGGAGGGTACAGGAGAGCTGGAAATAGGGAACCCAAGGTCGAGAAGGGAGAGTGTTGACATGTCATAGGGATGTTAACCAACGTCATAAAACAGTATGCGTACTGTTTAATGAGAAGCTAGTTTGTTCTGTAAACCTTCATCTAAAGTATAAAAAAGAAAAGAGAGAAAAAAGATTACAGCCTAGAAAACCCTACGGAGCAGTTGTACTCTAACATACAGGGTTGCCATGAGTCAGAGTTAACTCGACGGTGACGGGTTTGGTTTGGCTGTAGAGATCTTTTGGGTTGTCACAATGGAGGAGGGATGCTGTTGGCATCTACTGGCTAGAGGTCAGGGATGCTGCTCAACACCCTACAACAGCCACCCCAACAAAAGAGCATCTGTCAGCCCAGAACGTCAACACTGCTGAGGTTGAGAAACCCTGTCTGCAGCCAACACCATCCTTCCCTTGGATTACAACAAACTTCTGGACTGGTCTCCTCTCTCCAGTCTCTGCTTTTCTCACCTGTTTTCCACAGGCTGGAACGAAACCAGAGCAATCATTTGACTCCACTGCATTGATCTTGAAGGAGCCCTGGTGGCGCAATGGTTAAGTGCTCAGCTGCTAACCGAAAGATTGTCGGTTCAAACCCACCCAGCGGCTCCATGGGAGAAAGACCTGAAGGTTCCAGACTAGAAAATTCTATGGGGCGGTTCTACTCTGTCACATGGGGTCGCCACGAGTCAGAATTGATTAGACAGCACCCAACAACACACAGATGATGTTAGTCTTCCCTCAATCCTGAAAAGCAAAGCCAATCACTTCTAATCCCCACACTCATTGATAACCACTGGGAACATTCTGGTGCCTTTCTTTCCAGTCTTTTTATGGGCATATACAGACTTTTTTGGAAACCCTGTGGCATAGTAGTTAACAGCTATGGCTGCTAACCAAAAGGTTAGCAGTTCGAATACACCAGGTGTTCCTTGGAAACTCTATAAGGCAGTTCTACTCTGTCCTATAAGGTCGCTATGAGTCGGATCGACTCAACCTCAACGGGTTTGGGTTTTTTTTGGTTTACATAGTTTTTAAAAATGTTTTGTTATTTTACAAAATTGAGATCGTATTCAGCCTGTTCTGTAATGCTTTTAAATATTTTAAACAAATTGTAAGAGCAACCTGTTACCTATCCCCAGGCGAGGTAATGGTGGAATGCTATCGGGCGGAGAAGCAGGAAAACACCCTGCATTTACAGGGAGCGGGCAGTGTGCGCAGCGCTGTCACGGAAGTACATCATTTCACTCCCCCGATTATCCTGGGTAGGTACGCTTACTCCCTTTACAGATGAGGAAGTAGAGGCTGGGAAAGGTTCAATGATGTACCCACCGTCCCACAGGATGGCAACAGCAAAGTGAGGACTCAGACTCAGGACAGCCGTCTCAAACCCCAACCAAAAGCAAACCAGCTGCCGTGGGGCTGACTAAATACATGCAACCCCATGTGGCTCAGAGCAGAGCTGGACTCCGCAGCGTTTTCAATGGCTGATTTTTCGCAAGTTGATCACCAGGTCTTTCTTCTGAGGTGCCTCTGGGTGGACTCAAACCTCCAACTTTTTGCTTAGCAGCCCAGTATGTTAACCATTTACATCACCCGGGGACTCCCTCCAAGTTCCAGGCCCAGTCTATTCTCACCACAGGTGCACATGACCACCAGGACCTGGGACCGAAGATGGTACAAAATTCCCAATCAAGGAATTAATGCCCACACTTCAGAGGGGGACTGGCCCCGGAGTTGATGAAGAGCCGCAGAAAATGTCACCCAGATCTGGCAACATACAGCATGCAAGGTTGGCGGCCAGCTGACACCTTCACCACTGTTTCTAATTCAGCGAGGTTTAGGGTGGAGAAGCGGGGCGTGGACAAGGGGCTGTGTGTTCCATCTAGTCATTTACACGATAAATACATGCTGAGTATCCGCCAGGAGCCAGAGAGTTTCACAACAATACAAAGCCTCCGTTGTGGAATGTAAACTTCCAGCTCCCCGAAAATGAAACATGATTTTTTTTTTCCTCCAATGTTTTGAAAAGATGATTTTATTCAGACCAAAACGAAGACCAGTTTTGAATTACACAGCTGAAGCAGGGATGTGGAGAAATCTGAGGAGATAAAAGCCACAGGAATGAAGATGGGACTCCAAGCTCACCCTTGCAAAGGGCAGGCTGAGGAAGAACGTGCTGGCCTCACCACCCACGCCAGCAAAGCATCCTGGGACTGTGGATGGCTCGGCCTTTCTCCCAGGGCACACCTGATCCTCACCAAAAGATGGGTGAATTGATTGGAGATGGGCTTAATTCACGGCCTCAGAGACTCAGTCTCCACCCAAGACACAATTTTCTGAATTCTCCATGAGTGGTTGTAGAATCACCTCCTCTGGTTCACGGGAGCCCCATCTTAGTGATGCCAAGGAGTCCCCGGATGGTGCCGACAGGTAATGCAATCAGCTGCTAACCGAAAGGCTGGCAGTTCGGGTCCATTCGGGTGCCTCAGAAGAAAGTCCTGGCAATCTGCTCCCAAAAGGTCACCACCATTGAAAATCCTATGGAGCTCAGTTCTAGTCTGACACACCTGGGGTCGCCATGAGTCGGAGTCATCTCATGCCAAGTGGTAGGGGACCCTCCAAGAGCTAAGCTCTCAAGTGTTTGAAACAGGGCACATACAGGGCATATAATTATCGCAACGATCTTGTTCATGCTTGTGTTTAAGTCTCCTAAAGACGGCAGATGAAATACAAACACACTGTACACACATCAACAGATAATGTGTTTACACACACTGCTGCCTACAAAGGTACCGATATACACTCAAGCGTGTACTGCAGAATATACACCAGAATTCCCGGAAGAAACTCAAGAGAGAAACAATTGTGAGAACATCTGGGGAAAAGCCTCACAACTTGTCCTAAAGCCACACTGCTTCTTTTATCCCAGTTTTCGGCACCTGTACATGGGGCCACCTGCCCGAGGCTTTGAGGAAATGAGGGGCGCCAGGCTGCAGCATTTGGGGGAGGGACTCAAGCAAACTGAACTCCAAAGCCCCCCAAGCTTGCCCAGCATCAGGGGCCAAGGGGCTACACACCAGGCTTCCAATTTTTGTTGCTGTTGCTGCTGTTGAGAATATATACCCATTCGACAGTTTCTACGTGTACAAATCAGTGACCCTGACTACCTTCTTGGAGCTGTGCAACCATTCTCATCCTCCTTTTCTGAGTTGTTCCTCCCCCATTAACATAAACTCACTGCCCCCTAAGGTTCCCATCTAACCTTTGGAGCCGCTGTTGTCAATTTGATCCCATACAGACAGATCTGGAAAGAGCACAACTCAAGGCAGACGTTCTTTCCTAATTAAGCTAGACTTCTGTTTAAGATTTCAGGAGATATTTTTGGTTTAAGGTTTCTGATGTTTAAGGGAACAGAGAACACCCCCTCTGCAAACTTAAAAGTTGAACCAGCCTTCCGTGACTGCCAACTGTTTCCAGCAGGGACATCTCTGCACCTTCCTCTAGAACAATTACATAAATCTGAGCAGGAGAATCAAAGCCACAGAGTACTTTTATAAACCACACACCAATGTGCCCCAAGGCGCCACAGAAGGAAGCCTAGGCAGATGAGCATGGGAGGCCGGCTTCTGAGTCTCTAATCACGTCTGCTCACACCGCTTCGTATGACAAACACCACCCCTAAGCGCTGGGAGATGCAGAGCCCCCGTCCCCCAGAGAGACACCAGGTGGAGTGAGAAAAACCGAAGCAACCAATGATTTCCAGCTGCAGCCGTGACCTTTCTATCCCCGCCCATTTCAGCTCAGACAACAAACCGTGTAAATTCTGGCCATCGGCGAATGGGCACTAGACAATCTCAGGTGTGGCTCAGAATGTGCCAGCTCAGAAAAGCCCATAATGTGCAGAAGTTCCTGGCTGAGGCTGCCACTGGGGTTGTAAAGTGAAGGAAGTACACAGGACAAGGAAGGCCGAGGGCTCCCGAGACCCCCAAGGCTGTGCCCTAAAAATGGCAGTGTGTCCAGAGTATGGGCAGTCACCCCAAAGTCCAGAAATGGACGTTTTCAGTCTGTAGGGGGCAGCTGTACCCTGCTGGGTGAACTCACGTAAACACTGCTCAGGTAGTGAGATCTGAAGTCAGAAAGCCACGTGAACTCACCTTGAGACAGCAAACCGCAAGGTGGCTTACCTCCTGGGTCTTACCGACAGCATGTTCTCACCTCCTGTATCACTTAGGACCACTTGGCCACATATGACCGAAACCCCAAATAACAGTGGCTCCAACAAATCCACCTCAGAAGAAGTACAACGAAAATGCTCCTTAGAAGTGAAAGTGGCGAGACTTTGACTCACTCACTTTGGACGTGTCATCAGGAAAAATCAATCACTAGGACATCATGGTTGGTAAAGGAGGAAGTCAGCGAAAATGAGGGTTTCCCTCCAGGAGATGGGCTGACACAACAGCCTCAACAATGGGCTCAAACACAGCAAAGATTATAGAGATGGCGCAGGACCGGGCAATGTTTCGTTCCATCGTAAGTAAGGTCACCATGTGTTGAAGCCAACTTGAGGGCAATTAACAACCACTACGAGAGAGAAAAGTGTTTCTCATATTCACAAAATCCCCAGGTGGGCTGTCCTAGGCAGCTGACAAGCAGCTCCATAAACCCAGTCGCCTTCCAATTCCAACACAGACCTCACTGGCGTGATCCAAGACGGCGGCCAGCCATCATTCTGCATCCAGGCAAGGGTGGAAAGGGCCAGGAGGAAGGGGCAAAGGAACACACCAGCTCTCTTTGAATGAGGCTTTCCAGAAGCTTCCACAAAACATCTCCAGTTGCGTCTCAGTGGAGTGACCACAGCTGGCTGACAGGAGTGGGGGATGGGGGTGTCTATTCTGGGCCACCCAGCTGAGGAGCAGCACTAACAACCTGAACCTAATTAGCACTTCCCACAGACCACAGCTCTTCCAAGCATTTTTCACGCATCACCTCATGGAACTGTCACTACAACCATGTGAAGGAAATATTACTCTCCCCCTTTCACAGCTGTGGAGCCCCAGGGTGGTACAAACAGTTAATGTGCTCAGCTCTTAACTCAAAGGTTGGAGGTTTGAGTCCACTCAGAGACACCTCAGAAGAAAGGCCGGGCAATCTACTCCCAAACAATCAGCCACTGACAACCCCGTGGAGCACAGTTCTACTCTGACACACACAGGGGCACCATGAGTTGGAGTCAAGCCGACAGCAAACAGTTCTTTATACAACTGTGGAAAGCAAGGCACAGAGAGGTTAAGCATGTGGCTAAGCTCACGGAGAAGTCAAGCCTTGGAAGGTTGGCTCCAGAGGAGCTGTTATAACCTCTAGGCATAACTGCCTCCCCCGGGGAGATGCCGTGGGGAAAGACACAGCCTCTAGTTAGGATGCTCTGAGCCCAGGTTCCAAAGAAGGGGCTGGTCACAGCTGGCTTTCCCATTGTCCTCCCTCAGGGGACTCCTTTTCCCATTTACACTCCTAAGGCCGTCTTTGCTCGTCTTCGGGGAACGCCCCTCTCCTGACAGCGTCGTTGTTGTTAGATGCCATCAAGTCAATTCCAACCCACAGCGAGCCTACAGGGCAGGAGAACTGCCCCATAGGGTTTCCAAGGCTGTAATCTTTACGGGAACAGATCGCCAGGTCCTTCCTCCCATGGAGCCGCTGAGTGGGTTCCAACCGCCAAGCTGTATGTTATCAGCCGAGCGGTTAGCTGTTTGTGCCACCAGGGCTCCTTCTGACAGCTTTAGGCCCACCACACTTGCCAGTTGCACATTAAAACAAAAACATTCAGAGCATTTCCAACGTGTGTATTTTTTCAGGAGTCATGAATCCTGGTAATGCCCCAGAGTGGATTTTCTGGGGGGTTGTCCCCGGGTACCCAGCATTACCGATCCATTTGCATATGAAGGAGTGAGACATAGGCCCTGTCAAAATACTTTTGACAGCCCAGAGCCTACCTCCACCAGACGTGATTCACAGTTACGGGGGAATGTGTTCACAATACGTTTCCGCAATCTGCCCGTCTCGCTTTGTTTTGATCGGACCGCCGCCTGTCACCCAGCCACATTCATACATTATGCAGACCTGGTGCCCAGCGGGCAGCACGGGGCTCAGATAATTAGGAGAGGGGTGAGGAAGGAGGTGGGGGCACAGCGTTGCCATGGCGGCAGCCGTGGTGGCAGGAAAGGTGGTCATATTCTGATGCAGGACAAGTGTGCCTTAGGTAAGCCGGCGGTTAGTCTGACAGCAATGCCCAAGCGCAATTACCAGACGTCAACACGGAAGCACATTTCATTCCGCTACCCCCTCAAACCCGCCCCTGGTTCTTCATCAAGTGCAGCTGAAGCGTAATGCAAATTTGCTACATTCTGACACCACGTGGGAAAATGCTGATGCCGCCAGCTACAAAATCACCTCTCAAACATGTTAAAGACAATACACAGACAAAGATTGAGGAGAAATGCCACCCAAATATAATGACGCACGTTAGGACTCTGGGTAATCAAATAGCTTATCTTTCAAAAACTGTTCTATTTGCAAAAAAAAAAAAAAAATTCCCTATAGTTGTTTATTCTGACATTTCATATGAGCATGCATTAGTATCCTAATGGGAAAAAAATCAGACACAATCTTTGCTGTAAAATGATAATAAAACGGTTAATATCCGCTGCAGACGACGATGCTTTTGATTAATAAGGAATCATAAACATCTCCCAAGGAATGGCCATTTCCTGCCTTCCACAAAGTCTACTTATCAGATTATCAAGGATTCTTTCTGACTCTTCAAAATCCCCCTCCGGTCCCCACCCTTGACACTGGCCCCTCCTGCTTCTTCTCCTGGCCACGTCCGACATGCCCTGGCCACCATCTCTGGGGGATGCTCCTCAGCATCTCAGCCCATTCTTCTTCCTCGGGTTTAGGGTGTCTGGCTGTGGCCACAGCGTCCTAGCGGGCCTCGACTTCCTCCTCCTCCCCCCAAGTCTGATCATGCTGTGTCTCACTTAAAAGACCCTCGATGTGTCCCACATCTTCGCAGAGCATCCGAAAGCTCACTGTCATTGAGTTGATTCTAACTCATAGCGACCCTATAGGACAAAGCAGAACTGCCCCCACAGGGTTTCCAAGGCTGTAATCTTTACGGGAGAACACCAGGTTTTCCTCCTGTGGAAAGACTGGTAGGTTCAAACCGGCAATTTTTTGGTTAGCAGCCAAGCGCTTAACCAAACCCGTTGCCCTGGAGTCACTATGAGTCAGAACTGACTCGAGGGCAACAGTTTGTTTTGTTTGTTTTATGCCTGTGGTTATCGTTCCATTTGGGAATGGGTTTTCTTTGTTATGTTAATGAGGCAGTATTAGTGGAGGGTGGAGGTCTTAAATCCATCTCTCTGAGATATAAAAGAGATTAAACAAGCAAGCAAAAGAAACAGAGATAGGGGAAGAGAGATGTCCAGCCCTATGAAGATCTCCCAAGAGGAGAAGCTCAAAGAGACAATGACCTTCCTCCAGAGCCGACAGAGAGAGAATGCCTTCCCTAGAGCCGGCACCCTGAATTTGGACTTGGCCTCCTAAACTGTGAGAGAATACATTTCTGTTTGTTAAAGCCATCCACTGTGGTGTTTCTGTTCTAGCAGCACTGGATAACTAACTAAGAGGCACCAATGGAACTGCCTCAGTGCAGTGGGGGGTCTGATGAGTCTGATTCAAAGCGGTGCCCTGCCCTCTCCCTCCCCGCCCCCAAAATCCAGACCCGCCTTGCCATGGAGTAAGTGAGCGCGTGAGTAGGGGGCTTCCCTGACCGCCTTCTGTGTGCAGTCAACAACACCGTGCGCCACCCCCTCCCATTTTCCTTTTCTGGGTTCAGACCACGTGTGAGCCTGTCCTGCCTCCAGTCAAGAAGATTCCAGGCCCTGTTTTTCTAGCTCTGACCTCATCTCATCTCTCTTTGGCCAGAACTCAAAAACAACATTCAAACCACTGAGGAAAATCACCATGAAAAATCATCCCCTTTTCCAGCATCAAGCGCGAGCCCCAGCACTGAGTCATCTTGAGTGGGACAATCTCAATAGGCGACTAAGGATGGGGAGAGGTGGCACGTGTCACTGTGAATACCTGAGAACCTGGGGACACGTGGGCCACAAACATCGGTGTCTGTGCCACTCCCACACACCACCAGGACGGAGAAGACACTGGGCAAGGGGCTACAACAAACACCCCGAACCACAATGCAGCCACGCTCAGAACAAGCGGAATCCAATTACCCACCGTTTCCAAATTAATGCGTTCTCCATGCCCGAAGTATGTTTTGCTTGTGTTTACCCCAACTGGCAGGAGGCGAGGCAGATTTTGATTTGGAGGTGAACGCCCGGAGATTCCAGTGTTGGCTCAGGGCCCCGTGTCAACAAGCAGAGGTCAGCCTGCAGAACGTGCGTCCAGCCCAAACCCATCAATCCGCTCAGACACGTTGTTTCTCAAGCTATACTGAAAGCAGCAAAGGAAAGGCCCATTTATTTAAAAATACCACAGCTGTAACCGCGTGGAGACCAGTGGGCAGTCAACAGAAAAATGAGCTGCAAGATACACATCTGGTCCCCCAGAAAGGATGTCCAAGCTGGCTTCTGACCTTCAATTTTTCCCAACTCCAGAATAGATTCCAACTGAAACTGAGGTCACTGTGTTGACTCCCTATTGCCCCCCACTTCCCTCTGGGTGATGGGCAGCCAGGGCAGGGAGCACATACAAAGCCACAAGCTGTCCACTCTGCCCGTGTCCACCAGAGACTTTATGAGTTCCCCAGTCTTTTTTGTGTTCCCTCCACGTGGCAATGCTGATCGGCAGAAGACACCAGAAACATCACGAATGACTCCCTACAATGACCGATCAGCGTGTGTGAAAGAAGCAACGTGTGCTCCCCAAAATCTCAGCATAACGGGCCCGGGTCAAGTAGGCTAGTGCAAAGAGCAGAGCGTGGGACAGAGAAGCGCTACTTAACATCGGCGACTATTGCCCAAAGGATCCTCGTGACCCAGGTGACTTTCCACCGAACAGTCCGCTTCGAACAGTCCGCTTCGGAGCCAGGAAGGACTCCCCCAGTTTCACGGGTCAGGTTTCAAAACTGACATTGGCCAGGTGTCAAAGTTGACTTTGGAGCACCTGGCCCAGCAGGGTTTAGTTACAGAAAGCGCAGCAAGGGCGAACCCACACCCCACCACTGCTCACACCCACATACCTGTCTTTGTGGAATACGTCTTGTCAAGAGGGCTGGTACCCATTCACCACCCAGCCGGTGTGGGCATACAGGTGAAGGAGAGCACCTGCCCACCAAGCTCAGGAACCTCTAAAGGATGAGGATTCTCAGCCCACTGACTGCACGCGTGCCGTTTCCTTTCCGAGCAGCCAGAGAACATAAAGATAATTCATTGGCTCACCCAGAACCCACTGACAATCCATCCCACCACTGACACTCTACAAAGCTGGCAGGAGGGTCAGACACTGACCACTCTGTCCTTTCTCAAAGCCGAGGAAGTACGTGAAGAGGAACATCAACATCTTTTCCCATGAGCTACCTGAAAGCGAATTTTCTATAGCAAAAAAAATGAAGAAAAAAAAAAGTTGAACCATTTTGGACGGGTTCTGTCTACATGTAACCTATTCACAATCCACAAGCAAAGGTTCAAGCACACTAAAATCTGATCAGGATTTTAGGTAGGACAGCCGCAATCTCACCCAAATCTGGAGATGTGTGTTTTAAAATCCACCTCATATTCCCCAGTCAGCTTCCACACGACAAAGGGAAGCGTCTGTGAGAGGCAAGAGGAAATGGCCACAGACCGGGAGGCCCCGTGGTTCTCATAGGGCGGGCGTCTGCGAGCACTTCTCTCAGGTGGCCCCCGTCCTGTCCAAACTAACCACCCGGAGTGGGAAGAGAGCACCCCTGGGGCTTACAATCTGCGGTCCCCTTCCACTAGGCTAGGAGCACCTCAAAGTAACAGCTGTGGATCATCCAACTTCATGTCTGTGGGATAAAAACCCACAGCAGAGAGCAGACGCTCCACCTCCCAACACATGAGCAAAGGATAAATACAAAGACCAACCAGCCCTAGTGTCAGAGGTCACCACTCCTGGCCGTGTGTCATGCTGTGGTGGCTTGTGTGTCTCGGTGATGCTGGAAGCCACGCCGCAGGCATTTCAAATACCAGCAGGGTCACCCATGGCGGACAGGTTTCAGCAGAGCTTCCAGACTCAGACAGACTAGGAAGAAAGGACCTGGCGATCTACTTCCAATGAAAACCTTATGAACAGCAGTGGAACATTGTCTGAGACAGTGCCGGAAGATGAGCCCCTCAGGTTGGAAGGCACTCAAAATACAGCTGGGGAAGAGCTGCCTCCTCAAAGCAGAGTCGATCTTAAAGACATGGGTGAAGTAAAGCCTTCGGGACCTTCATCTGCTGATGTGGCACGACTCAAAATGAGAAGCAACAGCTGCAAACATCCATTAATAATCAGAACGCGGAATGTATGAAGCACAAATCTAGGAAAATCTGAAGTCGGCAACAATGAAACGGAATGCATAGAGATCGATATCCCAGATGTTTGTGAGCTGAAGTGGACTGGTATTGGCCATTCTGAATCAGACAATCAGAGGGTCTACTACGCCGGGAATGACAACTTGGAGAGAGAGGGACAGCGTTGTTTTCATTCACTCAGTACTATCGAAACACTCAATCTTCTTGAGCACACTTATTTAATCCTCCACGCCTCTCTGGGAGGTCAGACTATTAACATACCCATTTTATTGAAATAGATGGAGAAAGTGAGGCAGAAGGCAATTAACTTCCAAGGTCACTCAGCCAATTAAAGGGAGAGCCAAGCCTGAAACCGAGCCGTGGGTGCCAGACCTCACACCCTGACCCACACCCCGGCCGCCTCTCCATTCAGTGTTGAGGTGGGCGCCAAGAACCTGTCACCAATAAAGTTAGAGGGCTAACAACATTTGGGAATTGTTGACTCAAAGGAAACAGAGCAAATTCAGGATCACCCATTCACCTGCCTCCCCTGCACCCCCCGACCAAGGCAAATATTGATCAATCGCCTGCTATGGGACCCAGCGACCTGACGTTACAGACCATATACTCCATCCAATGGGAAGAGAGAAGTAAACAGTATTGTGCCTGCGTGATTAGTTCTGTGGAGAAAAGTGGATGTCTGAGCCCCGACAGGAAACGCACACATGAGCCACGGGGCAGCGAGGGAGATGTTCCAGGAACCGCACCCAGTGTCCTCAAAGACAGAGGGTGTCCGCTGACCTCCACGGCTGGCGACCTCCCAGCAGACCTGTCCACTTCACAGCAAACCAGGCCAGGACACTGATGAAATTAAGGGACCGGGGGTGGGCGGGACAGGTTCAACACTGAGCCCTTCTCTGGTCCAGGCCAGTACAGCAGAGGTGTTAAGACAGCAAACAGCCCAGCTTGGAATCCCAGCTCCACCACTCTACTAGCTGTGTGACCTTGAGTAAATTACTGAACTTCTCTGAGCCTTGGTTTATTTGACCGTAAAAGGGAGATAACACCTGTCCTTATTGCATTTGTTTCCCGTGGCTGCTGTGATCAATTACCACAAACTTAGTGGCTTAAAACAACACACATCTACTCTCTAACACCAGTTCCCAGGCAGTACAGACAGTTAAGTGCTCAGCTGCTAACAGAAAGGTGGGCAGTTCAAATCCACCCAGAAGCAAGTCAGAAGAAAAGCCTGGCAATCCACTTCTGAAAAATCAGTCACTGAAAACCAGATGGTGCACAGGTCTACTCGGACACACATGCAATCGTCATGAGTTGAGGCCGACTCTACAGCCACTAGCAACGATTGTTCTCTTACAGCAAAATCAGTCAGCCCACTAGGCTAAAACCAAGGTGTCCGCCGAGCTGCACTCCTGCTGGACTTTCTAGAGGAGAATGTGTTCTTTGCCTTTTCCAGCTTCTAGAGGCTGCTCGCCTTCCTTGGTTCATGGCAGCATCACTCAACCCCTGCTTCCACCTCCCTTCTCCTTCTCCGACCTGGACCCTCCTGCCTCCCTCTTACAAGGACCCTTGTGATTACACTGAGCCCACAAGGATAATCCAGGACAATCTCCCCATCTCAAGATCCTTCACTTAATCACACCTGCCAAGTCCCTTCTGCCATGTCAGCCAACGTATTCACAGGTGTTACAGATTAGGACATGGACATCTTCAGGGGGGGCATTATTCTGTCTACCACACTTACCCTCACAGGGTTGCTGGGAAGATGAAATGATTATCCACGCCACATAACAAAGGCTGGATAAAATTTAAGTATTATCACCAAGAGTTTATTAATAACAGTGATTAACAATCATTAAGTCTTCTAAGTTTTTACAGCACACTGTCTAAATATCAGCTAAGTAATGAATCTTATTAATGAAAAGAAAGATAAAATTGACACCTTTTTATTTAGTCTTATACATCCTTAACAGGAGGCTTAGGATGATTAGAAACATTTCTGCATTAACATCCAACGGGTCTACAGGCGAGTAAAGGATAGAACAAGAAGAGAAGGCACAAGGCCAATAAAGCTGGACAGCTGGGGGATTCAAGGTTCACGAACACAGCAGGTGCACAATCCCCCAGAGTGAATTCCCCTTCATTCCTCAGAGTAGGGGCAGAGTTTCCAAAAGCAGGCTGCTCCGAAAATCACCCACGGACTCTACTGGAATCTCTCAGCCACCATGGTTCAGTAACAAGGAGACAGAGATCATTAGCACCCTATGTATCTGAAGCACTGGGTCCCAACCAGAACGTGGTCAAAGATCACAGCTACTAATAGATACAGTGGGTTATACATCACAAGTGCAGTAACGGCAAAAAGGAGCAAAAAACGTGCGTGTCAAAAAGACTGAATTCAGACCACCCTCCAAAATGTACATACGTGATTAAATAAAGAACATTCTGAATGCTGACTTTCTCCAAATTGGACAAGCTACAGACACTTGGTTGATGCTCCATGAAATGTTAGCTCAAGCTAGGGCTTCTAACTGGTTCCGTCCGGTTCGACCCCCTGCTGACAACGTAGTTCCACCCCAGATATTCTGACTCAGAATCTACGTTTTTAACAAGATCCTCAGGTGTACATAAGAATCACCTGGGGATTGTGTTTAAAACGTAGGTGTATACATAAGAATCACCTGGGAGATCTTGTTAAGCTATAGATTCTGATTCAGTACATGGGGGGTGCAAATTCTCAGCAGGGGGTCGAACCAGAATGAACCCAGCTGGAAGCCCTGGTCCAAGCGTAACTCAGCCTCCATTTCCACGCAGTGGCCACAAAGGATACGCAGGTTCCCAAATTGCTGACTTACAATTTAAATTCAAAAGTAAGTGTACTAAAACTATCAATTATACATATTTACTTAATCAAAGAAATCTGATTTAACAGTGTTTAAAAAAAAAAAAAAAAAAAACTTCCTGAAGGTAAGATATGTTTCTACCCAAACCTTTAGGCAGGTCACAGACTAGAGATTATTACTAAAAACCCAACATTCTTTTAAGGAAAACAAAGCAATGTATCAACCCCTGGAGTCCCTGAGAGGCAAAAATGGTTCACATTCTCGACTGCTAACCAAAAGGCTAGAGGTCTGAGTCCACAGAGGTGCCTCGGAAGAAAGGCCTGACGATCTACTTCCCCAAAAAATCAGCCATTGAAAACCCTAGGAAGCACAATTCTACCCCGACACACATGGGGTCGCCGTGAGTCGGAGTTGACTCGACAGCAAGTGGTTTACCAGCTTTTCCATCAACCACTACCTACCTTCCTTCCGCTTAAAATCTGGCATTTTCAAAAATGTTTGCAGAAAAGGGTAACTTTCTGTGCTCTCGACAGAATACAATCTAATTCTCAGGACATTTTAACTCAGTTTTTTTTATTATTATTATTTTCACTGCTGTTCCTCATCTACTCACACATTTTTGTTTGCTTTCAAGAATGTTTTTTTCTTATGGTACAATTAATCCTTAAAATAAAAGTCAAAGTTCCCTGGGAAGGCTACTTCGGCATGTCAAACATGAAAGCACATGTTTCTCTTCTTCACTGCAAACTCAGAAAATGTGAGCCCTGCCCAGTCCCCGGAGAACTGGTGTGACTTAGACTTTCTAATTCACTTGGAGTTTGAGAAAAAATTAAAGACTCACATGTGTTTGGTTTACAAGCATCTCTAGGGGAAATTAATAACGGCACTTAAAAATTACACAATACATCCCTCCCCTGCATACAACACAACAAAACTGCATCTTTCCCAAGATTCTGTTAAGCTGCAAAGTGATTTTAAAAAAATTATACGTATGGAATTTTTTTTTTTTTTACTATTAATTTTTTAAAATTTGTTCACAGCAAAACACATCAATGCACCAGGTGATGTCACCTTGAAAAGGTATGGGTGGGCAGGTGAGAGTCAGGTGGGGCTGGAAGCCCTGAATTGATAACGCTTTCTATACACCCACGTCAGAGGTTTCTACAATGGGTTGGATTAATCTACGGTTAAAGGATTTAGAAAAAACAAACAAACTCATTGCCGTGGAGTCGATCCCGACTCATAGTGACCCTGTAGACAGAGCAGAACTGCCCCACAGAGTTTCCAAAGAGCGCCTGGTGGATTCGAATTGCCAGCTTTTATAGTTAGCAGCCGTAGCACTTAACCACTACGCCACCAGGGGTTAAAGGATAGGAAGGAAGAAATGGAATTGCTATGTCAAAGGCCACCTGCATTTTTATGGCTTTTGTTACATTTTGCCAAATTTTTCTCCAGAAAGGCTGTCCCAATTTACATTGCTTCCACTAATAAGTGGGGGGCCCATTTCCATATCCCTTTGCCAATATGGGGTCTTGACTTGTTTTTAATATTGGACCTTAACTAAGTAAAAATGTCACCTGTTTTAATCATTCCCCTCTAATTAATGAAGCCGAATACATCTACATCTTACTTGCCCCTTTATTTCTTCTCGTATGGACTCTCTGCCCATTCTTTCAGCTGCCAGTTTGCTTTATTACAGTTTTATGAGAACTCTTCACACCTAAAAGACAAACCTTTGTCATAGGTTATGAACAGGTTCCCAGTTTTTCTCACTTGCCTTTCAATTTTCCTTACAGAGTTTTTGACGCTCAAAAGTTGTTCCGTTGTTCAGATGTCAAATCAAACCTCTTTCTTTTATTCTCTGTCTTTGAACGTACAAACAGATGGAACAAAATCTGTTTTTGCAATGGCTACAGGCAAAAAAGGCCCCTGACTGGTACAAATCGTTTGCCCTAGGTTACTAACCAAAAGGAAGTGGCTCAAACCCGCCAAAAGGCTCCGAGGAAGAAAGTCCTGGCAATGTGCTTCCATAAAGACTGTTGTCATTCATGGGTGCTGCTGAGTGGATTTTTATCTTATAGTGACCCCATGTGACAGAGTAGAACTGCCCCATAGGGTTTCCTAGGCTGCAGTCTATATGGGAGCAGATCATCAGGCCTTTCTCCTGAGGAGCCACTGGGTGGGTTTGAACCTCAAACCTTTTGGTTGGCAGCCGAGTACTTAACCACTGCACCACTAGGGCTCCTTTCCATAAAGATCACAGGCAAGAAAACCCTGCGGAGCAGTTCTACTCTGTAACACATGGGGTCGCCATGAGTTGGAATCAACTTGATGGCAACAGGTTTCGCTGTTGTTGTTTTTTTAATAGACAAAAAGTAAAAACCCTAATTTGACCTAGTTTCACAATACCCCAGCTCCCCAGAGGCAGGGTGCAGAGCTATGGAGTGAAGTCAGGGACGGGAGGACAGCTGAGCCTGCTACCTTCAAATACTTTCTCTCGGCATAAAATAGGCTGCGAGGGCTCCAAGACAAGAATAATGCCAAACAGAACTGCGATCCGTGTTTATGGATAAAGTTAGGGAGAATGTAATCAAGTCTCTGCCTAGCAACACTAGAGACAGAACACTTTACAAACCATCTCAGGTTATGAGTAAGAAATGGGAGCATTTCAATTTTAGATAGTTTAACAATACCGGCTAGCTTCTCCGCGGGGTCAGCTAAAACGCAAGAAGAGGTAGAGTGGAAAGAGGATGGACTCTGTGGTCAGATTCAGTCTGAAGTCTGGTTCTCTGAGTCCCAGCCGCATGACCTTGGATGACAGTCTAACCTTGGACCTGGCTCAGCACAGCTGGATGGCGGAGGGGACAATGCCGGCCTCTCTGGGCCGTCCTGATAATCAAATGAAGCCGCACAGGCTACTTATGGCCCTGCTCTGGAACTGGCTGCTCATAACGTTAATACTTCTTTGTTGCTGTTGTCATTAACTGCCGTTCAGTCAGCCCCCCCACCCCCCTGCTCGAGGCAACCCCATGCACGATGGGAACAAAACGATGCCCAGTCCTGCTCCATCCCCATGATCGGTTGTGGACTGGATCCTTGTGATCCACCGGGCTTTCACTGGCTAATTTTTGGACACAGATTGCCAGGCCTTTCTTCCTAGTCTTAGCCTGGCAGCTTCACTGAAACCTGTTCAGTGTCACAGCAACATGCAAGCCTCCACTGACAGGTGGGTGGTAGTCCTTAGACCCTTCATATGACAGAGCATGACCACTTCGGTTTTATTAGCAGAAAGACCTACACAAAAACCACTCACCTCGCGTAGACTTCTTTACGTGAACACCCCACACAGGCGCAGATTTCCGTGGACCTTGATTATTTGGCCAACGGCCCTAGGATTACTGCAGCTAAGTGAACTACACCCGTAAGATTATCACCTATGGCATGTGCTCTGTGCAGAGAAAACATCTGAGCTGAATGACTAACAAAGGCACAGAATCAAATTTATCCCCTAGGAGGCCAAGAAAATGGGAAGAGAGAGTGCCTCTTGCCATCCAATGTTTTGTTATCTCGCACAAAAGGACTCCTGGTGAATACTGAGTTAAAGGCTGTAGCCTCTTCCCAAGCCCCCTTCTAAGCAGATGGGCGAGGCTACCCTAAGGAAGCTGTATGCTAATTTGGGGCTAATTGCTGCCTCTCCTCAGAACTGAGAGGGAGGACCCGTCCTAGAGGGAGGAATCCGCCCATTAGGCACACTCACGAAGGAATATTTTAAAGTAATTACCAGTTCATTTTAATTCTTTGAATCTATTAGTATCACCTGGAATAACAAGCAGTGAAGAGGTTCGATTCACCTGTAATATATTTGCTTCATTTTTTCCTTTTCTTTACAATTTCCACTGGGTTTGGAGGCCAGCAGGGAGAAAAAGTAGACGGACACCCACAGGCCAGAATGCTTTGGTGTTGAGCTAAAAATGCTTTCCCGGCCTTTATCTCCTGAAGGGGAAGCAGGCGCTGTGTGTGGTTCCGGAATTAGCTCATTCCATTCAAATAGATTAATGCTTCTTATTACAGCAAGTGCAAAGGGGACAGGGCTTCCCACACACACACTAAGAACCGACAAGCTGAAATTACAAGGTAGGGCCCATTTTCATATAAAAGTAAGTTATCACATTATTAAGGTACTCGTATCCCTAAGACAGATGGCCTCAAAATCGCACATAAAGAGCATTAAATGCAAAACTATTTCAGTAAGATCTATATTATTTGCTAACCTCACCTTCAGAAACCGAGAGTCACCTGCCATCAACAGGAACCTCCTTGGCCCTAATCAGAGAAGCACAGGGACAACAACCCAACCAGCAAGGTATGCACAGGCTTACTTATCTGTAGCGTACCTTTTCACCTGTTTTTCACCACATCAAAGATACAGTGAAACCCCTGTGAAACTGTGCACTATAGGTTAGTAAGTAACCACAAGTAAATCCCTATGTACCTTGCTTACTGGTTAATCCGCCCCCTGAAGAAGCATAACGTTCGTAAGACCAAAGGTCACAAAACAACCTGAGCTAACAGTCTTACTGTTATGTGGCCAGAATTTTTTTTTTTAATACAAAAATAAAACTGTACCAAAGATTACAGATTCCAGCTAATTCTTACAGAAACCAGAATCTGGAGATGCTGTGTTCCCTCCCTAAGATGACAATATCGGCTGGTGGTGCGACCCAGGTACATGTCCCAATAGTGGGGACTCACTGAGCCTGGCTCTCTGGCCACCCCAACACAGACCCACCCCCAGACGGCCCTGTGACATGCCAGTCAAGAACGCCCAAATTCTGTCCATCTGCAACACTGCCCTTCTCACACTAGTTCTTCGTCTCTGGAGGTCCCCCAGGGTCTGAGGGAAGCCCATACAAATCCAGGCTCTTTTCCCCAAGCACCTGAATACCATACGCTATTAAGTGTGTATTTGTCAGTTTGAATAAGCACAAAGGCAAAGACCAATTCATAGATTAGCTGGAAGGGCACAGACCCTCACAGGGGTGCCCCCGAGAGCTCATTATGGGAGCCCAGCACAGCAGCCGATATGAATTATTTACTGTAGGCCTGGCCCTCTGATTAAGCACATGCATTATATGCCACAAAGGTGCATCTGAGCCCCACTTCACCCAGGCCGTACACCAGAGGCCCCCTCCAGCCACACAGGTGCCATCAATTACTGAGCACCCCAGTTGGTCGCCAAGATGCAAGGAGATGGACTCTGGGATTAAATCCGCCTGCCCCTCCCTCACAGCCCAGCAAATCCACCAGCACGCACCCGAGAAGCAAGCTCCTCGGGCTTTACCAAGACAATGCATGGAACAATGAGCAAGCTGGGAAACCAGCTGTCCCGAAGTTGAGCTTGGATGCCGACAACAATCAGAAAATAAAGCATGTCTCCTTTATCTCTGGCGAGACTGTCTGCTGCAGCCCGGAATAATTTTACATAACTAGTAACGTTAACATTCATGGAGGCCTTCCTGCGACAGAGACCAGCAGCCCAAGATGTGGCTTCAGCCCTTGAGAGACCCCAAACGCGTAAGGCCGCAGCGCTTCCCGTTACAGGAGAATGAGCATACATCCTAAAACCGGGGCAGAGGACGAGGAAGGGATGTCTTCCCCCGTTAATGTAAACACATTTATAGGAAGACTCCCACAAAGGCACAAAATTCAAATCATACTTAGAATTCACGAATGACCTTTAGGTAATGAAGACATTTACACCAAATCTGGATTTTACCAGACACTCAAGGTTGTGTTTTCTCTCTGTGATGCACATACAGCTGTTTTCCTTCTGCTCAGCACTGAGATCTCAGCACCTCTGGACTCCTGCGCCAAGCACACATATGGGGAGGGAATCTCTAATTGCACCCAAGTCCGCTTTGCGGGCTGGGCACCCCACAGGCATCATAAATCACAGCTGCAAAGTGGGACTCAGAATCCTCCCCCCAGTGTTACCAGGCTTGTGTGCAACCCCAGGCAAACCACTTCTCCAGGTCTCTCTTCATAATGAAAGTACTTCACCATGACAATGACCCTTGAAATAAACACCAAGAGATGACCTTTCCTTGGGTTGCAGTATCCTGGCCTCAAACGGCTTACGATCTGCGAGGGAGAAGCTTGAACTCAATGCAGTCTGCACGGCCCAGGACGGAGCCAAAGCTACGGACAGCATCCTCCCCTCCAAGCCGTGGAGGGCCAGCCGTGCACTAGGCCTGGAAGGACCCAGTCCAGGCAGCTGGCCTGGCCAAAGTGCCAGAGGGGAGTGGCCACAGGCTGCATGGGTGACGCTGGCGTTAGGATCCCTAAGGCAGTGTCTTGGGAAGAAATCCAAGCTAAGCCAGTCAACCCTCCTACAGAGTGCCCTTCAAAGGGGCTGGAGAGAAGATTCCAGGCAGCAGACAGCTGAACAGAAGCTGGGCAACAGGGCAAGAACGAGGAGAGAGTGCTCAAGGGTGGAAGTGGGACCTACAAGGACTTTCAGGGCCAGGAGACGCCTGCGGTCCTGGCTCAGAGGACCTGGTGGTCTCAGCTCCGGGACAAGAGTACAGAAGCCTGGTGTGGCATGAGGAGCAGGGAGGAAGTTAGGTGGCTCAGAGCAAGTGTGCCGGGAAGTGGGGGTCCAGGCACTTGGCATCAGAGCCCAGCAGATCTGGCCCGATGGGACTGAGAAGCTTGGGGTACGTTTCGTGAACACGGGAAACAGTGAGGTCTTCAGAGAAGGAGCACAATAGGATCACTGGGGTTCTTTGGAAAGATTCATCAGACAGCAATGTCAAAACAGATCAGGAGCCAGGAGCCAAAGCCGGAGCTTACTGCAAAGGTAGAGATGGGTGATTCACCCTGTCTGTAACCATGTGTGCCAAGGGGTCGGGGTGCTCTGGGGAACACCTGCCGGGCAAATACAGGAAGGGCACTGCTGCTGCAAAGACCTTCACAATCATTAAACCAGGGGCTGTCGACTCCAACTCATGGCGCCCCCATGTGTGTCAGAGCAGAACTGCTCCAGAGGGTTTTCAATGGCTGATTTTTCAGACGTAGATCACCAGGCCTTTCTTCCACGACACCTCTGGGTGGACTTGAACCGCCAAACTTTCGGGTAGTAGCTGAGCGCTCAACAACTTGTACCACCCAGGGGCTCCTCCTTACAATCATTATATCCTTGGTTCAACAGAAGTGTGTGTGTGTTTACAAGTTCGTTTTAATGTCGATTACATAGCATTTCATAACAAGACAGACCACCGCTTGTCTTGCTGAAAGTGAAGAGGACTGAAGAATTTACTGGATTACGCTTCAACATAAAGAAAACAAAAACCCTTACAACTCGACCAATACACAACATCATGATAAACGGAGAAAATATAGAAGCTGTCAAGGGTTTCATTTTACTTGATCCACAATCAACGCCCATGGAAGCAGCAGTCAAGAAATCAAACGAAGTATTATGAAATGGATTGACACAGTGGCTCCAACAATGGGCTCAAACATAGCCAGGATTGTGAGGATGGCACAGGACCGGGCAGTGTTTCGTTCTGTTACACATGGGGTCACTGTAAGTCTGAAGTGACTGGATGGCACCTAACAAGACTTGGCTTTTTATCTTACATTAAAAGAGCAGACGCCATTGGTTTAGATGGAAGAAAGTATGCCTTGGAGACAGAAGGGGAGACAGAAGCGGGCAGCAAGAACCACCGAGTCCTACAGTGGGAGGAGCCTGGCTCTCTCTGGATCAACCTCCCGCTGCAGAGATGGACTGGGGACCTGTGGGGGGTCAGAGCCCCAAGAAGAGGAGGCCAGGACTTGGGATGGAGCCACAGATGCAGGCCTCAAGCGGTTCGAGTCCCCAGTGCCCTGACTCGTGAATTTCTCCTCCACTCAAAGTCAGTGTCTGCAAACATCTTTAAATGAGGAACAACTTTCTTCATCACTCAAAATTAGGCTATACTGACATTTCTAAAGCATTGAGTTTTGTTTTTTTTTAATACAAATTATTATAGGGCAATGTTCCAACCTCAGCTGCTTATCCATTGGTTTTGCCTCTTGAATTCCCAGAATAAGCATCCCAGTTTGAGATCAGACGGAGGAGAGAGGACCCCAGCCCCACTCACAGCTCAACACGAGGGAGGGGACGCTGCCCCCCGCCTCCCTGAGCATCCTGGGTCCCCCGGCTGGGACAGGTCCATGGGGCTGTCCGTACCACCCCCCCAGCCACACCCAGTGGAACCCCTGCCAAGCCTTCCCAGCTGGTAACTGCGCTCAGCAGGTCTCTTTCCAGATTACAAAAGGGGAAAAAAAACGATGGAATTTTACAGAATACAGCCCTGGATGCGGCCCGTTCTGCTTCCGGTCAGCCTCTGGCACTGCTCGCCGGTGCTGCTTCCTGGGAGGATACGAAGGGAGGTGAGACGTGTACCAGGCAGAGGAGTGACTGAGGCATGACCAGAAAGAACGTTCTGGAAGAGTCACGCTGTGAAGCCAAAAATAAAAGTGAACAAAGCTAAAAACGACACAGTCTGCGTGCATGAGGGGGATTCTTTACAACATCAAACGCCTCTATACACCCACCACCACGGGCGGCCTATAAAGTACAGGGATCAGGTCCCCATCTGCTACCCCAAGTCTGGGACCTGGGGGCCCCCATGGATGCATCCGGAAGCCAAGCTGGGAGGATCTGGGTGCACTGTTTATCTGGCATAGTGTCAAAAGAACAGTACTTGTTTTGGTGGAACACAACACCTCTATAATACCTCTCCTTTAAAGATGCTAAAATGCTAATAAAACTTCCAGGAACATTCCCACTATGGTGTCTGGGGACCTGGGAATCCCAATCTTGCCCTGGATCGTTTTCCCTAGCCCCAATCACCTGCTCTTCAGGCTAAACTGAGTTTCCTCCATACACAGCTTCACCTGGATGTGCCCGTGGGGTCCTTGCCGACGGTTCAGAACAGCCCCCCAACCCCGGCACGCCAGAGCAAAAGCGGAGCTTACAAGGCTTGAGGTCCAGCCCCTTAAGCTGACAAATGAAGCGAAGGGCGAGTCGTTCTCCATCACCCTGAATGTGAACACCAAGGCTGGCAGGTTCCCAGAAAAGCCTGCTGACGCCCCAAAACCAAAAACCAAACCTGTTGCTGTCATGTCAGTTCCGACTCATGGCGACCCCATGTGTTACAGAGTAGAACTGCTCCTTGCGGTTTTCTTGGCTGTAATTTTCATGAAAGCAGATCGCCAGGCCTTTCTTCCACAGAACTGCCAGCCTTTAGGTTAGTGGTTGGGCTCATACTATTTGCACCACCTACCCAGGGACCCTCCAGTGACACCCATAACACGTCCCTCCCCTTGCCCTGGGCTGTGTTCTTATTCCCACGAGGTGTGTCAGTCCCTGGAGAACTGAGACCAGTTAAATATGACTCCACGTGAAAGTCCCCAGATTCCCACATAAGCAGCTCGATTTCTGGAGTGATACCGTAGAGTCTGATGCATGCTCAGTGCTTTCAGAATGGAGTGGAATTACTGGAACCCGGGTGTTCACCGGATAAGTCACACATCGGTCCTATAAAATCTCCCACTTCCACCTAGGACTCAGCCCTGCACAGCTTGGAGGCAGCCTGGAGTCGGGGGTGGATGGCTCTTTACTCAGGAACACAGGAGGAGCTCCAAGCCCCTCACCCGCTGGACCGGGTTTCTCATCCACAGGATGTAATCAGGAATTCTTCTCTCCCCCAGGCTCGGGGGTCAAGTGTGATCAGGTGTGTGGAACACACTTGCAAACAATTACAGCTCAAGGGTAGAATGGCTACTTCCCCTTTAAACTCAATGGCACCACCAGCTGCTTCTGGATTATCTGGGATGGCTTTGGGTTCACTGGGTGAAACGCAGGGTCACTGGATACAGAAGATACCCAATCACCTTTTCGAAAAAGGTGCACCCGGAGAGGCCACTTCGCACTCAGAACACAAGGCCAGCTGAGGGCGTCATCGGGCATGTCCTGGACCAGGACTGTTGAGAGCTATCTCCCCACCAGTGATGTGGGTCCCCACCACCAGCCCCCAAATCCATCAAAGGGTGAATCACGTTCAAGTTGAGCAAACTGGTTTGGCTTTGATTAAAACCTGACACAGGATCACCTCCCGGTGTCTAGCATGCACTGTGGTGGAAAATCACAGCCTTCCACATCAGATCCGCCAAGAGGCTGAAAGGGGGAGTTGGTGGAGCAGCTCAAACACACCTGGATCGTAACGCCCTAGATAACAGACAGCAATTAAGCACCTGGCCACGCCTACAAAAGGTGGTCAAAATGGCCAGCCTCGGGAATCAATCAGCAGCCCCGGGGGCACAGTAGTTAAGTGCTCAGCTGCTAGTAGAAGCCAGTGGTTTGAACACCCCATTCACTCCGAGGAGAAAGACGTGGCATTTGGTTTCCCCCTGCATTGTTGTTCGGTGACGTTGAGTCGCATTATAAAGGGCCGCTTTTCCAAGCACCTAAGCTGCATAATTTTTTTCTTCATTAAATCATTCAACAAATAGGTACTGAGCCCCTACAAAGCACCCCGTTCTGGCCCGGGTGTCTGGTCCACATCAGTACCCAACAGACAAGACCCCTGCCCTCGGGGAGCTTACGGTCCAGCAGCAGTGGACAGGCAAGAAACAAACATGGTAAGTAAGAAGGATGTTAGGTGTTGGTAAGCATTATGGGAAAAAGAGCAAGAAGAATGGGGGACAGGGGTGGGGTGCGCTGCAGTGCTGGATAGGGTGGTGGGGCAGGCCCTGGTGAGACACTGCAATTTCAGACCACACATGAAAACGCCTGAAGGAGAGCATTCTGCAAAGAGGCCACAGCAAGTGCAAAGGCCCTGGGGCAGGTGTGTGCCTGGGTGTGGGGGGAACAGCCAGGAGGTCAGTGTGGCTGAGCGGAGGGGCGGGGGGTGAAGGAGGAGGTCAGAAAGAAAGAGGGGTGCAGCAGGGCTTGGCAAACTTTACCGCCAAGGGCCGGAAAGCAAATCGTTTAGGTTTCATGGGCCAAGAGACACAGCTGACAGTAGTGTGTGGGTCTCCGTCACAAGTACTCAATCCGCTGATCTGCCCTGAAAGCAGCCAGACAGTACGTAATGAATGAGTGTGGCTTGTATGACTTCATATGGTTTTCAGATTCGTTTAAAAAACCATTTAAAAAACATTCTTAGCTCACAAGCTGTACAGGAAGGACAGGCTGCAGGCGGAAGGCCTGGTGATCTCCTTCCAAACAATCATGCCAAAAACCCTACAGGGCACAGTTACACTCTGACATGCGCAGGGAAAACCCTACGGGGTACAGTTACACTCTGACACGCTCGGGACCGTCACAAGTTAGCAGCTGGTTATTGGCTGGAGACACTTAAGAGGTGAGAAAGGTAAGGAGCCTGGTGGTGTGGTGGTTAAAGCGATCCACTGCTAACCGAAAGGTCAGCAGTTGGACGCCATCAGCAGCTTTGTGGAGGGAAGACGGGGCAGTCTGCTTCTGCAGAGATTTACAGCCTTGGAACCCCATGGGGTCGCTGTATGACTCCGCAACACACAACAGCAACACACTGTCTTAACCAAAAAGTAAACAAAAAAAAACCAAACCCACTGCTGTTGAGCGGATTCCGACTCGCAGCCACCCTACCTCCTCCTGCTAAAGTGCAGGGACGGCCCCGTGATCATTAATACTTCCGCATTGAAACATGTCCATGTTCACAGCTGGGTGGGGTAGATGGAGATTAGCGTCACCTTGTGTCAGGACACCAGGTCTGCTTTTGCTTCCATTCTCACAGCTGTCTGGATTTTGGAATGGCGGATTGGGGACGGTGAACCCGTATTTGCTGATTAATTAAAGCAAACACCTCCCCAGGGGTCCTCTACAACTCACCCAGGCCCTCGTCTACACAGGGCACCAGGGTGAAAGGCAGAGGCACTCACCTGTGGCTCCAGGATTACAGGTGAGTTGATGGTCCAGGAGGGAGGGGAGAGAGAGGTGCCAAGGACCCAGGCTGTCCCTAACTGGTCTCTGACCAGGAGACCTCAGCCTGCTGAGCTCCGGCCTCCTCCCCAGCCTCCTCAGCTCCCCACCCGCATCTCTCCTGCCAGCTGATACCTCCTGTGCAAAAGTCGGACAGGAAGACACAGACACAGACACAGACAGACACACACACACACACACAATGAAACTGACTCCAGCCTCACACACCCCAGTGGCTACGAACACACACAGCTTGCCAGAAAGGGGCTCAAACAGCAGGAACCTGGGATACGCTTTAAACACAACCACAAAATTTCCATCTTGGCTTCAAGTAAGTTCACCACAAGTAAAAGAAGTATCTCCAGTCAATTTAGTAAGAGCACCGGAAGGCAACGGAGAGCATGCAATGGAGAGCCTGTGTTCTTACCTGCCCCCATGAAAACAATGAGCTCATCGGTACATAACAGCTCAGAAGAAATGTCAGCAGAGGAGCGAGGAGGGCCCCCACTCATGACACAGCCGAGTATTTAAGGTAGCTAAGCCCACCACAGCCCCAAATATTTAGATCAGTGCATGAAGAATTGGTTTTTCGTGTGCTGTTTAAATAAATGCACTACTGTCTCGCACGCACGCAGCAAGCGAGAGAGATATGGGGTCTTAGCTCACGTCTCTGCCCCTAAATGAATGCTACTATCAGCTGCCACCAAGTCTGCCCCAATTTACGGTGACCCCATCCATGCACAACAGAACGAAACACTGCTCGGTCTTGCACCATCGCCACGATCAGCTGTGGCTCAAACTATTGTGATCACAGGGTTCTCACTGGCTGATTTTCAGAAGTAGACCGCCAGGCCTTTCTTCCTAGTCCATCTTGGAAAGGTCTGCTGAAACCTGCTCAGCGTCATAGCCACACGCAAGCCTCCAATGACAGATGGGTGGTGGCTGTGCATGAGGTGCATTGGCCCGGAATGGAACCCCAGTCTCGGACACGGAAGGTGAGGACTCTACCACTGAGACAGCACTGCCCCCATGGCCCTAAATGAGACACACGCAAATGTGTCCCCGCCCCTGGGATTTGAGGCGCATCCGAGGAGAACTCTCCAGGGATAGTGAGAGCCTGATACTTCTGTCATTCCTGGACCACCAGACTCACTGCAATTCTGGGGCTCTCTGCTCCCTACTTCTCCCAGGACAGAGCCCCAACTCCTCAACCAGCCCCAAGTCCACCCTCCAGTCCAGCCCCGTCCACATATGTGACATTGCCAGCACGCCATCATCTGCCTGGGCCTTGGAATGTCCTTGCCAGGAGCATGCCTCTTGAATCAGGAGTCAAGCCTTCCCATTGGTAGGGTTTCCATCAGAGCAGTCTGCGCAGTGATGGTCTGTGATGGGCAAGACCCAGTTTCCTATACCTTTGTTTTGTAACTACCGTGGGAAATGCTTACAGTGGTCATGGATAGCTGTGTTGCCCATAACTAATTTGAAATTAAACGTTGTGCTTATGGAGAATTTCCATGGAAAGATGGCAACTCGTCTGCCAGCAACACAACAGGCTATCAGGGCAGACCACTGAAATTCACACAACCTGTTCCAAGAGCAACACAACTTTAGAAGCGTAAGAAATGCCTGCCATCCACTGCAGCATATGCAAAACAACAGGCAATCCCCTACTTCTGAAAACCCTTTGACCTTGTGGTTCTTAGTCACATTTTAACAACCTACTTCATTTATGTTGCTTTTCTCTTAGAAACTACTTAGCAAGGCAAGTACATTTCTTAATTTTCAAAGACAACTTAAACTTTCTTTAAAAGCCCGTGCCACTTCATATTGCTGTCAACAGCTAGCTTTTGCTATTTTCAAATAAATCAATAGCTATAAATATTTCAGCTGGACCAGCAGGGGATTTATCAGTGAGCCAGCTTTAGCAATGGATTTAGCAACATAAACCCCAAGCCGGCATAGGGTCACTCTGTTTATTTACATGCCTCACTCTCGCCATCTACTGGCCACTTCTAGAAATCCATGCCCAAAAAACCCAGGCTTATGTTTTGAAATAACGGGCACCGACAAAACTGCGCAGCAGTGCTCTGCCTAGTAATAAATCAGAGCATAACTGAAAGTGTTCTGCTAATTTCAAAGGACTGAAACAACAAGAGCAGGCGGATTATGGCAAGAGTAGACTGGTGCATAAAAGTGAGGTGAAGTCCAGGCTTAAGGAACATCGACCTTCTGAGAACGTTTTTCAGTGTTTACACTCAACAGGGGTACTGCGGATTAACGGCACCACTTCTGGCCCTCCAGACTGCACGCTCCCCTATGAAGCCAGCTTTTCTAAGTAAGCGTCAGCTCCAAGAATTAGCGATGAGGCAAGCAGCTGCTTCCAAGATGTCACGTAACCATGTCGGCTGGCTCCTTAACAAATCCTTGGTTTCCCAGCCCTTCCCCTGGGGGTTCAGCAGTCCACATTTCACCCGTCTTCAAAGCCACATGTTGAAGGCTGCTCCCTTCTACCTAAAACTCACCTTCTGGAGAAATCCAAGCCAGTTCTTCCATCCTGAAATAGTCTTCTCTGGGCCCCACACCCGGCTCACCTGGGCCATCCCCTCCACAATCCTCCTCTGTGCCCCACACCTGGCTCACCTGGGCCCTCCCCTCCACACCCCTCCTCTGGGCCCCACACCTGGCTCACCTGGGCCATCCCCTCAGGGCCCTAAGAGCCCCACACCTGGCTCACCTGGGCCCTCCCCTCCACACCCTTCCTCTGGACCCCACACCTGGCTCACCTGGGCCATCCCCTCAGGGCCCCAAGAGCCCCACACCTGGCTCACCTGGGCTATCCCCTCCACAACTCTCCTCTGAGCCCCACACCTGGCTCACCTGGGCCATCCCCTCAGCCCCCCAACAGCCCCACACTAGCAGATACCCTCCCCTTCCTCCTTGTCAATGCCAGCCCTGGGGTCCTCACCCTAGCCACCGCCTCTGGATAGGGTGAGATTAAATTTTCTTTAATAAATACTTTAATGTTCTTATAACCATGTTTATAGCAATAAAAAATAACCTGGAAAAGTACATATCATATTCTCAATTCTCATGTAAAATAGCAAAACTGCTAAATCCCATGAAATCCTGCCCACACTGCCTGGTCAACAGGTGCTCAGTACACCTGCTGAAGGAAGGACAGAAGAAAGAGAGCTAGGAAAAAAATATCATTTAAAAAATCAGAACAGCAGAGAGGCCATAAATTTACTCCTGTGTATTGTGCAGGGAAGGCTGCAGGCAGAAGACGAGAGAGCACAGCAATTCTAGTTTTCTTTTTGAAGTTGAATAATAAAAATAATTAAATATGAAAAAAATCAGAATGGAGCCCTGGTGGCAAAGCGGTTAAGCACTCTGCTGCTAACCGAAAGGTCAACAGTTCGAGCCCACCACCAGCTACCTGGAAGAAAGACCTGGCAGTCTGCTCCTGTAAAGATTACAGTCTAGGAAATCTGACCGGGCAGTTCTACTTCGTCACGTGCAGTGTGTTGTGGATTGATTTGTGTCCCCCAAAAATGGGTGTCAACTTGGCCAGGCCACGATTTTCAGTATTACGCGGTTATCCACCATTTTGTGATCTGATATATTATCCTCTGTGTTATAAATCCTAACTTCTATGATGTTAATGAGGGAACCCTGGTGGCACAGTGGTTAAGAACTCAGGCTGCTAACCAAAAGGTCAGCAGTTTGAATCCACCCGCCACCCCTTGGAAACCCTGTGGGACAGTTGTCTGTCCTAGAGGGTCACTGTGAGTCAGAATTGACTCAACAACAGGTTTACGATGCTAATGAGGTAGGATTAGAGGCAGTTATGTTAATGAGGCAGGGCTCAGTCTACAGGACTAGGCTGTATGTTGAGTCAATCTCTCTTGAGATATAAAAGAGAGAAGCAAAGAGAGAGGAGAGGGACCTCATGCCACCAAGAAAGAAGTGCCTGGGCTGCTGAGAAGCTCCTAGGCCAAGAGAAGATTGATGACAAGGACCTTCCCCCAGAACCACAAGAGAAATCCTTCCCCTGGAGCTGGCACCTTGAATTTGCACTTCTAGCCTCCTAACCCGTAAGAAAATAAATTTCTGTCTGTTAGAGCCATCCACTTGTGGTATTTCTGTTACAGCAGCACTGGATGACTGAGACAGGGTCCCTGTGAGTTAAAATTGACTCCATGGTACCCAACAACCGCTAAGAACAGATAGTACTGGAATCATTTTAATTGCCACAAGGGGGCAGCATCTTAAAACTATGTAATAAATTTTTACTGGGTTTCTTGTGTAAGAAGCTCAAATACTAGAAACCCCATTCAGAGCATGAGAAAACTACAAGATTCCCATTGAAATACCTTCATCTTTGCCTCCTTTATATCACTTAAAAATATCCTGTTTACTGCATGTGAATCTACAATTAGCTCAAAATGAAGAGTTTAATTAATACATACTTTTAAATTCAATTGTGAATGTGATTCATCTTTCTTACTTAGCAGTAGTGCCCTCCTGCATGATAATACATTTTTTTTTAAATCTCAAAAAGTCCAAACATGGAGTGTATGTGTTTAAGTGTATGTCTGTGTATGCAGAAAAACTATTTGTTACACACTTCACATGTACTGTGTGCTTCAATGAAGCAAACATCTTGGAAGACTCTTTTTTAGCCAAGTTTGGAAACATTTAAAATGTTAATGGGGCAGGAAAAACTTCCGTGGTCGAAAACAATTAAAATTAAATTCTCTTTTTTCCTTCCAATGTAAGTTTATTAATGTCACTGTAACTGGTTCTAAAATTAATTTTGAGCCCTGGCTTCTGAAAACAGGCTGCTGGTTTTGTTCTACTTCCCTCCTGTTCTGCTCAGTCTGTGTCTCTGGAGGAATGCCATCCATCCGTGTACAAGGAGGCCCATTTTCACCCTGCTCATTGTTCCCACCAGGGAGCTCTGGATGCACCTAGGCCTGGCTCGGGACCCACAGGTAATCCTGGTTAGCATACAGGTTGAGGGCTGCTGACAGTAGAGTTCCAGAGCCATGGCCTGACCCATAACTTCCCAGCCATCTCACCTGGTCAGATGGAGAGGCCCTTCAAAAGGATGGGGTCAGCTGAGGCTTGTTTTAGAAGCTTGGCAGCCCTCACGCCACCCTCCCTAGACCTATCCTCAGCCGAGCTTCATGAACTGGGCCTGTCAAAGAGCTTCCCCCAGGACAGTAGTCCACCCTCACCTGTCAATGTGTTGTACTGTGACGGCGTGAGTGTTGCTGGGATGCTGGAAGCTGTGCCACCAGGATTTCAAATACCAGCAGGGTCACCCATGGTGGACAGGCTTCAGCAGAGCTTCCAGACTAGGGAAGACTAGGAAGAAAGGCCTGGCGATCTCCATCCAAAAATGACCCAATGAACACCCTATGGATCACAGAATATTGCCCAAGACTTCGATTTGCTTACTTTGGACGTGTTATCAGGAGGGACCAATGGCTGGAGAAGGACATCATGTTTGGTGAACCAGAGGGCCAGTGAGGGTGAGGGAGACCCTCTGAGATGGGCTGCCAGAAAAATGGACTCAAACATACCAACAGTCGTGAAGGAAGACGATGAAGAACGGGCAACTTTTCCTTCTGTTTAGCGCCAACTCAATGGCGAGGAACAATGACGGTGAAGACTGTCTCATTTACTATAAGAAAAACACTCTACATGAAGAGTCTGGTGGCCAGGGGTCACCCCCGGGGGACCAGGGGGTCTCTTCTCCTCGTACACGGCTGACACCCCCTCGGCATCACCTCCTGTCTTCTTCCAGCTACTTTTCAGGGCCACACCCGTCACGATTGACTGCTGCTTACTGGGAAGTGTCATCTTCCTTGAGGAACGAACATTTCATGTCTTCTGAAGCCTACTTTAGTATCTCAGTCGCTGAAGGACATCAAACTTCAGCTTTGCAGATCTCCTGGGGCGAACATGGAACAATAGGACCTCACTCCATGCTGCTCAAGCAGTTACATTCCACAGTTTTCCTCTGACAACGTTTCAAGTTTTCATGCCAATCACAGTCACGTTTCCCATTTAGGATGCCTGTGGAGCCTCAAGGATCAAGTTTTGATGCCAATCACAGTCACGTTTCCCACTTAGGATGCCTGTGGAGCCTCAAGGAGTCCCTGGGTATTGCAAATGGTTATGGCACATGGCTGCTAATCGAAAGGTTGGAGGTTCGAGTCCACCCGGAGGTGCCTCGGAAGAAAGGTCTGGCAATCTGTGTCCTAAAAATCAGCCACTGTGGAGAACAGTTCTACTCTGACACACATGGGGTTGCCATGAGTCAGAGTCGACTCCACGGTCACTGGTTTTATGCAGCCACAAGACAGCCATCGTAAGCTCACCCATTCTTTTCTCTGAGTGGGGCTTCCATCAATGTATTTCCAGTAGATTCCTACTCAGTTCATTACAAACAGAACGGTAGAGACGATCATCTCACTTCCTGATCAAATTGTGTACAAACCTGGAGTCAAAGAACAAGCCTGCATCTCAGCCCCTCCCCTTAATGGCATGTGTCCTCTGAGCCTCAGCCTCTTGATAAGAAAAACCTCCCTCCTTACGTAACCTCACTGGGCGATAAGGATCAGAGAAATATCATAACGGATGTAGGCGTGCTCTGTAAACTGGAAAGTCAGGTTGTGAACACAGCAGTTAGCAGCTGGTATTCGCCACAATAAGGAGCTCTGGTGGGGCAGCGGTTAAGCGCTCAGCTGCAAACCGAAAGGTCGGCAGTTGGAATTCACTAGCCACTCTGCAGAAGAAAGATGCGGCAGTCTGCTGCTGTAGAGATTACAGCCTTGGAAACCCTGTGGGGTAGTTCTACTCTGTCCTGGAGGGTCATTATGAGTCCCAATCGACTCAACGGCAATGGGTTTAATGCGTTTACTGGCCGTAATAGCAGTATGGCGGCATCCCTCTCTGAGATCCAGAACACTCTACTGGCAAGTACAGTAATGGCCTCTTGCCCCCAGGCTGACTTCACTGTTCTCTGCCTTTGTTCCTTCCAGAAATGCAATTACCTGCACAGGTATAGGGATAAGGATTCCAACACATTATGTATTTATTTTGTTGTTTTTGTTGAGAATATAGCCAATTCTTGTAATTGCTATCAATTAGTTGTGTACCTGCAAAAAGTTGAAATGGTAAAACTTGTGTGATAGATACGACATATATTTACAACAACAAAAAGAGTCGCTGCTGAGGCTACTTACGTACAACCAAACACCTCGTGGGATTTGGTTCCTTGGTTTGGACGTTTAGGATCATGCTTTCATGGGACATCCTAGTTAACCGGCCTAACATGTTCAGGGCTTCTGTTCTACCTAGTTCATTGTGTAGTGCCTGGGGTCTTAAAAGCTTGCAAGCAGCCATCCAAGGCACAACCACTGATCTCTATTTGCCTGGAGCAAAAGAGGAAGAAAGAGTCAGGAATAGGAGGAGGATATGGAATGTGTGGCTAACTGCCTCCTTTGCCAGGAGACCAGAAGAACTGGATGGTGCCTGCCTACCCATTACTGAACATTTCGATCAATGTTTTGATTCCTACAGAGGTATCCTAATCAACAGGGGGGAAATACAGAAAAGAATTTCAGATTATCATGGAATCCAGACTTCCGGGAGCCATGGAGGCTGGATAAACCCCTGAAACTACTGCCCTGAGACAATCTTTAAACCTTAAACCAACAATATCCCCTGAAGTCTTCTTACAACCAAACAAGTTTAGCTTAACTGGTAAAAAAAAAAAAAATGTCTGCCAACACATATTTTTTGGTGACACAATTCAGGCTGCTTCAGGAAGCCTCCAAAATCGCCCATAATGCTCACGTCGGACCCCGCAGTGGGACCTTCGAGGCTCTCCGGGGCTTCCCACAAGCAGAAAGACAGAACATGGCTTACCAGAGGCCAGCCGATCTTAAATATGAGAACCCCTGCATTCTGAAGTCCTCGTGGGGCTGACTGACACCGCCCACCCTCATATCCAAGTTTTATTATCGTACGCAAACCACGAAAATGAAGGGCTTGGGAAGGCTGCTTCATGCTGCCATCTGATTTGCTTCCCAAGACGAGTAAACCGGGTACCTTTTGTTGCTGTGGTGGTTGCTTGTTTTTGATGAAAATATACACAACAAAGCGTACCCTCCTTCGACAGCTTTCCCACGCGCGGTTCAACGACAAAGCTTCCATTCTTCACATGGTCTGTCACCGCTCTGTCTCCACCCACATTATTCCACCACCACGAACTTAGACTCTGTCCCTTAAAGTGCTCATCTGTGCGACACAGTTACTGCTATCAATCTCACCGCATACAGATAATTCTTTAAAACAGCGCAATGCTTCAGGCAGACATTCTTTATTGCTCGAACTAAACTGTTGTTTAGTTTGAAAATGACTTCATGGGATAGCATCCTTCAAGATTTAAAAATTGTTTCCAGGCAATAGATTCAGGAGCTCACCCAGTCTCAACAGATCCTAAACTCGGGACCTTTTAACTTCAGCAAATGATAATAAAACCCTATGTTTTTCTAAGAATTAGACTTCAGAGAGAAGGAAAAAGAAATTATTAAAATTATAGTTGGAGAGATAAGTACATAAAATATAGGTCTAATTTTGACCCCAAATACTAAAAAAGTACTGGGGTATAAGGCAAATGTTACATGTGAATAGCTTCTTATAATTTCTACAGGGCTTCACTGGGTCACTCATTTCGTCCAAACACCTGTGAGCAGGTAAGGAGAAAAGTCAGCTGCCGTGAGGTCGGCTCCAACTCACAGCGACCCCGTGTATGTCAGAGTAGAACTGTGCTCCCTACGGTTTTTAGTGGCTGATTTTTCAGAAACAGATAGCCGGGCCTTTCTTCCAAAGCACCTCTCGGTGGACTTGAACCTCCAACCTTTCTGTTAGGAGCCAAGCACATTAACCATGTACACCACCCAGGGACTCCAGGTAAGGAGACCCGTGTTAGTATTTCTACATTCCAGGATGGGAAGCCGTGCCCTAGAAGGCAGAAGGGCCCTGTACATGCAGTGTAGGCAGGGAGGGGTGCAGGCAGTATAGATGGGAGCACCCGTCCGGAGCATCACAGGTGGTTCTGTCTGGCTGTAGCAGAGGCACCTGCCGGCCGTGGGCCTCGGCTCCCACACGTACGGAACCCAAGTCCTGCTCAGGATGATGCGTCTAATACAGCTCTGGGGACCTGTCACAGCCACCGGGCTCCAGGACCCAGGCTCACGGCCCTCGGACCTGTAAAGACAGCAGTGGCGATGGCCTCCCCCGAGGGGCAGTCACGCCTGGATCAGGCGCCTGGGGTGATCTCAGGTGCAGGCCAGGCCCCTGTGAGAACTGCGCCCCCCTGCAACACGGGCCTCCCACACAGCCCTATTCAGACCGGGGCGGCTTTCTGAAAACACCGTACAAAGGCGATCTATCTGGTTCCGGGCCCCAGACACGAGGCTTTTGTGCAGCAGTGAAAGAGGGATGACATTTCAGGAATAGCCAACCTACTCTGGGTCCTGGAGGAGGGCGGCAGCGAGCCTGGGCTCAATGTCCTTCTTGTTTCCCAGCAGGCTCGTGAGCGCCTTCGTGGGGACGACGGCCCCAGCGCGCCGCTCGGCGAAGGCTCAGAATGCTCCAGCTAACTGGCCGTGCAGAAGCAACAGGGCAGGAGGAGAGGGCAGGGACTCGCGGCTGCCACCCACAGAGCAAGCGGCCAGGGATGCAAGAGAGTCACTTGACATCCCAAGAACGCAGGACCCCTCCAAAGAGCGCTTGGTGACAGGCAGCGCAATGTCCGGAAAGGGATACAGGCAGGGCGTCAAGAGAACTGCGTTTAATCCAAACTCCAAGGCCACCTGTGCAATATCCCTGGTGGCACAGTGATTAAGCATTTGGCTGCTAACCAAAAGGTCAGCAGTTTGAATCCACCAGCCGCTCCTTGGAAACCCTATGGGGCAGGTCTACTCCGTCCTATAGGGTTGCTGAGTTGGAATCAACTTGGAGGCAACGGGGTTTAGTGACATGTAGAGATCCTGGGTGGTGCTAACAGTTAACACACTCAGCTACTAATCCAAAGGCTGGAGGTTTGTATCTACCCAGAAGTGCCTCAGAAGAAAGGCCTGGCAATCTACTGCCAAAAAATCAGCCACTGAAAACCCTAGAGAGCACAGTTCTACTCTGACACACATGGGGTCTCCATGAGTTAGAATCAACTCGACGGCAGCTGGTAACTGTAAAGAACTCTGACAACTGTAATGAAGGTCACCCACCAGAAGAACTAAGAGTAGAATCATGTACAAAATTGTTTTAGGGGAGCAGACTTGGGGGTAGTAAGTGGTAGGGCACTGGTTAAGTGCTAGGCTGCTAACTGAAAGGCTGGCAATTTGAACCCACCCAGAGTCACCTCAGGAGAGAAGACCAGGCAGTCTGCTTCCATAAAGATGACAGCCTAGGAAACCCTACAGGGCAGTTCTACTCTATCACGTGGGGTCGCCGTGAGTCCGAATCAACTTGATAGCACACAACAGAAGGAACAAGGGGCAGGACCAGGAATTCTTGCTTTTGATCATAAGCTCTTTCATTCTGCCAATTAAAAAAACAAAAAACAGAAACAAAAAAACCCCGCTGCAGTACAGTCAATTCTGACTCATAGCAACCCAGCAGGACAGAACAGAACTGCCCCATAGGGTTTCCAAGAAGCAACTGGTAGATTCGAACAACAGACCTTTTTAGTTAGCAGACATGCTTTTAACCACTGTGCCACCAGGGCCCCGTTACATCCACAGCCATAAAGCAAGCCCTAAACTATAACAAGAAACATGGCAAAAAGTCAAAAAGGAGAGAAAAGAAATCACGGCATCAGTGGACAGGTGGCTACTTAGCACACCTGTCTTCCCATCCATCACGCTGTCATCTCCCCGCGGGCCACTTCCACTCACATTTCAAGTTTCTTTCTAAAGTACAAGAAGGCCAACCCCAGAAGCCGAAGTTCTGTCGCAACCGGACGAGTTTTTAAAGTTCTCAGCCACCAGCAGCCCGCTGGGGCTCTCACTGCGGCTCCTGTGAGTTGTGCGTCCTAGCTCCTCTGTCCCACCCGCCCATTCACATGTAACCCCCACGTGTCTGCGAAAACATCTGTTTAACGCGCAAGAGGTATCTGGCTCCCCAACTTCAGTTCGGCACTCCCAAGCAAGCCCCCTATTCAGTGGAGAAGGAAGAAGGCTCTGGTCAATGCATTTTTGCCCTCAGCAAATTCTCCGCTCATTTTCTGCTTCTTTCATCTATGGCTGGTGCCTAGAACATAAGTGAACTAATGAAATTTTAAGACTTGTACAGCCCTGCCACTGTTTCTAAGCCTTGCCAGTAAAGCAGTGCCATGGACAGCTGTATTTTCAAGTCTGGTGTTCTTTGAGATGGAAGGGGCTTCCATAATGAAGAGAAGGGGACCCTTCTGTCCCCTGCTCTGCTAAACATATGCACTGCTCGCCTCAGAGTGGTTCCTGGGAACGCGTTCCCAGTGCGTATTAAACAGGAAGAAGGGTTTCCTAAGGCTAACCACGTGTGTTCCAGAGTCTAGTCTACAGGCTGGCTGCTGCTGCTGTGTGCCACCAAGTTTCAGTGGGCAGCCAAGCGCTTAACCACCGCACCACCAGGGGATCCTTTTGACTCACAGCTACCCTCTATGACAGAGCAGAGCCGCCCCATAGGGTTTCCAAGGCTGTGACCTTTACAGAAGCAGATCGCCAGATCTTTTCTCCCAAGGAGCTGCTGGTAGATTCGAACCTCCAACCTTTCGGTTCACAGCTGAGCACTTAACCGTGGCACCACCAGGGCTCCTTATGGACTGGTTACCAAACCAGATGCTGTCAAGTCGATTCTGACTCATACGACCCTACAGGACACAGTAGAACTGCCCCACAGGGATTCCAAGGAGCGGCTGGTGGATTCGAACTGTTGGCCTTTTGGTTAGCAGCCGAGATCTTAACCACTGCACCACCAGGGCTCCATGGACTGGTTGTTGTTGTTGAGTGCCACTGAGTCGGTTTGTGGACTGGTTAGAGGTAAGCCATCCACCCTCCAAACAGCATACAGCTGGAACCAGAACCTACTTTGGTCTTCCTGAACCTTTTCATAGCCTTGTGGCGCACTGGTTAAGAGCTCGGCTGCTAACTGAAAGGTCGGAGGTTCAAATCCACCAGCAGCTCTGAGGGAGAAAGATGTGGCAGTCAGCTTCCGTAAAGATTACAGCCTTGGAAACCCTGTGGGGGCAGTTCTACTCTGTCCTGTAGGGTTGCTAAGAGTCTGAATCAACTCGACGGCAGTGGTTAACCTTTTCATATTGTGACAGCTTTTATTTTTGTTTCTCTTTATATAAACCTTGCCCTGAACTAATTTTGCATCTAAGCACGCAGCAACACTCTGAGGTCTCACTGGAAGCTGACCCTTTCCTAAATGTCTTCCTGGCAACCCAGTTTACTGCCAAGGTCAGATCCTGGCTGGGCTGCTTACATATGTGCACACACACACACACACACACTGGCTGGGGCTACCTCTCTGGCTGCCCATTCGGGCCCCAAGACTGTGCCTGCCTGACCATCTCTCCAGCCTCTGCCCGCAGCTGTCCCTGTTCCTGCCCCATGGCTGCAAGTACCACCCACCAGTCAGAGCCACAGCAAAGAGTGGGTGGCTGGACCCAGGGAGGCCTGGCCAGCGACCCTCAGCAGCTGCAGCAAAACTCTGGAGAGCAGTAAGTCACCCACTGCCTTGCCTCTGCCATCACAGCAGTGGATCACGGGCCGGGCACAGTGACAACCAAGGACGCTTGTGTTCCCGGGACAAGGGAAGGCACCCAGGGAGTTGTGCTACTTCCCTCCATAAAAACGCCTCTTCTGGGAGTTCCTGCTGAAAGGGCACTGAGCTTCTGTTTGGGGTGAGGAAAAACTTTGGAAGTGGATAGTGATGACATTCATGCAGCACAGTGAACGTAATTCACGTCGCTGAACTATACACTTACAAATGGTTAAAATGGCCAACTTTTTGTGACATATATTTTACCAGTACCAGCTGCCAAATTTTACAGTAAAATTTCTACTACAATAACTTTTTGAATGTCACTTCTCCACATCTCCCCTTTTAGACAGGATGTGAGAAGGGACGTGTTTTCTTTGATGTCGATAGAGGAGAATTCAAAAGACACACAATTCCCTCCCCGGTCTCAGGAAAGAGGTAATTATCTTACGGAAAGACCCCAGAAACAACAGACAGCCTAAGCGAACCTACATTTGAAAAGTCAAACTGGTAAAGAACGTTTTCAATTAAGAAAAAGCCTATAATCTTAAATAAATTACATTTTTATTTAAAGTAAATAACTGAATTTATATTTGTGGCAGGTGGGTTCGAACGGCCAACCTTTCGGTTAGCAGCTCAGCGCTTAACTGTTGCACCACCGGGGCTCCTTAATTTACTTGCTTGTATTTAAAAGAACTACATATTTGAAAATTAAAATAATCAAAATAAATCTGTCCATTTATACCTTTCCCTAAATATTAAAAAAAAAAACAACAAAACGCAGCCTTTTCTTCTAGACTGTATAAAGAGTCCAGGTGCAAACGAGGGTGAAGGGGACCACAGGGTCAAATGACGGAGCCACCAGGGAACAAAACTCCTTGCTCACTCCACCTGACAAGTGACAAGGGCCAAGGACAGAGGTACAGGACAAGGTGGATGTCATGGATTGATGGATTGAACTGTGTCCCCCCAAAATATCTGTCAGCTTGGCTGGGTCATGATTCCCAGTATTGTATGATTCTGTAATCTGATGTGATTTCTTTATGTGTTGTAAACCCTATCACTACGATGTAAGAAGACGAATTAGTGGCAGTTATACTCATGAGGTCTTAAGCCAATCTCTTTTGAGATATAAAAGACAGAAGCGAGCAGAGACACACGGGAACCTCACACCACCAAGAAAGCAGTGCCGGGAGCAGAGCACGTCCTTTGGACCCGAGGTCCCTGCGCAGAGAAGCTCCCACACCAAGAGAAGATTGATGACACGGACCTTCCTCCAGAGCCTACAGAGAAAGTGTTCCCTTGGAGCTGACGCCCTGAATTTGGACTTGCAGCCTACTGGACTGTGAGAGAATAAACTTGTCTTTGTTAAAGCCATCCACTTGTGGTATTTCTGTTTGAGCGGTACTAGATGACTAAGACGGCGGACGTCTGCAGTTATTTTTTCCAGTAGCTTAGAATCCAACTGGTTCCTAAGAAGCCTTCCCTCTATTCCCTCAGATCTGTCTCCCAAACTTCAAGCATTCACTTACCGCCTTCACGGTTTCTGCAACATTCGAATGCCACCTATACTATCACTTACCTAATAACCCCCTTTCTATCAATTTGAATCTTTTTTAAATCTTAGAATAATACTTACGTTTTCTTTCTAATACACATCAAAACATAAACGTAAATAACCGATGAGCATCGCATGTAACACAATTTGGGAAACCCTCAATCACCTGGAACTACGTTTTACACAAATACTGAGCAGTTACGGAGCCCTGGTGGTGCAGTGATAAAGCGCTCGGCTGCTAACCAAAAGGTCGTTGGTTCAAACCCACCAGCCCTTCCACGGGCAAAGGATGTGGCAGCCTCCCTCCGTAAAGATTACAGCCTAGGAAACCCCATGGGGTAGTTCTACCCTGTCCTGCAGGGTCACTATAAATCGGAATCAACTCGACGGCGATGAGTTTCTGGTATTGAGCAGTTGGAACCCCTGGGTGGCACCAACGGTGATCGTGCTCAGCTGCTAACCAAAAGGTTGGAGGTTCAAGTCCACCCAGAGTGCCTCGGAAGAAAGGCCTGGAGATCTACTTTTGACAAATCAGCCATTGAAAACCTATGCAGCACAGCTCCACTCTGACACACAGGGGGTCGCCACGGGCAGAATGGACTGGATGGCAACTGGAAAAAAAAAAAATTGAGCAGTTGGGGAAAACACAATGACTCCAGTCATCTTCTCATTCTCTAAGTCGCTTTTCTCAAGTTCAGATTCTCAAGCAAGGATCTTAGAAAACATCCCGAACTCGTTATGTGCTGTTCTTTGGCTGTACGGCTTTTCCTCTTCCTGTTCCTTCTCTTCTGCTTTTATTTTCTTCAGGAACACCTGATCCATTACTGCTCTCAGTACAGTTTCTTTAGAGAGCCGTGTACACAAGCCACTCGGTAACAGGCGCCCCGGATCAAAATGAACCTAAAAGGGCGATTCTTCCCTTTCTGACTAGCCTGATGAGAATTTTCAAATCCGGGAAATCAAAGACTTCAGAGGCAGGAAGTGTTCAAAGAGATTTAAAGGTATAATCTGAGCAGCACTCTTAAACCTTGAGACCACAGTGTGGGTGAAATTTACTTTATCAAATAATGTGCCTAAACTAATTAATTATGTTAAACAGATTATGGGCTTAGCAAAAGAAAAAAAAAATTGCTTAACACATACAATGAAATCAGTCCCTTGATGTCTTTCCATTAAGGTAAGGGAACATTTTTAACTTGTCTGTTTAGAAGATGTTAATGCCTAGTTGGGAGCTGGAAGGGGGTTGAACAGGTGTTTTTAGAATGATTGTCCAAATGATAAATTCATCATTTCTATTTAAGAAGAGCCCAAAAAGAGTCTGTCCAGCCCCAAACTCTCCAGATTTTAGAATGCATTCACAGCACAAACTAAATACCCAGGTGGGATTGAGGCGAGCTGTGGTAGCGGAGTGGTTAAGCGTTCAGCTGCTAACCGAAAGGTCAGAGGTTCGAACCCACAAGTGGCTCCGAAGGAAAAAGACCTGGTGATCTGCTCCCGGAAAGATTACAGCCTAGGAAACCCTGTGGGGCAGTTCTACTCTGCCCTACAGGGTCTCTATGAGTCGGAACGGATTCCACCGCACACAACCACCACCGCTGTGCCAGCTGACAGCAACTTCTGGTGATGGCCCTGCAGACTCTGACCCTGGAGACCAGGCCCGGCTCCATGTGCTAAAGGCGCCAGGACTCCAAGGGACTTGGCCCTGTGTTCATAAGACAACAGCCAGAGCACAGCCACGCAAGAGGGCTCCTGGTAACATAGGAGAGTCAGGCTACATGCGCAGGTCATACCAGGAGGCGGGGACGTGGCGAAGAGGCCCACTGGGCAGGAGATAGGCATCAGAATGCGAACACAGAGGGCCTCCAGCCTCCCAGCTGGCCAACCCCTCAGCCAAGGATGGGGCAAGGGAAGGGTCTATATATCTGGAAACACGTATTCCAAATGGCCAAAGCTATCTGTTGTCAACCATAAGGTTTCCACCAGAAAACCAGGATGCTCCTTAGAAATGACGGTGGTGAGTGAGATTTGCTTACCTTGGACACGTCATCAGGAAAGACCAATCACTAGAAAGGACATCACGGTTGGTAAAGCAGAAGGCCAAAAAAACCGAGGGAAATCCTCCAAGAGATGGACTGACTTAACAGCCACAACAACATCCCAATGATCAGGAAGATGGTACAGGGCCAGGCAATGTTTCCTTCTGCTGTACGCGGGTCACCAAGACTCGCAACCAACTGGACGCCATCTAACAACCACAGAAGCTATCCTGACAACTCGTGATCCGACTCTGTGGGTTACCTGGGGCTCTCTTGTCTTCCTAACATGCTGGGGGCTGAGGGCTGGGGGCTAGGAGGCTCCTGGCTCACCCACACCCGTTCACGCCCCTTGCAGAGTACCCCGCCCTCAAAAGCTTTGCCTCCAAATCTTTTTATTCCCATCGTACTTATAACTGTAATTACATCACTTCACAAAATACTACATAAATTGATTAAACAGGAGCTTTCATAAGAGTAACTATAATTACATCATTTAATTAAATATTACACAAATCAACTACACAGAGAATTTAAATCAGAGGGTTTTTTCCTCCATGAACATCAAGCTGAATGATTTGGAAAGTATCAATGAAGACAAGTTCTTTAAAAAAAAATACATACTGTTTAAGTAAACGTGGGCCAGACAACTACAAAAACAGGGGTGGGGTTAGAGCAAAAGTCTCACAGCTCTGTTCTTATTTCCTAGTCAGCTGTTGTCCAGTGGACTCCAACTCATGGTGACCCCACGTGTGTCAGAGTAGAACTGGGTCCCTTAGCATTTTCAGTGGCTGAGTTTTCAGAAGGAGATCACCAGGCCTTTCAGACTCTGCACACAAGGAAAGATCAGAACAGGAGGTGTTCTTACAAGGAGACTGCGTCCCAATTAGAAGGGACCCACGTGTGTTTGTAGGATGGTCTTTGTCCCCTCTTGTAAAAGAGACTTTCTCATACATGCTAACTGTAAGATACAGGTCTGCCTTGGACATTCCTTGTGGCCTGTGTGACCGGGACCGGCCTGAACGAAGCTGCTGCTTCCTTCAAAGGCACGTCCCATCCCCAGCCAGGCCCCTGACGTAAATGGCTTCCAAGCTGGGGGCAGGAGCTGGTATGCAGAGGGCTGGTATGGGGCGGGGGAGCCAGCATGGGGCGGGGCGGGGGGGGCAGCCTGGGGCAGGGTGGGTGCTGTTATGGGGCAGGGGCTGGTATGGGACAGGGGCCGGCATGGGGCGGGGCCAGCATGCAGCGACAGCTGCAGGGGACCCAGAGTGAGCCATCCCCACCAGGCAGGCCTCACAGATGAGCTGCTGAGCAAGAGGACAGACAGCAGGATGTCTTCTGGTCAGACTCCCCGGAGCAACGAGAGCCGGGATGGGAGGAAGGCTAGGAGGCATTCTAGATGAAGGAAAAATAATTTTCCCAGTGACTTCCACTTCAAAACACAAAAAGTTGAAAGAAGCAGAGAGGAGGAGAAAAAGAAAGAAGAGGTAAGAGCTAAGAAGTCAAGTTCTGAAATACTTTTTATCATGGACCAGTTACTATAGGTTCCCTTAGAGACACACTTACAGTTTTAATGATTAATTCTATGTTGTTGTCGATCATGACAACCCCATGCACAACGGAAGGAAACGCTGCCCCATCCTGTGCCATCCACATGACTGGCTGCAGATCAGACCGCTGTGAACCACAGGGTTTTCATGGGCTGATTTTCAGAAGCAGATCGCCAGGCCTTTCTTCCTAGTCCACCTTAGTCGGGAAGCTCTGCTGAAACCCGTTCAGCATCACAGCAACATGCAAGCTCCACTGACGGACGGGTCACCCAGTGGCTGCACACGAGGTACACTGCCCAAAATCGAACCCGTCTCCTGCACGGAAGGTGAGAACTCTACCACGGAAACATCACTGCCCCTGAAGTACCGATACTTCCAGGGAATTTGCAGGAAGCTGAGAGCTGTTTTCAGGTATTTGGCCTGAGCAACAGGATGAAAGCCCTTCACCAGAGGCACCTGTTGGCCTCCTTGGCCACCGTCTGTCAGACTAGAACGATTTCGGTGGGAAATACTGCTCAGTAATAGTCATTACATCCCTGGAGAGTCTCATGGCTCCAAAGAAAGGCGCAGGGCTGTAATCCAAACCAGTTTCTCAGTCCAAGGAAAACACTGCATGATATCACATCTTGGGGACCAGGGGTGGGATCAACATAAGAGTTGATGGATACAAGCCATGGTCATGGTCATAAACAGACTTTAAAAGGCTGTGTGGGCTGAAAACAACGTGCATGATGAACACCAGGCACGGAGAGGACCTGCAGACGCCTTCAGGAGGTAATTTCCTCCGGATGGAGACCAGCACGTGCCAAGCGGTCCCCATTCTTGCCCACGAGCAGGCTTGGGGGAGGCTCACAGAGACCCCTGCGAGAGCCCGGCTCCCCTGCTACAGCGCGTGGCCTGGGGCATGCTTCTTAACCTGCCCAGGCCTCAGTTTCCTTCCCTAGGTCCCTGGGTGGCACAAACGGTTTGCACGCAACTACTAACAGAAAGGTTAGCGGTTTGAACCCACCCAGAGGCACCTTGGAAGAAAGACCTGGCAATCTGTTTCCATAAGGTCACAGCCAAGAAAACCCTACAGAGCACAGCTCAACTCTGCTAACACATGGGGCTGCCGTGAGTCGGAATCAACTCGACAGCAACAGGTTTGGTTGGGTTTAAGAAAGGAGTGACGATACCTGCTTCAAAGGGGCAGTGACAAGGACTGAATCCAGTAACACATTCACACACCTGGCACAGTGTCTAACACACAGCAGACACTCCATAAATGCTAGTCTCCTCTCTAACCATGCAGGCCCCTTCTCAAGCCATGGTGAACTTAATTAGAAAACAGAGAATAAGACAAAATCCTAGAATTTACCAGAAATCAGAAATTACCCCACTGAGAACAGGATGATCACTTTATTAACAACCCAAGTCCCTTGGGCTGTAATTCACACATGAGAGTTATAAAATGACAACTTCCTGTCCTAGTGTAAAAACGAACAGTGTTTGTTGAAGACCCTGGATCCAATCGATGCATCAACTTCCTCCACAGAAGGAACCAAAGCGTCTTAGTTTCTGCTGTGCGGAGGAAGTGGGGACAGATTAGCAGGGCGCGGGAAGCTTGGGAAGGGGAGCGAGAGCAAGTCGGAACCAAAGCCACAGGCGGGAGATGCAGGCAAGGAGGCAGAGCCCAGAGACGGGAAGGATGAGGCGACAAGAAAACCACCCCCCCCCACTGCCGTCGAGTCCATTCTGCTTGACAGTGACCCCACGTGTGTCAGAGTAGGACTGCGTGCCACAGGGTTTTCAATGGCTGATTTTCCAGAAGTAGATGCCCAGGGCATTCTTCTAAGGTGCTTCTGGGTGGACTCGAACCTCCAACCTTTCAGTCGTGGGTTAACCGTTTGCGCCACCCAGGGGCTCCACAAGAGAACCAGAGGCAGAAGAGAAGGAAGGGACAGGGCAGAAGAGCTGCCATGCTGAGGTGCTGCAGGGCACCACGTGCGATACCCCAGAAATGGCTCTAGAGCTTAAACGCATGGCCAGGCCAGGCAGCTCTCTGGGGGGTGCAGTCCAGGGCTGGCAGGAACACGTGGGGCCAACGAACCTTCAATGTGTGGCTGAGGTACCACATCCGTTACGTGGATGAATTTAAGGGATCCCCACAGCAAACCTAGCAAGCCAGCCAAGTGTGATGTAATCATCCCCATTTCACAGATGGGAAAACAGAGGCACAATGACTTGCCCACAGTCCCCCAGCTGCTCCACAGCAGAGCCAGGATTTGAACCTGAGCACTCTGGTGCCAGGGGCCTTGCTTTCAAAGAGGAGCTTTCACGAGAGAAGCCACAGGGACGGAGAGCTTTGAGAAGAAGGGGAGGTACCGGCACCATCACAGGGGCACCGAGACGACCGCGGGACAGCCCCTGGGAGGGGCAACTAGGAGGCCCCAAGAAAGCGTGGTGGCACGGAGAGAGGAGAGAAGCCAGAGCGCCTGCAGAGGTCAGGGAGTGAGCTGGGCTGGGGCTGCTGGAGGCCAGGGTGCAGAGGACAGATGCGGGGCAGACACCAGGGGCGGGGCAGAGGAGGGGGCGACTTCCCAAAGGGAAAAGCTGTCCTCGCACACACACCCCCGTTCCTCCAAACGGAGTGCTCTGCTCCAAAAGGCACCATGAGACACGAGTTGCAGGAACAGTTGCTGCCCACGGCTCACGATCAGTACTTCTCACCGCGGCAAAAACACAATCACGCACTGTAACCGCTCGACTGCAGCCAGAACGTGTTGTGATCTGACGACGCGCGTGCTTGTTACGGTACAATAAAGACACAGTGGCAACCACACTTGATGTGACAGATGAATACAGGGATTCACTTTTGGTCATGGAGAAGGGCCTTTGCAGTAAAATACTCTGATTTCGTTTTAGAAAATCACTCAGATAATCTCTTACAGGCAAAAATTTAATAATGCGCCTCCTGGATTCGTATTAAAGAACACACTCCAGCCTGGAGGCCCCAATGTTTTGTCGCTGTGTATGCAGATTCCTGTTTCTGCTCTTCCCCACGATGAGTGACTCTGCACTGGAGAGACCCTCAGGCTGGCCTGTGGAACAGCCATCAGTGTAAATTAAAATTACAAGCTCTGTGTTTTATAAAATACGACAAAAGTCAGATTCGGGGGACCACAAAGGACGTCATGTTTCAACTTGACTGGGATTCGGCGGCTTTCCTCCGCAAACACAAGGTGCTTAGGCACACATCTGTCAACAGTTTTTAAATCAAAGGCCTTAGTCTCTGCCTTAAACACTAAGTCAACTAGCGTTCTAATCTGAAAAAGGTATTTAACGGGCCTTTATTTAACTTCACAAATGCTTTTTCCAAATACTGAATTAGTCATTTAATCCCCTCAACATCCTCACCGGAGAGATGGATGGTAAGAAGCTCAGGAAGCCTCACCTGGGGCTTCTGAGGGTCTCGGTTCTAGAAAAAAGCCAGGCTCACAGCCCGTCCCACTCCTAAAGCCTCGCCTTCTCGCAGCACTGCTCCAGGGTGCAGCAGAGGAAGCAGGGACAAAGGATGAAACTATCTACACACCTGAATCAACAGGGGGAATAAGGAAGATTCTGACGTGTCAGGGAAATGCACCCCGGGCCCCCACAGTCAGCAGAAGAACTTGGAAGTCCTCCAGCTCTTTTGCCACATAGCCTGGCAGCCCCACCTACAAACGGGCCGGGTTTCTAAAGATCTGTTTGTTGGTTGCTAGTTTGGGATTCCAAAGAAATAGAAAATGGTGGTCAGGTCCCCGGATCAGCGCCAGGAAGCCTCCGGCCGGCAGTAGAGCAGAAATACTGTGTTTACGCAGAGCAAACACAAGAAAGCACTGTCACGATATGACTATTCAACATGCTATAACCCAAGAGTTCTAACCCATGGGGGACGGCTGTTTGACACTCAGCTCAGCGGGTTAGCTCTTGCTTCCACAGGCCTTCTCCACCAGGCCCAAACACCAAGGTGACAGCGGACACTTAGAGGAACTGCTCAGGCTTTCATCCGTGCAATTCCACTCCTCGGCATATACCCAGGACTGAAAGCGTACGTCCACACAAACACCCGTACATCAGTGTGCACAGCATTGTTCACAAGAGCCAACAACTACCAACAACCCAAACGTCCATACAACGCATAGTACTCAACCCTAAAACCGTATGAAGGGCTGATACACGCTACAACACGGGTGAACTCTGAAAACCGTATGCTATGTGAAAGAAATCGGACACTAAAGACCACGTCTTGTACAGTTTGATTATATAAAAAGTCCACAATAGGCAAATCCATAGTCAGAATGTTCAGGAAGAAGTACAGCCAGAATGCTCCTTAGAAGCAAGGATGGAGAGGCTGCGTCTTACATACTTTGGCCATGTTATCAGGAGCGATCAGTCTCTGGAGAAGGACATCATGCGTGGTAAAGCACAGGGTCAGCGAAAAAGAGGAAGACCCTCAACGAGATGGATTGTCACAGTGGCTGCAACAATGGGCTCAAGCATAACAACAATTGTGAGGATGGTGCAGGACTGGGCAGGGTTTCGTTCTGTGGTGCATAGGGTTGCTATGAGATGGAACCAACTTGACCGCACCTAACAACACAGTCAGAAGATCCTTGGGAGGGGGGGAAATTGAGAGTGTCTGCTAATGGGTGCAGGGTTTCTTTTTGGGCTGACGAAAATGTTCTGGAATTAGTGGTGAAGTTGCACGACTCTGTGAAAATACTAAAAACCACTGAGATATATACTTTAGGAGGGTGAGTTTTATAGTATGTGAATTATATCTCAATACAGCTATCATTGGCAAAAGTAAAGAATTACATACTATACTTTATGGGCACAAAAGTTTGGGGCAGGATCTACCAAAAACGTAACGGTGGTGTGATGGTTGAGGTTATGTGTTAAAATGGCTGGGCCATGATTCTCAGTGGTTTGGCAGATATTATGTACGCGTCCTCCATTTTGTTATCTGATGTGAGCAGCCATTCAGTTGAAAGGGAAGTTTCCTTGGGGGTGTGGCCTGCCTCCAATATATATGGATGTTCTGGCAAAGCTCCCTTTGTCTCGATTTCTGACTTGTCATCTTCTGACGTCCAGTTCTTGGCACGTGAGCCAGCAACCTGCCACCTGACCTGTAGATGTCGGGATTCTCCAGCTCCTGCAGCCTCATGAGCCAGCAGCCTGCTGTGTGACCTGCTAATTTTGGGTTTGTCAGCCCCTGCAATCATGTGACTCAGGAGAAGCCTCCCGCCTTACGCCTGACCCACAGATTTGGGACTTGCCAGCCTCCACAACTGCATGAGCCATTTTCTTGAAATAAATCAATCTCTATATATTTATATATACACTTCACTGGTTGTGCTCCTCTAGGGAACCCAGCCTAAGACAAGTGGTGTCTCGGGGGACTGGGATGAGGGATCTCAAGGGATATCCATTTACTTTATATCTTCTGGACTCTTTTTCTGCAGTGAGTACATAATACTTTCATAATGAAAAAATGGATTTAAAATCTTAGAGAACAGTGTTTACAATGAGGGAGCCACTGCTGTGTTGTTGTTAGGTGTCACTGAGTTGGTTCCGACTCATACTGACCCTATGTACAACAGAACGAATCACTGCCCAGTCCTGTGCCATCCTTGCAATCATTGCTGTGTTTGAGCCCATTATTGCAGCCACTGTGTCAATCCATCTCATTGAGGGTCTCCCTCTTTTTCAATGACCCTCTACCTTATCAAGTATGATGTCCTTTCTCCAGGGACTGGTCCTCCTGATAAAATGTCCGAAGTACATGAGACAAAGTTTTGCCATCCTCACTTCTAAGGAGCATTCTGGCCGTACTTCTTCAAGACAGACTTGGTTGTTCTTCTGGCAGTCCATGGTATATTCAATATTCTTCACCAACACAATTCAAATGCATCAATTCTTCTTCAGTCTTTGTTATTCACTGTCCAGTTTTCCATGCATATGAGGTGACTGAAAATATCATGGCTTGGGTCTAGCACACTGTTATGGTTAAGATTGTGTGTCAACTTGGCTGGGCCATGATTCTCAGTGTTTTGGCAGTTGTATAATGTTGTGATCACCTCCCTGTTGAAACTTAACATGTGATCACTCCCATGATGGAACCTGCTGAGCGGTACTGGCAGGGGCAGGGCCTGTGGTGGCTCACTTACCCTTCAGCCTTCATCTCTCTGCCCTCCACCACCTACTTCCTTCCTGCTCACCTTGCCAAGACTCTTGGCTTGTTCTGGATCCTACAGCTGTCTCTTGTTCCTCTGACCTCCACTTCTTGGGACCTGAGCTAGCAGCTTACCTGCCAATCTTGGGATGCACAGACCTTCGCAGCCTGTGAGCAAGAGCACTGATCTTCAACCTGCCGATCTTGGGTTTGCCAGCCCCTGTGGCTACGTGAATCAGGAGTAGCCTCTATCCTGATCCACGGACTTGGGACGTTCCAGCCTCTACAATCACGTGAACTGTTTCCTTGATATAAATCTCTCTCTACATATATATATTTATACGTTTTACTTCTTTTGCTTCTCTAGAGAACGTACACACTGGTCCTCAAAGTGACATCTTTGCTTTTCAACACTTTAAAGAGATCTTTGGCAGCAGATATGCTCAATGCAATGTGTTGTTGGATTTAGCATGACGTTGCTTATTGGTCCAGTTGTGAGGATTTTTGTTTTCTTTATGTTGAGGTGTAATCCATACTGAAGACTGTGGTCTTTGGTCTTCATCAGTAACTGCTTCAAGTCCCCTTTGCTTTCGCTGCCACCATCATAATCAACCACCCAGCCTCATGTCTCCGTCGGCCATCCGAAGATGAGCCTGGCCCTGCTGGGGAGAAGGTTATCAAGACACAAACATCAGTGTTCACCTCTGTGTACAATGTTCCAAAGAGCGGCAGGACACCTACATCATCCATCATCACGTTCTTATAAATTCTAAGCTTACAAATTTAAAAAAAAAAATCTGTAGTGAAATGTGTAATGAACATTTTTTTTCCTTATGGAAAATAGACTCGTTTGAAGTTATGGTGGTGATTTCACAGAGCTCAGCTTTTAAATGCCCCACATCTCCCCACAGTACCTCGGGACTCCTTGTGAAATCCATTTGTGCAGTGTATTTACGGCTCAGAGCATCACTGAATCATTATAAATGACAGCGGCTGAAAGCAGTTGCGTCTCCATCATCAAACACTGCGGCGCTGAGTCCTTTGTCAGGAATGCAGCCCCAACTCCTTTGGAACACTGTTCCTATGGGAAACCCAGGAGAGACTTCCGGGACCCGGGTAAGGAGAGTAGGCTGGACTCTCTGGGGTCCTTCTGCTTCTCTTGGAGGCTAGGATGGGGGGCGGTGGCTGGGTTAAAGTTGAACGGGAAAGGAAGTTGATGGAGACATGAGAACATTCTGGAGGCGTTCTGAGCATTTTCCAGGGCTTGCGAGGTCAGAGTTCAAAACATAGGGTTTTCCTGGTCACATTTTCTTCTTACAGTCAGTCACGAGCATCAGATACAGGGAGAGACTGAAGCCCAGATGCTAAACGAGAGACACACAGAGACCCATGAGGACAGAAGCCTGCCAGTAATGACAGCAGACAGCAAACATACTTTCACAGGTAACCAGAGAGACTTGACAGAAGAAATCTTCAGGGAGGAAAACTGACTTGGAAAAAAAGAAGTAAAAGTGGTTCAAGTCATGAGATATAAATCTGTTGTGAAGACAACACAGAGTTAAATAAGACATAAATCAAGAATGGAGGAAAAGGGCCACCTGTGTCTAAACAGAGACCCTGGGTGGTGGGTGTCCATGGAATGCTGTCTCTTCTCTCCTACAGCAGAGGCCACCAGGGCGGGCTCCTGAGAGACCCATGGCAGAGGACTTCTGGCAGCTTGGTCCCTTTCCTTTCCAGGAAAGCCCAGCACCTCCCAGATACCCGGGAGACAGTACCCCATGCCCACCCTGAGCCTGGAGTCAAGAGCTCAGCTCTGGAGTCACGGCACCCATGTGCCCCTGGAACAGCCCTGAAATGAATTGCAGGTGCCCCAGTCACATGCAAATGTCTGCTGAAGAAATCCAAATAAATGGCCTCTGTGAAGACTGCTGGCAGCCTGACCCATGCTAACTACAATGAGTGCAGACTAACAGGCTGTCTGCGGGCTCCCTCCTCGGCCCCCAGAGCCCCGCCTTCAACGCACCTTTCTGGTTGTGAGACCACTTTCCCCAGAGCCCTTCCGCTGGACTCTCGATGGGCGCCTCAGTGCTCATTACAAACACACTTCCCCAAATTTCTCGCCAGGGAAAGTGGAGAGAAGGCTCAGAGAAGCAGCCTCTGTCCACCCGGCAAGGAGCCGGGAGGTTTGCCCTCAGCACCGGCTCCCACCAGTGACAGGGGGAGGGAGGGTGGGACAGCGGCTCTCTGGTCCCTGAACTGAGTTCCTTTCACATCTCAAGGGAACTTAAATGAAGCTGCTGCCGAGAGGAAGGCAGGCTCAGCGGTGCGAACCGCACTGTGGACCCCTCCCGCGGTCACGGGGTCGGGATGCCTCCAGACCTGGTCTAGGTGCTGCCCTTCACCTCCTCCAAACCCACACCGCTGTGAGGCCACTGACCCACGGAGGGTCCTGCTGAGACTCCAGACACAGACTGTCATCCGGTTGCCAAATGTCAACCAGCAGCGCAGAGAACAGGGGCTGCACCGCCAGGCACTCAACCTGCCTTTTTAACCCTGGAGGTGACACAGCAACGCTGGCCGCAGCAACCACCAAGTACTCACCGTGAACGACGACCTTTAGTCTGTTTTTCTTAACTAACCCTAACAACACTGCCAAAGAATAAAACCAGTTGCTGTCGACTCCAACTCATGGTGACCCGGTATGTGTCACAGTAGAACTGTGCTCCATAATGTTCTCAATGGCTGATTTTTCAGAAGCAGATCACCAGGCCTTTCTTCCAAGGCACCTCTAGGTGGACCTGAACCTCCAACCTTTCATTTAGCAGCCAAGCATGCTAACTGTACCACCCAGGGGCTATAAGACAGGTGTGAATGCTATCTTGCAGATGAGATAAAACCGAGGCTCGGAGGAGCAGAGCAATTTGCCCAAGTTTACACAGCTGGGGACAGACTGGAAACGGAAACTCGGACCTAGCTGTCTCTATACTCCTCCTGTGTCACACAAACAGGATATAAACTGTGTGTGTGCGTGTGCGCGCGTGCGTCTTTAGACACAGCTGAGAGACAGCATCACCAGGTCCAGGGTAGGCACTGCCTCCTGGACCATATTCTTGGTGTTGTTAGGTGCCCGTCAAGTTGGTTCCAACTCAGAGAGACCCTATGAACAACAGAACAGAACGCTGCCCAGTCGTGCGCCAATCTCATGATCGTTGTTATGCTTGAGCCCACTGTTGCAGCCACTGTGTCCATCCATCTCGTTGAGGGTCTTCCTCTTTTTCACTGACCCTCTACTTTACCAAGCATGATGTCCTTCTCCAGGGACTAGTCCCTCCTGATAACATGTCCAAAGTATGTAAGACGCAGCCTCTCCATCCTTGCTTCTAAGGAGCATTCTGGCTGTACTTCTTCCAAGACAGATTTGTTTGTTCTTTTGGCAGTCCATGGTATATTCAATATGCTAACACCACAATTCAAAGGCGACAATTCTTCGGTCTTCATTATTAATTGTCCAGCTTTTGTATGCATATGAGGCAATTGAAAACACCATGGCTTAGGTCAGGCATACCTTAGTCCTCAAGGTGACATCCTGCTTTTCAACACTTCAAAGAGGTCTTTTGCAGCAGATTTGCCCAATGCGTCTTTTGATCTCTGGACTGCGGCTTCCATGGGTCCTCCTGGACCTACTTAAGCCCAAAGCAAGGTCCCCAATGCTCTGTAGTCAGCACCTGGGCCAGATGAAAGGAACGTGGCCCTCATGGCACCTGTGGGCGCACTGCCTTCTGCCCTTAGGCTCCCGAAGCTCTGCTGCCTTTGGACGCTGCTCTCTCCTGAATCCTCCCCCAGCCCTCTCTGAACCCTCCTCATCTCCTCTTCGTCAGTGCCAGGGTTCGAGCCTCTCCACAACCACAGCAGCTCTGCACACCTCAGCCCGGACCAGCTGCAGACCTCCAGCGGGTGCACACATGGCCCATCACTGCACTGCTCTGCAGTGGACGGGCCACCTCTGTCTCCCCGTCCCCACCGTGGTGAGCGAGGCGCACCTCTGCATTTGTGCTGAGTAACTAACTGGAGGAAGGTGTGGTGAAGCCGCGATGGAAGAATTCCACACTTTCCAGGAAGTCCTCCTTGGCTTTCTGCACTGTGCCGAAACAGCTGGGGGCTCTGCTTGACCTGGCGCTCCGCTGGTTGCTTTCCTGGCCTCCAACAGTGCCAAGCATTAAACACACAATAGAATCCCACTTGCATTATAAATACACCAGGGAAGCTTTCCAAACCTGGCTTCCGAAGCTATTTCCAATTCTGAAATATCCCTTGATAGAAGTTCTTGGCATCACTTCTCCATCCTTCCTGCAGTGGCTGGATTTCCCAGCACCAGCAGCGTGCAGAAATGCACAGGGAACTTCAGAGACGTCATCCAGATGGACACAGAACAGCCACTCAGATAACATCAAAGGCTCTCCTCTGCGGTCCTGGGCAATAGTGTGGCAAGTGCCAGATCAAAATCCTTAGTACCAAGGCAAGGTCATGGAAGCTCCAGACACATCCAAACTCCCTGAGGGACTGAATTGCTGGGCTGAGGGCTGTGGGGACCATGGTCTTGAGGAACATCTAGCTCAACTGGCATAACATAGTTTATAAACAAAATGTTCTACATTCTACCTTGGTGAGTAGCATCTGGGTCTTAAAAGCCTGTGAGCAACCATCTAAGATACTCCACTGGTCTCAACCCTTCGGGAGCAAGGGAGAATGAAGAGAACAAGACACAAGGGAAAGATTAGTCCAAAGGACTAACAGACCACAGCTACCATGGCCTCCACCAGACTGAGTCCAGTACAACTAGATGGTGCCCAGCTACCACCACTGACTGCTCTGACAGGGATCACAACAGAGGGTCCTGGACAGAGGTGGAGAAAAATGTAGAGCAAAATTCTAACTCACAAAAAAAGACCAGACTTACTGGCCTGACACAGACTGGAGAAAACCCGAGAGTATGGCCCCCGGACACCCTTTTAGGTCAGTGATGAAGTCACTCCCAAGGTTCACCCTTCAGCCAAATATCAGACAGGCCCATAAAACAAAACGAGACTAATGGGGCACAACAGTGCCGGGACAAGGACTAAAAGGCAGGAGGGGATAGGAAAGCTGATAATATGGAACCCAAGGTCAAGAAGGGAGAATGTTGACCTGTCATGGGGTTGTTAACCATTGTCATAAAACAATACGTGTACTGTTTAATGAGAAACTGTTCTGTAACCTTCATCTAAAGTACAATAAAAAAATTTTTTTTTTAAATCCTTAGTACCGTCGCTCCACAGGAGAGTGCTTCCAACAAGCGCTACAAACTTCCTGTATCTCTTTAAAGGAGCATGAGATAAACCAGGAGAAGGACGGCATAATGGCCCCTCGTTTCTCAGATGCATCCTGTCCATCAAAGCACCTCCACTCTCTTCTGAAGGACGACAGCTGCCCCCATTCTGCGTTTCCTGAAGCGTCTGGGGTTCGCCGACGCACTGCACCTTCCACACAGAAGACCCCCTTCTTCACCTCCCACTAGCCAAGGTGAAGAGCAAAAGTGAACCCTTTAGCAGAAACTGGACTGCATCCACGAGAAGACTTCTCAGGGTCTGCATAGTTAGGGCCGCCATAGCTGAGTACCACAAACTGGTGGCTTAAAACAACAGATTCCCGTCTTGCAGTTCTGGGGGCCAGAAGTTCCAAACCCAGCGGTCGGCGGGCTGGCGCTCCTCTGAAGATGAGGCGCGTCCTTGATTTCAGACTTCTGGCCTCCAGACTCAGAGATCACATTTCTGTTGTTTTAAGCTACTCAGTCTGTGACACTTTGTTACGGTGGCTATAGGAAACCAATAATATTAAAAAAAGCTGTCACTGAGTGACCCCGACTCGTGGCAACCCCGCATGTGTCAGAGTAGTACTGTGTTCCATGGGGTTTTCAGTGGCTAATTTTTCAGAAGCAGCTCACCGGAGCTTTCTTCCAAGGTACCTCTGAGTAGATTCAAACCTCCAACCTTTGGGCCAGCAGCCAAGTGCGTTAACCATTTGCATCACCCAGGGACTCCACGCAACAATCATCCCCTTCCTACACTCAGGTCGTGGGGCTGAATTAAGCTGGGTTTCAACCCCAGCATTCTTGAACACGTGCACTATTTTCACCATGCAAAGGAAGTTATACCCAAAACGATTTCAACCAGCAACAAAATGATCAATGGGCCCTTGGAACGTCAGAGCTGCTATTCTGATCAGCTTTAGGGGTGTCTACATCACTGAGGACACAGAGCCATCTCGCCCATAACAGACGGTGGTCTAAACAGCAAGACAGCAATAATCAGGGTAAGAGAGGGAGGGTGTAGAAAATATCCTCATTCTACCATTCAGGGAGTGAGTAAAAGCTCCATCAGCACCTGAAACCACAGCTTATCTCGCGAAAATATTTCCTAAAGCAAACCAAAATGTTTAAAATGAGATTATTAAAAGCCTCCACCACTTTTACTAGACCAGCTGAGACTGGGGGACTCCCCGAGACTGCTGCCCTGAGATAATCTTCAAACCTTATACCGAAACTAACCCGTAAGGTCACCTTGTAGCTAAATAACAGACTGACTCACCAAATAAAGAATATCACCCGCGAGTACTGTGCTCCTTTAAAAAATCATCTATATGAGACCAAACGGTCAACAATTACTTGAAAACACAGATGAGAATGTAAGGGGGTCGGGGGGAAGCTAGATTAATGGAAAGAGAACAACCAGAAGGGAAATAAGGAGAATGTTCACAGACTGTGATGACTGTAACCAATGTCACTGAATGACTTGTATAGAAACTGTTGAATGGGAACCTGCACTGCTATGTAAACCTTCACCAAAAACACTATTATTTAAAAAACAAAAAACCTCCACCCACAGAATACCGGGCCATGGGGAAGGCTGTCATATGACTCAGGGCTGGTCTTAACCACAGGGAAACAAAGCAGTTCTGAAATCTAAGAAGAAAGGGTCACTAAGCCAGCATTCCAGTGGGAAGGCAGATTTGCATGTTTAATAACTGGAAATTCAAGTTTGACGGTTCCAGCCTGGCGAGGGCCTTCACCAAAGGGCTTACTGTGAAAAGGACCATTAGTTTTTCAGGCATCTATGACCTATGGGGGTGTTTCCAGGGGGGCGACCCGCCTCCACCCCGCTGGCACATTCCACACTGTCCCACTCTGGTGGGCCACAGATGGGTGTACACTCCGGGTACTTTATTTGTTAAAGAAAGGTGCAAATGGTTAATGGACTTGGCTGCTAATTGAAAAGTTAGAGGTTCAAGTCCACCCAGAGGCACCTCAGAAGAAAGGCCTGGTGATCTACTTCCAAAAGATCAGCCACTGAAAACCCTACGGAGCACAGCTCTACTCTGAGATACGCGGGTTTGCCATGAGTCAGAGCTGACTCAGTGGCAACTGGTTTGGGTTTTAACAAAGTAATGACCGACATGGCCTCCCCGGGAACCTGACAGGCTTGGCTGGCTCTGCCTTTTGAGAGCTTGCTTTCCAGTAAAGGAAGCCCACTTCTGACCAGTGACTGCAGGAAGTATCATGTTTCTACCCCAAGGAGCTTGGTCATGCCACAAAGAGTCTCCCTGCCTTCGAAACGTTTCTCCCCCTCCAGCTGCCATCAAGTCAATTCTGGCTCATGGCGACCCCTTGTGTGTCAGAGTAGAACTGTACTCCACAGAGTTTTCAGTGGCTGGTCCTTCAGAAGTAGGCTGCCAGGCCTTTCTTCCGAGGAGCCTCTGGGTAGACTGGAGCCTCCAACCTTTCAGTTAGCAGCCGAGCATGTTAACCATTTGTACCACTTGGAGATTCCAGCTACCACCACAGGGCTGACAAATCTGAATGCTTCTAAGTCCTGAGAGCTGCCGGGGGCGTCAGACAGGAAATAAAGTAACAGTAGTTGGAAAGGGAACAGAAGGAGCCAAATATGATCGGGTCAAAAAAGTGCTTTCTGACATCGCAGGCACAGATGACAGACGCTTCATCCTCTCCCTAGGAGTCCCTGTCCTGCTCAAAAAGCAACCACAAGAAAAGATGCCAAAAACTGGAATCGCTATCTTTTCTTAAGAGCCCTGGTGGTGCAAAGATTAACTACATGGCTGCTAACCAAAAGGTCAGTGGTTCGAACCCACCCAGCGGCTCAGCGGGAGAAGAGACCTGGTGATCTGCCTTCATAAAGATCACAGCCTAGAAAACCCCATGGGGAAGTTCTACTCCATCACATGGGGTCACCGTGAGTCAAAAACAACTCAACAGCACCCAATAACAACAAGTCTTTTCTTGCTAAATCTGTTTGGAAACCAAATGTAAGGTGTACCTGTCCCCACCCAGGAGGAAGCCGCACTTCTGAGAGCGGAGGAGTCTGCGTGCTGGGGTCCTCGGGCACGATGCAAAACGGTGCATGTTGTACAATTGCGCACATTTGTGTTTGCTTTAGAGTAAGAGATATGTGGTTACATAAGCATAAAGAATTCTGGAATATTCTAAAGGAAATTGTTAACTATAATTATTTTTGATACTTACACTCCTTTCTTTTTTACCATGAGCAAGTATTGCTTCTATTTTTAAAAAATAAAGTGTCTTCAAGTATGTTTATCTAGGCTTTGTTCAAGTAAATGAATGGCCTGCCTTCTTCCAGGTAGCCACGTGCTGGGCCATTCTCTGATGTAACACCACCTGCCTTCTCTGGAAATGGTCTGTGCTGAGCAGACACACTTCTTTTCCAAAACAGGTAAAATGACCTTTTTAAACACAGGTGCTTCTGGCAGCCTCCCAGTCACAGCAAAGCCAGGCAGACTTCAGATGTAAAGGACGAAGACATCTTTGCAGGAGAAAGTAAACTTTAAAGGGAAGGCGACGGGGAAGCCAGCGACGGCCCATCAGTACAAGCAGCCTGGAGAAGACTATAAGCTTCCCGCTGACAAAAAAAAAAAAAAAACAACAAAGTTTGCCATCAGCTCCAACTCACAGCAACCCCACGTGTGTTCTAGTAGAACTGTGCTTCACAGGGTTTTCAAAGGTTGATTTTTTCTGAAGTAGCTCTCCAGGCCTTTCTTCCGAGGTGCCTCTGGGCTAACTCGACCCTCAACCTTTCAGTTAGCAGCTGAGTGCCTTAACTGCTTGCAACACCCAGGGACTCAAAAAGGGGACAATGTGCTTCCCCGGGGCCTGCAGGGGGAAGGTTTAGGGGGCCACAAAGACCTGTGAAAAGACAGAAGTCAGCACCTCCACATACCTTCGCTCCTGGTCGGCCCCTGGGGCACACCTCCAGGCCTGGCCGAGGCCCAGAAAACACTCCTGGAGCAGCACTGTCCCTGCCTGGAGAGGTCCCCAACCCAGCCAAGCCCTGCCCTCCCCGCACCAGCTGCACCCCAACGTCTCATCTGAGTGCCCTGATCTGCCCGTCATCACCCCATTAAGACTCAAAGCCAGTGACGCCTACAGCCCAAATTTCAGGCTCCCACCGAGCATGCTGAGCACAGTGCACAAGATGGCAAACTTAACGGAAGGGAGGTAGGTAACTGCTGTCCCGGAAAACCGTTCCATTTGAAATGCGGGTATTTCTTACTTGGAGGTGGGAGGGTAGTGGTGGTTCAGTGGTAGAACCCTCCCCTTCCATGCAGGACACCCCAGTTCGACTCCCGGCCAATGCACCTCATGTGCAGCCACCACCCGTCGGTCAGTGGAGGCTCGTGTATTGCTGTGATACTGAACAGGTTCCAGCAGAACTTCCAGACTAAGACAGACTAGGAAGAAAGGCCTGGCAATCTACGTCTGAAAATCAGCCAGTGAAAACCCTACAGATCACAAAGATACAGTTCCACTGTGCATGGGGTTGCCGTGAGTCAGGGCCAACTCAACGGCAGCTAGCAACAACATACACATACATATATATATGTATATACACACTCACAATACACACACACACATAAATTATCACGTATATATCATATATAGCAGTATTTCCTGTGCTCAGGCGGGTCCCTAATAGCTGTTCAAATGCCTGGCCCCAGGCCCTCTGACAAGTGCACCTCGAAGCTTCCTTGGCCCTCCTCTGAAAACTTTTTGCAATAAAGGAAGTTAAAGACACGAAGCAGGCAAACAGCTCCAGTATGAAGAGCACCAACCCTGCTTCCAGCGAGACTTACCAACTTCATGCCAAAGCCAAGCTGACAATGCACAGTGTGGGTCCCTAGCCATTTAAAATGTCAGACTACATCAGTCCTGGCAGAAAAAAAGATACAGCCATTACAAAGAATCAGACAGAGCCACAAAGAGTCTACACTGTAACTCCTCCAATGGAATAGTCCTCAAATGGAATGCTACACAGTAGTGAGAAGGAAGGAACCGCAGCTACCTGCCTTAGCATGACTGAACACCGGAAATGCTGTTCAGCCAAACAAAAAGGCAAGGCACAGAACCACTGACAGGTAAATCTCACTTATACAAAGTTTATAAAAACAAGCAAAGCTGAGCAACATATATTTTAGGGATACATATATTAAGTGGTAACACTATAAATGAAAGAAAGGGGATGATCAGCACCTAATTTAGGATGGTAGTTACCTCCACAGATGGAAAAGGAGAGCCTAAAAGGGTCTTGTAAAATGTTTCTTGAGCTGGAAGGTGGGCACGCGAGTATTCGTTTTATTATTCCTTAACCTGTACACACTCATCAAGTTCATTACTGTTTGGGTGAGGTAAATGTACATATGCTGACATAGGAACGTGGCCAAAACTTGTTGTTAAATGAAAAGGCACGATGCAAAACGGTGCATGTTATACAATTGCGCACATTTGTGTTTGCTTTAGAGTAAGAGATATGTGGTTACATAAGCATAAAGAATTCTGGAATATTCTAAAGGAAATTGTTAACTATAATTATTTTTGATACTTACACTCCTTTCTTTTTTACCATGAGCAAGTATCACTTCTATTTTTAAAAAATAAAGTGTCTTCAAGTATGTTTATCTAGACTTTGTTCAAGTAAATGAATGGCAGCAGCCTAACAGAAATGTTGGGTCAAACATCCTTCCAGATCTGTAATATGTCTGTGTGCGCACGCGTGCGAGGAAGAGAAAATGTATATAAGTTACACTTTTAACCATCTGCAAGTATATCATTCAGTGGTGTTATATTCACAATGTCATGCAACCATCACCATCATGTACTTTCAAAACTTTTTAGTCAACCCAAGCCACCTTTATGCCCATTAATAATGCAGTCACTCCCCATTCCTCCCTCCCTCCAGCCCCCGGTCATCACTAATCCACTTTCTCTCTCTCTGCATTTGGCTGATCTAGATCCTTCACATAAGTGGGATCGTACCATCTGTGGCTTTGTGTCCGGCTTCTTGGCACAGGGTTTTCGAGGTCCATCCACACTGTAGCATTTGCCGGAGCTTCATTTCTCTTCACGGCTGAACAATATTCCACCGCACAAACTCTGCCACATCTGTTTATCCATCCACACATCGGTGGAGGGACACTTGCATTGTTTCCACCTTCTGGCTATTGTAAAAAGTGCTGCAATAAACACTAGTGTACAAGCCCCGTTTGCATTCCTGCTTTCAACTCTCCTGAGCATTGTTATGGATTGAATTGTGTCCCCCCAAAATGGGTGTCAACTTGGCTAGGCCATGATCCCCAGTATTGTGTGGCTGTCCACCATTTTGTGATCTGATGTGATTATCGTATGTGTTGTAAATTCTAACCTCTAAAATGTCAATGAGGCAGGATTAGAGGCAGTTATGTTAATGAAGCAGCACTCAATCTACAGAATAGGTTGTATCTTGAGTCAATCTCTTTTGAGATATGAGACAATTAAGAAAAAAGGAGGGACCTCATGTCACCAAGAAAGAAGTGCCGAGAGTGGAGTATGTCCTTTGGACAAAGAGTCCCTGTGCTGAGAAGCTCCTAGACCAGGGGAAGATGGGTGACAAAGACCTTTCCCCAGAACTGACAGAGACAGAAAACATTCCCTAGGAGCTGGCACCCTGAATTCAGATTTCTAGCCTTCTAGACTGTGAGAGAATAAATCTCTGTTTGTTAAAGCCATCCACTTGTGGTATTTCTGTTACAGCAGCACTAGATGACTAAGACAAGCATATATCTCGGAGTAGAATTGCTGGGTCATATGAGAATTCTATGTTTAACTTTGTGAGGAACTGCCAAACTGTTTTCCACAGGGGCTGCAACATTTAACACCAAATCTGCAGCTTTCTGACTCTATGCCTTAAGAAATACCAGAAGTCGATTTATTTCTCCAGGATGAACGTTACGCACCCAAATGGCCCCCGTCTCGTCTCTGTGCTGCCCGCACCGTGGGAATGAGGAGGATGAACTTGCCACATCCTCAGCTTCTCTTCTCCCCTCACTGGCGCCTCATCCCAGAGTAACCAAGCAAGCTCCCGCTCCCCATCTACTGCCACACAGACACCGTGACAAGGAGGGTGTGCGCGGGTCTCCCCTAACCTCCAGAGAAAGCACCCAGGGGAATAAGCAGGGGCTTTCTAGAGTCTTTAAAATCATCCCTGCTTTTCCTTTCCTGCTAAAACCAAAAAAACCCAAACCCACCGCCCTCAAGTCCATGCTGACTCACAGCGACCCTACAGGACAGAGCAGAACTGTCCCATAGGGTTTCCAAGGCTGTAATATTTACAGAAGCAGACTGCCACATCTTTCTTGCACGGAGCAGCTGGCAGGTTGAAACCACCGACCTTTCGGTTTGCAGCCGGGTGCTTTTTTTGCAGCCGCTGTGCCACCAGGGCTCCTCCTTTCCCGATAACCAGGGTCTTTTCTTTCTTTTTTTGATGCTGTCGTTGCTGTTGTTGTTGTTGTGTGCGGCTGAGTCGATCTGACTCGTAGTGACCCCATGTGACACAGCAGAACTGCCCCATAGGGCTTCCTAGGCAGTAATCTTTTCAAGAGCAGATCGCAGGTCTTTTCTCCCACGGAGCCGCTGGTCAGTTTGAACTGCTGACCTTTTGGTTAGCAGCTGAGCGCTTAACCACTGTGCCACCAAGCCTCCTTTACTGATGCTATCAGGAAAGGATAGAGAAAAGAATTGGGAGGTGGGACAGCCGTGTCCCCGCCTCTTCCCTCGGGCTGGCCATACGGGGGGCGGGGGCTCCGTGGGCAGCACTGGAGACCGGGATGCACAGGGGCTCCCCAGGCACAGGCGCTAGGTGTCTCCTTGACCCAGAACTGAAAAAGCTTAGTCCTCCACAACCAAAGCCCTCAAACGGCTCCCATTTTCATCCATATTCTCTCTCTCTCTCTCATATCTCCAACACTGGCACCCCAAACTAACACATGCCCCCACAGAAACCCCACCTTGCGCATTCTAACCCACTGCCATCGAGTCAATTATGACTCATGGCGACCCCATGTGTTACAGAGGAGAACCGCTCCATAGGCTTTTCTTGGTTGTAATCTATACAGAAGCAGACTGCCAGGCCTATCTTCCGCAGCACTACTGGGTGGGTTGAAACTGCCAGCCTTTAGTTTGGTAGTGGAGCACAATCCGTTTGCACCACCCAGGGACCTACAGAACCCCACAGCAATCCTTTATTGAAGCACATTTAATAGACACATCTCTCCTCAGGAAACAGGACTGGGGAAGGAGAAGTGAAGACAACCCACGTTTCAGTTACCTCTGCCCCACAGCTCATTCCTCTGGGGCCACTGTTCCTTAATCTAAGCACGTGACAGAGGGTGACAGCAGGGACGGGACCACTCAAGTCTCCTCTCTCTCATCTTACCAGGAGAAGATCAGGGAGGAGAGGAGAAGAGAAAAATTGGGGAAGCAGGTGCAGCAGGAAAAATAACCACTCCACACAAAGGAGGCAACACAGCATTCATAAAAGAACCGAGAGCTGACAGCAGAGAGCAGCGTCCTCCGTTCTTACACGGCCACCAGTCCCTCCCCAGGCAGCCCCAGGCAGAGACAGCAGCCAGGACCTTCCCAGGCCTCAGGTTCCCACTTGTGGCCGTGGGTTACAGCAGACCAGCTACCCATGACATTCTAAGATTCCAAAGCACTACTCCGGCGCTCTGCCCCAGTGTTATCTCTGAAGTAGGCGATCCATCATACATGTCAGCCACAGAAGGTAACATCCCTAGGGTAACGCATATTTGCCTAGTTTGGACTGCACAAGAAGTCATCCTTAGCTGTAGTGGGATCTTTGCACACAAATCTGCTGCAACGCTGCACGTGGTCTCCTGGGCCAACCCAGACGGCTACTTTCATTAGGAAAAGGCAGATGTCTGCACTAGCTGGCCGTGCCTTCTTGGGACATCTGAAAGCGTGTATGTACAAAGGGAGTTCCTACTTTGCCACGAACAATAAACTGTAATACACAACTCTCGCTTTAAAAAGTACTAAATGAGACATGACTAAGTTTTTCTTTCTGCCTCTCGCTGGGAAAAATGGTTTGAAAGTGCTATAATAAATAGCAGGTTCGAAAAACATCTTTCCGCATAGTAAAAAAGAAAATAACACAGGTTTCCAAACGCTATAATGAAGTAATAATATGTGTAAAAAACATCTTTCCTCTTGTTTTTTCCTTTTGGCAGTCCGATCCTCCCACACCGCCGTTCCGAGTCAGCTCCGGCACACGGGCGAGGGGTAGCCCGCGTGACGGTGGTGGGAACCAAGCCCTGGGATGAGGACTGACGGAGGAGGTGGTTCGGTCCGGACCACAGAGGCGAAGGGCGGTCTCCTGAAGGATCTGGTACATCTGGCACCAGCCACAGATGAGTGCCGGTGTGGGGGGCACCAGGTGGGAATCTGCTCCACGCCCCCAACGAACGGGAGGCGGCAAGGTATACAGAAACCTGTGCAGAGAGAACTTTCCAGAGAATATGACCCCTGGCGCTCAGGGGCAAACCCCCATCCACCATGGACAGCAGAGCGTGCAGATGGACACACACACATACATACACAGAGACACACATATACAAAGACACACACAAACACCAGACAGACACAGACAAAGAGGCATACACACAGAGATACACAGACACATACAGATACACAAACACACACAGACACACACACAGACACACAGGCACATACACACACAAAGACACACACACACACAGAGATGCACAGATACAGTACACACAGAGACACACACATACACAGAAACATACACGCATACAGAGACACACAACACAGAGACACACAGACACATACATACACACACACAGTGATGCACAGATACATACAGAGACACATACACAGAGACGCACAGACAGACACACACACATACACAGAAACATACATGCATACAGAGACACACACAACACATCGGAAGACACAAAGACACATACATACACACAGAGACATACATACATACACACACACACACACACACACACACAGTAATGCACAGACACATACAGAGGCACACACACACACCCTGACTGAAGCTCTCCATTTAAACCTGGGAGAGACACAAGCGCCTCCTCAGACAATCTCAGCATAATCCAATGCATTCTGTGATCCAATAATGCTAATCACATAAAAACAAGATGCTCCTTTTTCTTCTCTAACAGCCCACAGACACAATATGCATCAGTCAAAAGCTGATCTTGTCCCTGCCCTGGAAATTCACTCTACGTTGCAAATCAGCAAAATCCAATTGGTATGGCAACCATAACCACTCAAAGGCCTCAAATAAGCCTATAACCCTATTTTCTTTTCACCAAGATCACAATATGGATTAGTCTTCAGAGCAACTCTCTGAATTTATCCTGGGAGAGCAGGGTATAAGCTTAGGTTTAGCTTTTATCTTGAATGTATAACGACAGTGACTATACAGAGTATTAACCCAAAACCATGTCCGACAAGTCAGTTCCAACTCATTCATAGCAACCCTAAAGGACAGAGTAGAACTGTCCCATAACATTTCCAAGGAGTGGCTGGTGGATTCAAACTGCCAACCTTTCGGTTAGCAGCCAAGCTCTTAACCACTGCACCACCAGGGATTCCTATACAGAGTATTAGCAACCATAAAAAAATAAATCTGAATTAACAGTTAACAGAAAGCCACTTAGTATGGCTGGTACAAAGTATGAGAAAAAAGACTTCAAGCCTGCTATTTAGGAGAAAGCATGCCAGTTTTTCAGACGACGGGTGCAAATTTTAAAATGTGGCTGACTTAATACTGTGCAGAAAAATCGAAGGCAAGAGGGGAAAAACACACTCATATGTGTACAATGCACACCAAGACACACACACACACACACACACACACACACACACAGCAATACTACCAGCAGCAAGCCGCCGGGATTACTCAGTAACTTCAGCCTCAAAGCATCTGTGACATGCCACAGTGCTGTCTCAATTGCTGAGACTGTAACTGGGCTGGATTCAGAGTCCAACAATTTCCACATGAAAGCACCTGCAAGGTCAGCAATGTTAATATTAGGAACAGTAATAAGAATCAACCCTACTACCCATCTGTCAGTTTGTCATACTGTGGTGGCTTGTGTGTTGCTCTGATGCTGCAAGCTATGCCACCAGTATTTCAACACCATCAGGGTCACCCAGGGTGGACAGGTTTCAGCAGAGCTTCCAGATTAAGAGAGACTAGGAAGAGAGACCTGGCAATCTACTACCAAAAATCAGCCAATGAAAACCCTACAGATCACAACACAATACCGTCCAAGATAATGCTGGAAGATGAGCCCCTAAGTCAGAAGGCGTTCAAAATACACAGTGGCCACAACAACAGGCTCAAGTATACCAACAACTGTGAAGATGCAGGGCAAGACAATGTTTCATTCGGTTTTATGTGGGGTCGCCACAAGTCGGAGCCAACTCAAAGGCAACTAACAATAACAGGAATCAAATCAATGGTTTTCGTAGGGAGGGCTGCAAGTTCTCAACGTTACCGCATCTCACACACGGCCGGGAGTGGGGCAGTGGAGATCTGAACCCTCATGGTGCTGTAACTATATCGCTCTCCTCTCCCCCATCATCCAGACAGCCAATGAGTCCATCAAATCCATGAGGTTCTCCGTCACCTGGTCCTGCTGAGCTGACATCACCCTGTGGTCCAGCCTCACCACCTCCCCACTCAGGGCCCCAACCTTTGCTGTGCCTGGAAGCTTCTACCCCTCCCACAGGTCAGACACTAACCCTTGGCTTCCACACTTCCCAGGTCTGCGATTAGATGCTGCCTTCCAGGATCCCACTGAGTCTTCCACACCTGCCCTGCCCCACACACACGCACCCCACACTCTTCCCAGCCTTCTGCTACATTTTTTCCTTGTCCCACTTCATAAGCTACTGTATACTTTACTTAGTTACATTTATTGTTTCTACCCAA
>NW_004444213.1:261907-265043 GCF_000243295.1 Trichechus manatus latirostris
GCTTTAACAAGGGAGGCGCGTTCGGGGCCCAGCAAGTGACCGAGATGGAAGCAAAAGCCGCTGAGTCTGTGAGTCCAGCACAAGGCTGGAAGACCACCGCAGCCACAGCTAGAGAGCTTCGGAGGCCAGGCAAGCTGGGGACGCTGGCCCAGCCGAGAAGGTGCTAGCCCTGACGCAAGCCCCCCGAACCCCTGCGTGCTAGGATCCCAGGGCAACGTGAGCAGCCTCCCACCGGGCCTGCACAGCCACCAACTCCGCCAGCGCTGTGTCACACCCGCGAGGGTTAGGCACAGAAACATAAGTGTCCTGAAAGGCGGCAGAAAGCCTTTCCTACAGAAAATGAAAGCGCGCACCTGGAACACCCCGGACCACGAAAGGGGCCGCAGCGCGGCACCGCAGCCCAGGCCCTGGCCCCTGTGGTCTGGGAGGAAACCTTTCTCTAGGACGCGGCTCCTTGCTACCTGCCTTGCAGAACAGACAGCAGGGAGGATAAGAGGGGCAGGGCTGCATTTCACGCCCTTTTCAATCCCAAATACTATCCTAAAATCAATTCATCCTGAGCCTCAACGGGGAAAGAAGGGCAGTGGAGTTCTAATTTCATTTAGTGCTGACTGGGACAATGAGGGTCAGTCGCCGGCGACCTCACACCCTCTCCAATCTACCTGCCCGTCACGCTCAGTACTTGCTTTTCTGGAACTCAGTTCTGCCGGAAGTCCGCCGCAGACGCACGCACACCTGCAGCAGGCTGGCTCAGACGAAACGGAGGCAGCACGGGGGCACCACGCAATCCTCTCCGCGTGCACTCTCCCTCCTGCAGGGTTGGAGGATCCCACCCTGTACAGACCGTCCCGGCGGCAGGCGGCTAACCCCAGTCGGCCAGCACACACTGGGGGCGAGGTCCCCAGAAAATCCTGCGACGTGGGAGAAATCCGTCCGCCTCTGCGGCCGGGCCTTCTGTATCTCCGCACAAACATGCCGGAATTCTAGCGCAGCAGGATGGAGACACCAGCCAACGGCGCTTGCAGAAACACATCCCTTGGCGTCTCCTAAGAGCTGCTGCTGGCTTCTCAGTCACGCGGCTGAAGTTCGCTGCACGATTTTGGAGAAAATGTCCATGCTACAACTGATCCCACCACCCATCTGTCAGTCTGTCGAACTGGGGAGGCTTGTGTGTTGCTATGATGCTGGAAGTTGTGCCACTGGTATTCAAAATACCAGCAGCAGGGTCACCCATGGTGGACAGGTTTTAGCAGAGCTTCCAGACTAGAAAGAATGGCCTGGAGATCTACATCTGAAAAGTAGCCAAAGAAAATCTTATGGATCTCAACAGAATATCCTCCAATATACTGTTGGAAGATGAGCCCCCTAGGCTGGAAGGCACTCAAAATACACAGTGGCCGCAACAACAGACTCAAGCGTGCCAATGATGGTGAGGACCATGCAGGACCAGGCAGCACTTCGTTCTGTTATATACAAGGTTGCCAGGAGTTGGGAGTCAACTCAGTGACAACCGACAACGATCGATTCAGCCAAATGAGCACGCAGACATATGCTGCTTCTAAAAGAAAGACGATGCCTTGCCTATTCCCTATTAGAACCCCAGCTGGAGGCTCGCGTGTTGCTGTGATGCTAAACAGATTTCAGCAGAGCTTCTAGACTAAAATGGACTAGGAAGAAAGGCCTGGCAGTCTACTTCCAAAAATCAGCCAGTGAAAACTCCATGGATCACAACGGTCTGATCTGTAACTGACCACAGGGAAGGCACAGGGCCAGACAGCATTTCCTTCTTCTGATGTGCATGGGGTCACCACGAGTCGGGGGCTAACTTAATGCAGCTAACGACGACAACGCGCGCCAGGTGATGTGGCAGCAGGCTCTGTTTACTCCCCTGATTTCCACATCATCTCCATAACTTGCGTGTTGCTTGTCCCGTTTTGCACACGAGAGCACTGAGAATCTGCAAAGCTAAGCCCTGTGCCAAGTCACACATGGGTCAGTGGGAGGGTGGGGATGTGGACACCACACTGCTGCGCACGCGGAGACAAACAGCCCAGGAGCACACTCGTCCTGCAGTACACGGGGTGCCACGGCACCAACCGGGATGGTGTTGGCAGGAGGACGTCAGGTCCCAGCAAAGGGCTATACAGACACCTGTTACGAGGTGCTGGGGTGCTTCCCATGTGGCCCCATCCCGGATCTTACTCCCTCCTAGAGAAGGTCTTTGCATAAATGGTCTTACGGGTTCAGCAAGGTAAACGCCAAGGTCACCGCAGTTTACACAGCTTGTGTTTGCCCAAGAAGCCCTGCTGGTGCAAACAGTTAAGTGCTCAGCTACTAATCGAAAGGCTGGCGGTTCATGCCCATCCAGTGGATACACGGGAGAAAGAACTGGCGACCAGCTCTCATAAAGATTACAGCCTAGAAACCCCTATGGGGCAGTTCTACTCTGTCACATGTGGTCGCTATGAGTCAAAAACAACTTGACGGCACCCAACAACATCAACAATGCTTGCCCAGCCCACAGCCTGAACCAATCATCTCTCACATCAGCCTCCAAGCCCCCAAAGGATGCTTCCAGCATAGAGGAGCAGGTGGTGAGGGGGCTAGTCCCTGAGAGGGGAGCCAGGGAGCAGCCAAGGAGACAGGAGCAGGGTGGACAGAACCCAACAGCAGAAAACCCCAACACCGGCTTCTTGCTGGCTGGCCTCCCAATGCCATTTTCTAAGCATGTCTTTTCATTAGAGCAGAAGACAAAAAGAACAAAGACCAAAAAATAGAATGAAGCCTGACTAATGATTTTAAAAGCTGGAGTAGGATCTCTGCCAGAGTGTGACTTTGTTCAGCATTCCAAGCAAAATCTTTGTTTTGATCCTCAATACAAAACGCCATACAGCATCTAATTATCCGACATGCTCCTATACAATGGTAATTATAGTATCATAAACTAATGAGTGAATGGATGTACATACTTCTGGAAGACCGTGCTCCACAAGTCGGATCCAGAAAAATTAGTCATTAAGCTTTCTTACATAATTTCCTATTAAACTCCGCTTGATTTCCTGCCTGCCACAGACACTTGGGTCTTCATTAATCCTAAATGGAAGACAGTCAAAACCCCCTTCATCGGAATGTGGCT
>NW_004444213.1:265982-267508 GCF_000243295.1 Trichechus manatus latirostris
GTATGCCATCAGGCTCCTTGTACCACTCAAGGACTCCTAAATACTCACTAAATTGTCGGTACTTCAACGAGCAGCACAGAGAAGCATCAGATAAAGACCACAGAAATACCAGTTCCCCAAAGAGGAATTACAACAGCAGCTTTCCGACATATAAGACATATAAAAGGATCGGTATTGCAAATACGACAAAGCAAGGTTTGGTCAATTGCCAGGCTTCTCACAAGGCAGCTGGATTTACAGTGGGCAGAAGAGGGTGTGGCTGGGGGCCACTCCCAAGCAGTCAGATTCCAGAGCTATGGAATTGGGTGTTGTGTAGCCCTGGGAAACATTTGGCATTGCAGCGGAGGAAGGGGAAAAATACAAGGAGGAGGATCAACTAACAAGCAACAGCCGAACAGCAATCACACAGTAACCACACGCAAGCACGCCTGCACACACAAAGCTCATCAAAAACAAGGCTGGAGAGGCACCACTCCCAAAGTCACTTCAGGAAGTAAGCTGACCAATGTTCTGTGTTGAGAAGCCCATCTTTCCCAGACTACCAAAGGCAACCATCTCTCAGGCATCCCTCCACAGGCAGCTCCCCACACTCTGAACTCCCCACACTTGCTGCAACCTTTCCCAGAGTGCCAGGCGTTTTCCCAGTTCACTCCCTCACCCCAGGCTTGGCATCAGCCAAAAATCCATACTCAATGTTCTTATGAAGCAGAAGAAATAAATAAATGGGGTGGAGAGGGGTGGAGGCAGGGGGAGTGGGCATGAGTGGGCAGCTGGCAGCTGGGGTGAAGAATGGACTCCCTGCAGCACCCCAGGGAGCCTGGCTAGGAAGCGGCCCCTCCCCACAGCTTCCCACTGGAATGGAATGCTCTGTGCAAGTGTGTGGGGAGGGGGCTGTCTCCCCATAGAAGGGCGTGGTACAAACTTTCTGGAGCCAAGGCAACAATATGCTATTTTAAAAAACAAAAATGCCTCTACTCCATGTTTAGAATAGTGAGAATCACAAGCAACTTAAATGTCCAACCAGGTGTTGTTAAATTACGAAACATCTATCCACTTAAAATGATGACAGGGACGCAACTTGGTGGGATGCTCTCATCATGTTGCTAAGTGGGAAACACAGAGTGTGAGGCGTTACCTGTCCGAGCAGGCTCTCTGTTCTCAGAAGCAGATGGAAGGAAGCAGAGAACGTTCCAGATGACCTACGTAAAAATGTAAATACTGGAAAACAGTTTGGTGGTTCTTCAAAAAGTTCCACATAGAACTACCATATGATCCAGCTATTCCACTCCTAGGCATCTAGGCACAAGAGACTTGACAGCAGCAGACTTGACAGCAGCAGTGCCACCAGACTCACATACACCAATGCTCACGGCAGCACTATTCACAACAATCAGAAGGTGGAAACCGCGTAAACGTCCATCAATGGATGAACGGATCAACACGATGCAGCACATACATACAATGGAATACTACTCAGCCATGAAGAAAAATTAAGTCCTGATACATGCTACAACATGGATAAACTG
>NW_004444213.1:268609-269565 GCF_000243295.1 Trichechus manatus latirostris
GTCTTAAGCCAATCTCTTTTGAGATATATAAGAAAGAAGCAAGCAGAGAGACGGGGGACCTCATACCACCAAGAAAGCAGTGCCAGGAGCAGAGTGTGTCCTTTGGACCTGAGGTTCCTGTATGGCGAAGCTCCCAGACCAAGGGAAGACTGATGCATCACAAGGACCTTCCTCCAGAGCTCACAGAGAAAGCCTTCCCCTGGAGCCGATGCCCTGAGTTTGGGCTTCTAGCCTACTAGACTGTGAGAAAATAAATTTCTCTTTGTTAAAGCCATCCACTTGTGGTATTTCTGTTACAGCAGCATTCGATGACTAAGACACTTACGAATAACTTCTCGATTCAGGTTAATTTTAATACATAACGAGACACACATCCACACTGCAACCTATGCTCTGCTCCCTGCAACCTGCTCCTAGACTCACCCAGCACCCACCATTTCCCAGCTTCTAGGGGATTTTCCAATATCTCACCTCACACCTATTCCTACGGACCATTGTTTGTTGCCATGAATGAAAACTGAAGTTGACACAAAAGAAGTACTGTTTCACTCTGGCTTGATACAGTTTCCTGGAAGACTGAGTTCACAGTGTTTCCATGTCAGAAGAAAAACAAGAGAAGAACTTCTCCACCCCAAGGGTTCAAAGATGCTTCCCAAAACACCACTGCTATACCTGTCCCACTATTTGTCCCAACAGTGGATGTTTGCACGTGTATTTTTTAGACAAGCACAATTCACTCACATTTGCTTAAGATTTGAGAGAAGAACAATGCTACGTATAACTTTTAAGTTTTTCTAAATCCTAACTATTCTCAGCCTCAAGGAGAAGCAGCAAGTGGCCAAACTTCCAACCACAGATTGCAGTGATCTTTTATTATCATCTACCTTGGGCACGACCTTTGATTTTACACACAATCATTTCCTAACACTCCTGATTGCTTGTAAATTTTTTTTAAT
>NW_004444213.1:269836-270622 GCF_000243295.1 Trichechus manatus latirostris
ACATCGATTTCCTGAGTTTCAAAGGAGGTGCTGACATAAAATACAAACGTAACATCACACAGTTACCACCCCCAAAAAGGGAAAGTAAATGAAAGTGATCAATCTCAAATTCCTTTGCTAAATTCCATGCTTGCCTCTTCCACTATAAGAAATTTAGCCCTGACATTTTCAAGTGGCATTCACATTCTGCAGACTAAGGAGGAATGCAAGATACAATTTACACCTTTTTTTAAAAAAAGAAAAAGTCCTGTTTTGCCTAGAATTTGTAAAAAGAATTAGTTCATCTAGAATTTAATACCTACTGTAAAGAAAAAACTAAAACCCAAACCAGTTACCATCGAGTTGATTCCCTGTCATGGTGACCCCGTGTTATTTCAGAATAGAGCTGCACTCCATAGGGTTTTCAAGGCTGTGACTTTTCGGAAGCAGATCACCAAGCCTTTCTTCCAAGGCACCTCTAGACAGAGTTGAACCACCAACCTTTTGGGTAGTAGTTGAGCGCTTAACTGTTTGCACCACCTAGTTAGCAACAATATTCAAGAACTGACCCAAGGAGACGTTTCCTAAAGAGCTCCCCTCTCCCCCAACCCAGGACCAGCCAGATGAGGTCCCTACCAGCCATCCAGGCTCTTCCTGGGATACACAGTCCCTCCCTCCATCCCTCGGGGGCTGGACCTGTTTACAGTAAGGAGCGAAAGGCCCTCTCCAGCTGTAACATTCTAGCTCCTTACTTTGTGTGATTAGAGCATTTACTGGAAATGAGCGATAGGGCTGTGTACAGACAAA
>NW_004444213.1:272773-273971 GCF_000243295.1 Trichechus manatus latirostris
CTGCATTAGCAGAGAAAACAAGCCCAGGCACAAAGGTCACTGAGTCCCTCTCCTCCTCCACATGCCCTTGTCATCCCCTCCTGCCCAGCCTTGCTTCTCTCCCTTCCAGCCAGTTTCTCTAGACCCCCCTGGAATCCCAGAGGGCACAAACAGTTCACACTCATCTACTAACCCAAAGGTTGGCCATTCAAGCCCACCGAACGGCATCATGGAAGAAAGGCTTGGCAATCTGCTTCCATTAAGAGTGTTGTTGTGTGTTGTTAAGTCAATTCCAACTCATAACAACGCTACAGAGTAGAACTGCCCAATAAGGTTTCCTAGGCTGTAATCTTTATGGCAGCAGATCACCAGGTCTTCTCTCCTGTGGAGCAGCTGGTGGGTTTGAACTGCTGACCTTTCGGTTAGCATCCAAGTGCTTAACCATTTTGCCACCAGGGTTCCTCCATTAAGATTAAAGTCAAAAAACCCAATGCAGCATAGTTCTTCTCTGTAACAAGTGGGGTGACCATGAGTTGGAACTGACTCAATGGCAACAGGTTTGTTTTTTTTTCTTGGAATTCATGATCCATCATCACTCCATTTTCACTGGCATCTACCAAGGTGGAGTCTTCCCATCCTAAAAACACAGCCTTACCTTCCCCATGCCCTCCTTCCCTCCCTGGCTCTGTCTCTGCTCAGTGGGCTTGGCTCTGGCGGTCTCTACTTCCTCAGCTTTCTTTCTCACTGCCACTGCCATGGGTTGAATTGTGTTTCCCAAAAATATGTGCCAACTTGGCTAGGCCATGATTCCCAGTATTGTGTGGTTGTCCACCATTTTGTGATGTGTCGTAAATCCTAACCTCTATGCCTGTGGTTATGGTCCCGTTTGGGAGTGAGCTGTCCATTATGTTAATGAGACAGGATTAGGTCATGTTAATGAGGATTAGGGTGGGATGCAATACCCTTACTCAGGTTGAAGCCCTGAGCCATGTAAAGGGAGTTTCCCTGGGGTGTGGCCTTCATCACCTTTTATCTTACAGAGATAAAACAGAGAAGTGAGCAGAGAGGGAGGGACCTCCTACCACCAAGAAAGAAGAGCCAGGAGTGGAAAAAGTCCTTGGGACCCAGGGTCCCTACGCTGAGAACTTCCTAGACCCAGGGGAAGACTGATGCCAAGACAACCAGGAAACAAAAGCTGAAAAGACAAGGACCTTCCTCC
>NW_004444213.1:277685-278597 GCF_000243295.1 Trichechus manatus latirostris
GCGGAGAATTTGCATTTCTAACCAGTTCCTAGAAGTTATACATAAAAATCACCTGGGGAATCTTGATAAAACGTAGATACTGATTCAGTATATCTGCGATGGAAACGCAAATTCTCAGAAGGGAACTTGTTAGAAATGCAAATTCTCAGCTGGGAGTTCAAACCAGTTGGAAGCCCTGGTTCTAACAAACCCCTGGGGGCTCTTATGATCTCTGGGGGTCTGAGAACCAGGGCTCCAAAGACTCCCAGCTCTAAGGCCAGCCATGCCCCCACCGGCAGAGTGGACGAGAAGACACACATGTGTGCACCTGGGAAGGGGTGGCCAAGACGAGCCGATGGGGACACAGCACTGACAGCGACCCTCTCCGATGCAATCACACAAAGCATGCAAGGGAAGAAATGACACAGTATGGCTTCAGATTTCATGACCTAAACCCTGGAAGAGCTTTTGGTATCAAGAAAGGGCTACTGCAGCCACATCCAAATTAGAAACGGGCAACCAGGCCCAACAAGACCACAGACAAGCTGTGAAGACACAGTGATCAAGGGTGAAGTGACCCGCCCTGGGATGCCCTAGTCTACACAACCACTGCCAACCAGAGGATCCAGCACCTTCAGCAGCGGGCTCTGCCAGCCAGGAAGCCCCAGCTCTTACTACCTGCAAACAGCCAAGGCACTTGAAAGACTAATGTGTTCAGCGCCTGGATCGGAACACTGTCTGGAAAGGGAGGCAAAGACAGGTTCTCTAGCTGCCACAAAGGTCAAGCGGCCCACGAGTGACACAGGAGCTCCCAGGCAGTGGTGGGATGGGAGGGCCAGTGAGGCCAGGACTGCTCCCAGTCAGGGGCCAGTGAGGCCAGGGCTGCTTCCAGTTCAGGGGTCAGTGAGGCCAGGGTCACTTGCAGTTCAGGGG
>NW_004444213.1:279886-289846 GCF_000243295.1 Trichechus manatus latirostris
ACATACAATGTTGTAGCTCGTAATTTGCTGATGTCATTGTATCTGTAAGTTTCTATGTAATGTTTCCAACCCCTAAAGACAAATAAAGATCAGATTTATAAAGATACTGATAATAAAAGGCAATAATAATGAAAACTAAAAAAAAAGGAGGTATTTGACTTATGTCAGAACCGACTTAGGACAGAGTCGTTGGAACAGAACCCCGCTGTAAGTTGGGGATTACCTGAAGACTCTGCCCTCACTGACACCAATGTCCTTCCTCCTCTGTTACCCAGAATGCCTTCGAGCAGCAGGTACACACACCTCCGATAGCTCCACCTGCACCCACTGAAGAGGAGAGGTATGCCGAGGAGCGCCTGGCTGGCACAGACCTCGGCCTCACAGAGCCCAGAGCTGGAAGGGACCACAGAGGTCAACCTTGCCAGGGCCTCTCAGCCTCAGGGCCACGGCATCTCAGCCAGATGGTTCACCGCGGGGCCACCCTGTGCACTGCAGGAGGCTTAGCAGCATCCCCGGCTTCCACCCCACCAGGTACCACCCAGCCTCCCTCCACTGCCCAGTCCTGAAAATCAAATTGTCTCCAAACCCACTGCCCTCAAGTCAATTCCGACTCATAGCAACCCTATAGGACAGAGTAGAACTGCCCCATAGGGCTTCCAAGGCTATATAAACTTTACAGGAGCAGATGGCCACATTCTTCTCCTGCTAAACTGTCTCCAGGCATTGCTAAATATCCCCTGGGGAGCAAAACTGTCCACCACCCCCCATCCCCACTGATCTTGGCAAACACCTGAATTTACAGACAGGGAAACTGAGGCCAGGGGTCAAACTGATGTGAAGACCTGGCGGAAACCTCGACCTGGCCTCTGTCCTTCTGCCCCACCCCACCCCCACGCCTCAGGCCTGCTGCCTGGGTGGCCACAGCAGGTCCGCTCTCTGACTCCTTGGACATGTTTGGTTTTGAATCTCTTTACAAACACGCAAATAGGTGTGAGTTTTACAAACACGAATACACACATGTGAGGCGCTGGGCAGTTTCCATCCACCTCCACCGGTCCTTCCATCCTTCCCCCAGGGCTCTGACACCTCTAAGCCCATCTCCCCCTCTCTCCCATTCTGCCTCTCCCCTCCCACCCCAGCATCACCATTAGGACAAGGCCCTCCTCGGCCCACGAGACATGACAGCCAGTGCTCTTTCTCATGGAACCGCTCTCTTCCAGAGCCTGCTGAGTCAACGCAGAAACTGTCCCGCACCGCTGGTGGGCATGCAGACTGGCACAACCGATTTGGAAAAGAGTTTGGCAGCTTTCTAAACCTACCACATCTCCCAGCCTTTCCACTCCCAGGGATTTCCCCATTGGTGGCATATGTCCCTATCGAGACATATAAACAAATATTCACAGCAGCTTTAGCCCAAAACTGGAAACCAGCCCAAGGCCCATCGATAGGATAAACACTCATCAGCAGTGGTGAATCCAGACGGAATAGTATTCAGCAATAAAAAGGGACCACTCATTGCCGCTTGCAACAACCTGGTAAGTCTCAAATTCACGGCACTGAGTCAGAGGCCAGACAAAGAAAGGGTACATGACTTCATCGTTTCATTTCTATTAAATTCTAGAAAGCAGATCAGTGCAAGCTGGGGGGCGGGGGCAACAAGGAAGCTTTGGGGTGACGGGAGCATCCCGTATCTTGACTGTGGTTTCACGGTGTCTACATCTGTCAAAGTTCACCAGACTGTCCACCGTACATATGTGCAGTTTACCTTCTGTAAATCGCAACTGTATAAAGCTGTAGAAAAAATAAAGCAAGTGCAGAAAAAGCATTTCAGTTGTAAAATTCACGACTTTTGGCAGTAACTTCCGGTAAATCATTCACATGACAGGTATACCACGCCACCTGACAGGTGAGTCCTGCCTCCAGCAGGTGGGAACTGTTCATCATGGTACCCACCACAAACACTCTCAGGTCGTGCCGCTGCACACGCCCGATGCTGCTCAGAAGGCAGTGAGGCTAAGCGGCCATGGCCACCACCCATGCTCCCCACGCCCTTCCGAATCACGCCGGCACAAGGCTCTGCTTGCCCTCCCCAAGCCAAGGACAGGGTGGTGTGGCCATCTCCGCCACAGAGGTGAGGACCTGGGCACAGAATAGTCCATGACAAGGCCATGCCTGATGACTTCGTTAGCTGTCATCGAGTCGGCTCCGACTCATGGTGGCCTTATGGAAACGAAATGCTGCCCAGTTCTCGTCACCTTCGTGATCACTAGTATGTTTGAGACCATTATGGAGGCCACTCTGTCAAACCATCTCACTGAGGGTCTCCCTCATTTTCACTGACCCTCTGCTTTACCAAACATGATGTTCTTTTCTAGTGCTCAGTATTTCTTGATGACGTGTCCAAAGCCAGCAAGCCAAAGTCCCACCATCCTCGCTTCTAAGGAGCAATCTGGCTGCATTTCTTCTAAGAATGATGTGTTCATTCTTCTAGCAATCCACAGTACAGGCAGTCCCCAGGTTATGAACATCCAGCTTAGGGACAACTCATACGTGCCCTTTAAACAAAAAAACCAAACCCACTGTCGCTGAGTCGATTCCAACTCACAGCAACCCTACAGGACAGAGTAGAACTGCCCCACAGGGTTACCAAGGAGCGGCTGGTGGATTTGAACTGCCGACCTTTTGGTTAGCAGCTGAGCGCTTAACCACTGCACCACCAGGGCTCCACTTGCCCTCACTTTGAAACCACTGAACCAACCCCAACTCACAACAAATTCTTCACCACAATCACCTTCTCTTGCTGCACACACAGCTTTGAAACCACTGAAAAGACTGAGCCTTTTCTTACACAAAGGAAGGTTAAATGAGACCTGTATGTACCCGTCCCAACTTAGCTACGAAGTCAACTTAAAGACACAGTTAGAAACGGATCTCGTCTGTAACCCGGGGACTGCCTGTACAGTCAATATTATTCACAAACATCACAGTTTAAATGCGTCGGTTTTTCTTTGGTCTTCCCTTTCTACTGTCCAGCTTTCGCATACGGATGAGGCAACTGAAAAGACCATGGCTTGGGTCAGGCGCACCTTAGTCCTCAAAGCGATGTCTTTGCTGTTTAACAGTTTAAAGAGGTCTTTTGCGGCAGATTTGTCCCACGCGATACGTTGTTTGATTTCTTGACTGCTGCTTCCATGGACACTGACCGTGGATCCAAGTAGAATGAAATGGTTGACGATTTCAGTTTCTTCTCTATTTATCACGACGTTGTTTGCCAGTTGTGAAGACAGTCGTTTCCCTCACCTTCAGGGGGAACCCCTCCTGATGGCTCGTCTGCCCTAAAACAGAATGAGATCCAGAAGGGCTGCCAAACAACCCAGGACAGAATGCCGAGGGCAGTGCACTGGGCAGGGAATGAGAGAACCATGGTCCTGGCCAAAGCTTACTGCCGCCCAGCCCGGAGAGTCCAGGCCGTTCTATAAAGCTCTGTACCCCTTACCTACAAAAGGAACCACGCCATCTGCCTGCCGACTCACAGCTGTGGTAGGAAGAAAACCAAGCTCTGAATATAAAGGGAAAAAAAGAAAAATAAACAGTTGCCTTCGAGTCGATTCCGACTCATGGCAACCCCATGTGAGTCAGAGTGGAACTGTGCTCCATAGGGTTGTCAATGGCTGTGATCTTTCTGAAGTAGACTGCTAGGCTTTTCTTCCACGGCACCTCTGGGGGGACTTGAACCTCCAACCTTTCAGTTAGCAGCCGAGTGCATTAACCATTTGTACCACCCAGTGAGTCAATATACGGAAAGAGTCCCCCAAACGAAAAAGGGGGTCTGCTCTTCCCTTAAATCATGGAGACTGTGAGCGCTCAGCATTAGAACCGTGCTCTGGATTTGGCTACTTCCAGCTCCGCTAGCTCCATTTTGCATGACCCTGGGCGATTCTCTTTGATTTCAGGGATCCATTTTTCCCTCCTACCCTAATTATAGTCCAGGGGAAAGTAACTTCTATTTATACGGGTAAAAAATTAACAGCCTGCCAACATCTCCATTATTAAAGAATGTCACCTAATTCGTGGGGCTTAAATTTAAGAGCTGTATTTTCAACCAACTAGGATCAAGGTGTGTGGATTTTCTGAACGAAAGGGAGTTTTCAAAGTTGTCTGGAAATCCTGTAATCACAGAAGCCGACTCTCGATTCTGTCCTCCCCCAGAAGCCAGCTCGAAATTCTGTCCTCCCCCTCCTGCATCCAAACTGTCACTCAGCATCCACCACCACCCACCCAGCAAGAGGAAACCGAGCCGACAGCTGCTGTTTCCTTTATAACCTCAGCGAGTCAAAGCGAGTGTAACTGTGAGCTTCAAGTCACAGAACCAAACGGGCAAGAAAGCTACAGGCAGCACTGAATCCTGGGAGGACCTTCCCAGACTCCTGGGCTGATCCGAGACACTTCCTTTCTGCTTTATGAAGATACCAAAACCGTGGGTGTCTGGTGTCCTGGGTTCAAATTCTCGCTTGGTCACTTTAAGGTGTCAGTGGATTTGGACAAGGGTTTAAACTCTCTAGGTCTCAGGGCTGTAACCTGTGAAATAGGGTGTTATGGGTCAATCTGCGTCCTAACCTCCGTACCTATGAACGTGACCTTGGAAACGCAAGATGTAACTGGGTAACATGAGGTCATACCAGAGTAGGGTGGGCCCTCACCCAGTATGAGCAGAGTCCTTAGAAAAGACGAGAAGAGACACAGAGAGTCGCACAGAGGGAAGAGGGCCACACGAAGAAGGAGGCAGAGACTGGAGTGATGCTGCCTCATGTCAAGAAATGCTGGGGGCCGCAAGACACTGGACAAGACAAGAAAGGATCCTCCCCTAGAGCTTTCAGAGAGCATGGCCCCGCCCACACCCTGATGTCAGACTTCTGGCCTCTAAAACTGCAAGACAATAAATGTTCTTTCAAGCCACCAGTTTCCGACTCCGTTACAGTCACCCTAGGACACTCATAAACAGGTGTCCTGACACCTTGGTCCCGGGGTGACCGGGAGGCTGAGATCCACACAGCACGGGGCCCATGGGCAGCCAGCAGGCAGTGAACCGTAGGTGCCATCAGGGATTACAGTGTGAAGTGAGGGAAAGGGGAGAAACTGGGAGGGTCCCCGAGAAGTTTTTAATAGAAATTTCTGGAATCTGAGGCAGGAACAGCTGTCGGAGAGGCCTCCAGGCAATGGAGTCATTTACGCTAAGGCTGCAGGGGCCAGGCAGGGCGGGCCTCACAGGTGGCCAGCCCCAGAGGCCCTGCCGGAGCTTGTCACCCTCCCTGTGGTCTCTTGCTTCCTTCCATTTATTCTCGTGTAATGCATGCCATTTCTGAGTAGCTGCTCATTTCTTCTCTTCCTGAAAACTGGAGCCCCTGGGTGGTGCAAACAGGTTAGCACTCTTAGCTGCTAACCAAAAGGTTGGAAGTTCGAGTCCATCCAGAGGTGCCTCAGAAGAAAGGCCTGGCAATCTTCTTCTAAAAAATCAGCCACTGAAAACCCTACGGAGCACAGTTCTACTCTGACACATGTGGGGTTGCCATGAGTCGAAGTCGGTGACTGTTGTTTTTGTTTGTTTTTTCCTGACGACTAGTTCATACCTAAAATCTGAAATGTAATCACTGGGGTTACACGACTCCTTCACCGCTCGGCAACAGCACTGGGCCTGGCACGCGGGAACGCTCGGTAACCCTCCATCTACCAACAAGGTGACGGAATACAAACAGCTGCATCATCCGGGGATTTCCAGGTACAGAAGCTAGCATGAAAAACCAACCTGTAACAATTGCAAAATACCCTACAGGCAAAAAGAGCAAGAAGTCTCAAGGAAGTGGGTCCAGCAGGGTGTGTGTGAACAGGCTGGAAAGAATCAGCAACGGGCTGCCACGGCTCCAGCGTCCGTCAAGCTTAGAAAAACGGCTTCAGTGTAGAGGCCTTGATGCATGCGGCACTGGGAAAACGCCAGGGCACATCCTCTGTCATACTCTTAGGGAGAGGGGAGGAATCTCTGCTTAAGGTGCTCTGTCCCTGGTGGCATAAACGGTTATGGCGCTCGGCTCTGCTAACCAAAAGGTTGGTGGTTCGAATCCACCCAGAGGTGCCTTGGAAGAAAGGCCTGGCAATCTACTTCCAAAAAAATTAGCCATTGAGAATACTACAGAGCACAGTTCTACTCTGACGCACACAGGGGCACCATGAGTCAAAGCTGACGGCAGCTAGTTTGGTTTTGGTTTGGTTCGTTCAATTGCCTGGCCCACCCCAGCCTTCACTCCCCCACCCTTTGTGGAGTACAGCATAAAGATCAAAACAGATTCTGAAGGGGAAACAGGAGTCCATGCTCAGCTTCCATTACAGGCTTGGAATCTCCATGGCCTCATTCACCAGGTCACAGCTTCTCACAGCTCATAACCAAGGACGTTCCATGACATCATATTCTCAAACCGAGAGAAACTCTTGGTCAAATAAACTGGGGTGTCTGATTAAAATTCTTGTTTTTATATCCAGAAGGTACCAAAAAGGCACTGTCATAGTCTTCATGGCTTAAGTCATCTATATTTTTTTTTTATTTTATTTTTTGTTGTTGTTGTTGAGAATATATACAGCAAAACATACACCGATTCAACAGTTTCTTCACGTACAAGTCAATGACATTGATTACATTCTTTGAGTTTTGTGACCATTTTCATCCTCCTTGTCTGAGGTGTTCCTCCTCCATTAACATAAACTCACTGCCCCCAAGGTTCCTGTCTAATCTTTCGAGTTGCTGTTCTCAATTTGATCCCATATTGATAGTTCTTAAAAGAGAACAATGCTTAAGGCAGACGTTCTTCACTAGTTAAGCTAAACAATCGTTTGCTTTTAAGAAGAATTTAGGGGATTTTTTTGGTTTAAGGCTTAAAGATTATCTCAGGACAATAGTTTCAGGGGCTTGGCCAGCCTCCATGGCTCCAGAAGTTCTGGATTCCATGAGAACTTGAAATTCTATTCTGCATTTTCTCCCTTTTGATCATATATATTTTTTAAATACTGGAATCCAAGCTTAAAAGCCCCAGTATTTTAATCTAACAGGAATTACGTAACAAGAGCCAAGGTAACAGTAACCATGGAAAATGGATCTTCTAAACACAAGTTTCCAGAAAACTTCAATGCCACGAGCTGTGTCTCCCTGAGGAATTCTTAGGCTGGGATTTAACAATCAACATGTAGTTGAGGCAGGATGGGAAATAAGTACTCCGATAATGGAAGGTATAAACCTCACCACAAGGTACAAGCTCTCAGTCCTCCCCTTCCACAGCAACAGTATCTGCCAAAATCAGGGCTGGACTCCGCGGATAAAACAAGAACAAGAAGGACATAGTCCTCTCCCCCACAGGGAAGAGACATCTTAACACCTCCACACAAACACCCACACACAAATTAACTACACACTGTGCTGAGTCTCTGTGAGAGAGACAGAGAGGTGGAGAGGGATGAAGAAAAAAGGAGAGAGAAGGAGAGACAGAGAAAAGTTCACTAAGGAACAGGAATCCAGCTAGGCAGGAAGGTCCAGGGGGACCTCACTGAGGGAGTGGCATTTAAGATAAGACCTCAAGGATGAGTGAGACTTTTAAAACATGGAGACAGCCCAGCTGTAGTAAGAATGTTGGTTGTCCACACATGCAACATTCCCCAGAATACACCACATATTAGGCCATAAAGCAATCCTTAACAGAATCCAAAGGCATCGAAACATTACAAAGCATTTTTTCTGACCATAAACCCATAAAAATAGAAATCAACAACAGAAAAAGCAAGGAAAAAATATCAAACACATGGAAATTGAACAACACCTTGCTCAAAAACTACTGAGTTATAGAAGAAATTAAAGATGGAATAAAGAAATTCATAGACTCAAATGAGAATGAAAACACATCCTACCAGAACTTTTGGGACACAGCAAAAGCAGTGCTCAGAGGTCAGCTTATAGCAATAAATGCACACATCCAAAAAGAAGAAAGGGCCATAATCAAAACATTAACCCTACAACTGGAAGAAGTAGAAAGAGAGCAGCAAAAGAAGCCCTCAGGCGCAAGAGGAAAGGAAATAATAAGAATTAGAGCAGATTAAATGAAATAGAGAATAGAAAAACAATTGAAAGAGTTAACAAGACCAAAAGCTTATTCTTTGAAAAGATCAACAAAATTGATAAACCATTGGCTAAACTGACAAAAGACAAACAGGAGAGGAAGCAAATAACCCGTATAAGAAATGAGATGGGTGATATCACAAGAGAAGCAACTGAAATTAAAAGAATCATAACAGAATACTATGAAAAATTGTACTCCAACAAATTTGAAAACCTAGAGAAAGCGGACAAATTTCCAGAAACTCACTACCTACCTAAACTAAAAGGTAGAACAACTAAATAAACCCATAAAAAAAGAAGAGATTGAAAAGGTAATTAAAAAACTCCCAACAAAAAAAAGCCTTGGACTGGATGGCTTCACTGGAGAATTCTACCAAACTTTCAGAGAAGAGTTAACACCACTACTACTAAACGTATTTCAGAGCATAGAAAAGGATGGAATACTCCCAAACTCATTCTATGAAGCCAGAATAACCCTGATACCAAAATCAGGTAAAGACACCACAAAAAAAGAAAATCACAGACCAATATTCCTCATGAACATAGACACAAAAATCCTCAAAATTCTAGCCAACAGCATTCAGCAACATATCAAAAAAATAATTCACTATGATCAAGTGGGATTTATACCAGGTATGCAGGGATGGTTCAACATTAGAAAAACAATCAATGTAATCATCACATAAATAACACAAAAGACAAGAACCACATGATCTTATCAACAGATGCAGAAAAGGCATTTGACAAAGTCCAACACCTATTCATGATGAAAACTCTCAACAAAATAGGAATATAAGAGAAATTCTTCAATATAATTAAGGGTATTTATACAAAGCCAACAGCCAGCATCATCCAAAATGGAGAGACTTTGAAAGCATTCCCCTTGAGAACGGGAACCAGACAAGGATGCCCTTTATCACCTCTCTTACTCAACATTATGCTGAAGGTCCTAACCAGAGCAATTAGGCTAGAAAAATAAAGGGGCATCCAAATTCGTAGGGAAGAAGTCAAAGTATCTCTAGTTGCAGATGATATGATCTTATACACAGAATCCACAAGAAAACTATTGGAATAGAAGATTTCAGCAAAGTTTCAGGATACAAGATAAACATACAAAAATCAGTTGGATTCCTTTACACCAACAAAGAGAAGAACCTCGAAGAGGAAATCACCAAATCAGTACCACTTTACAATAGCCCCCAAGAAGATAAAATACTTAGGAATAAATCTAACCAGAGACGTAAAAGATCTATACGATGAAAACTACAAGACACTACTGCAAGAAACCAAAAGAGAGACCTGCATAAGTGGAAAAACATACCTTACTCATGGACAGGAAGACTCAACATTGTGAAAATGTCAATTCTACCCAAAGTGATCTACACATACAATGCAATCCCGATCCAAATTCCACTGACGTTTTTAATGAGATGGAGAAACAAATCACCAACTTCATACGGAAAGGGAAGAGGCCCTGGATAAATAAAGCATTACTCAAGAAGTAGAACAAAGTGAGAGGCCTCACACTACCTGATTTTAGAGCCTATTATACCGCCACGGTAGTCAGACAGCCTGGTACTGGTACAACAACAGATACATAGACCAACGGAACAGAATTGAGAATCCAGACATAAATTCACCCACCTATGAGCAGCTGATATTTGACAAAGGCCCAAAGTCCGTTAATTGAGGAAAACACAGTCTCTTTAACAAAGGGTGCTGGCATAACTGGATATCCATCTGCAAAAAACTGAAACAAGACCCATACCTCACACCATGCACAAAAACTAACTCAAAATGGATCAAAG
>NW_004444213.1:291130-301803 GCF_000243295.1 Trichechus manatus latirostris
TGAGATGGGAAGGCAGAGAGGGTTAGGAGCTGGTTGAATAGACATGGGGAATCAGGGATGGAAAGGACAAGTGTGCTGTCACAGTACGGGGAGAACAATCAGGGTCACATAACAATGTATGTATAAATTTCTGTATGGGGAGAAAAAAAAATTTTTTGGTTGTCTACTGCTAAAATTATGAAGTCCTGCACTGAAGGACCAATTGCTGGGCTGAGGGCTGTGGGGACCACAGTTGTGGGGAAATCTAGCTAGGAAAAAAAAAAATCATGGTGCCATGGTGGCGCAGTGGTTAAGAGCTATAGCTACTAACCAAAAGGTCAGCAGTTCGAATCCACCAGCCACTCCTTGGAAACCCTATTGGGGCAGTTCCACTATGTCCTGTTAAAATTATCAGATGAAACACAAAGGCGAACAATGTAATAACTCCTTGTTATGGACTGAATGTACCCTCCCAAAAGATACAATGAAGTCCTAACTCCCAGTACCTGTGAACGTGACCCTTGTTTGGAATAGGGTCTTCGAAGATGTTACCAGTTAACATGAGGTCACAACAGAGTAGGGTGGGTCCTAATCCTATCCCAATGGTGCCCTTATTAAAGAGAAGAATGCAATGGTTAAGCGCTCGGCTGTTAACCAAAAGGTCGGTGGTTCGAACCCACCAGCAGTTCCGAGGGAGAAAAGACCTGGCAACCTGCTCCCATAAAGTTTATAGCCTAGAAAACCCTACCAGGCAGTTCTACTCTGCCACATGGGGTCACTATGAGTCAGAATCGACTCCACAGCACCTAAAAACAACCAGAAGCTGGGGGAGACATGGAAGGGTGTTCCCCTAGAGGCTTGGGAGGCAGCACAGCCCAGCCAACATGCTGATTTGGACTCTGTCACAGATTTAACTGTGTCCCCCAAAAATATCTGTCAACTTGGCTAGGCCATGATTCCCAGTATTGTGTGACTGTCCTCCAAGTTGTCATCTGATGTGATTTTCCTAAGCACTGTAAAATCCTACCTCTATGATGTTAATGAGGTGTGACTAGCGCCAGTTGTGTTAATGAGGCAGGACTCAATCTACAAGATTAGGTTGTGTCTCAAGTCAATCTCTCTAGAGCTATAAAAAAGACAAGTGAGCAGAGAGACATGGGGACCTCATACCACCAAGAAAGCAGCGCCAGAAGCAGAGCACATCCTTTGGACCCAGGGTCCCTGTGCTGAGAAGCTCCTAAACCAGGGGAAGATTGATGACAAGGACCTTCTCCCAGGGCCGACAGAGACAGAAAGCCTTCCCCTGGAACTGGCGCCCTGAATTTGGACTTCTAGCCTCCTAGACTGTGAGAGAATAAACTTCTCTTTGTTAAAGCCATCCACTTGTGGTATTTCTATTATAGTAGCACTCGATGACTAAGACAGACTCCCAGCCTCCAGAACTGTGGGACCATACCATTTCTATTCCTAGAAGCCACCCAGCTTGTGATGCTTTGTTAAGACAGTCCCAGGAAACTAAGACACTCCTTCTACCTTAACAATGCATGTGAGAGGCTGGACCATTATTTTACAAAGTAAACTGTCTGAAGGAAAGAATACCTGTTCCTCTGCAGAGGACACAGTCAGAAGTTGAGCTTTTACCACTATTTTTGTGGGAGAGGGCTGTGGTGAGAGTAGAGTAGGGGGTGGGGGAAGAACACTCGGAGCCACCAACCTTTTAAAATGGAGCCCTCAGTTGCAATTCAAGGTGTGACAACTGAAATCTATTCTGCCATAAATTCCCCTGCTAAAAGCCAGCTTGGACTTTGAACAGACAACCATTACAAAATGGAAATTAAAATCCCAGGCTTCAGCGAAAGATCTTAGCCCTGCGGGCTCCTTCAAGTGGAAACCTGGAGCACAAAGGCAGGCGGCTGGGAGCACAGACAGGCTTGAAGTCCCCAGACCAGGGCTGCAGATACTCGCCAGCACTGCCTGGGCGCATTGCTTACGGTCCCAGGGACCAAGTTTTCTTGACTGTGGCCTGCGGACAGCAGCACAGAGCTGCAGCAAAGACTGCAGGAAAGCACACGGAAAGGAAGTTACCAGCTAAGCCAGGAAGGCGGTCTGGGGATTGGTCAGCTCCGGGCAGGGTAGGGGAAGCTGGGGGGCCAGGTGAGGGAGACCTGTCGTGAGGTCATCATTAGCTCAAGGAACACCCCACCCCACTGGAGCCCAATCTGAGTCAGGTCTGAGGAACAGGAATTTGGGCTGAAACAGGTTCCTGAACAACAGATTGCTCCCCTAAAACTCATGAAACAGACAGGCGATTCAGAGCTGAATTAGAGTTCCAGGGTCTGCCTTAAAACTTACCATCTATGTATCTATGCAACACCTAGATGCTGTATGAATTCATTAACTATGTATGTGGCATCAACCAGGTATACACCATAATAATAAACACAGCATTGCCAGGGTTATAGGCAGGTTTACATCTGCATTTACTGACTGTGGTTTTGTCTGGAGAGACCTGAGTATTGTGGAGACACTGGAGATTATCTACCCAAACGTTTCCTTCTGCAGACTCCACACGCACACTCAGACGTCCCAACGAGGCTGCAGAAGTATGTGCACATTACATAAGGACACAAGTACTAGATCATCCACACACTACATGAATGGCATACATGCATACAATATGTTTCCTTCCCATCTGGGGGATATTACGCTGCTGTGTGCAATTTCACTCTCTGTGTTTGTTGGAGAAAGAAGACTGTGGATGAAATGGCTGGATGCAATGTAGTGCGTCAACCTGGCCTCAGCGGACTCCTACCCTCCCCACACCCACCTCCACCAAACCAGCCAGACTGGTCCTGATTTCAAGGACTGAGGAGCAATGGATGGGGCAGTGGCAGTTACTTTAGACTTGGGAGGAACCTTGAGACCAAAACTCAACCCCACGGATTTTAGATGCTGAAATGAGGCCACAAGGGGCAAGAGCATTTCCCAAGGGGATTGTGGTGAATCAGAGTGAGGAGAGCCAGTCTCAGACCCCCAGGCTGGGGTCTTCTGTCCCCTACAGGCCATGTCATCCTGCATAACTTCATTCTGCACCCAGAAAGTAGTCACAGTACAACATGTTCCAGCAAGAAAATATCTGTGCTCCACATGAATACATAAGCTACTCCTCAAAGCAAAGTCCTTAGGCATAGAGGTCTTTGTGTCCATCCACCTGCCAACCTCAGAGGTCCAAAAGAAGGGCCGCCCCCCTCAACACATACACAGTCAGGGCTTTAAAACTCAAGTCATGCATTTCCCTCTGGGTTCAAGTTTGAAGTGTATCAAGATCAACACAATAAGCTCTTGTCCCTCCAAAAGGCAAGTCTGACCAACGTTCCGTGCAGAATGATAACTCCATACCCAGTCCACACTCAATAAGCACCTGTCCCCTCTGTGCTGGCACCTTACCTGGAATCAAACCCCCAACACCTGGAACTACAATTTCTCCTGAAATCCTTTAGCTTCTAAGCCAAAAATCACGTTCTATTGAAAATGCTAGTTAAAATGTCTTCAGGAGAGTTTTCCAACAATATCAACAACCAAAAAAGGGAAGGGGAGGGAGCTACAGATGCTGATACTAATTAGACATAACCACTCACCTCACGGCGTTAGTTCTCCTGGTTTGGGAGCTTAGGGTTGTGGTCTCATGGGACAATCTAGTCCACTGGCATAATATAGTTTCTTACAGTTTATGTTCCACCTCCCAGTATGGTGAGTAGAATCTGGGGTCTTAAAAGCTTATGAGCAGCCATATAAGATACAACAATTGGTTTTTATTAGTCTGGGACAAAAGAAAAAGAAGGAAACCCAAGAATCAGAGAAGGAACCAACAACCGGACTGTCTACACGAACACTGCCTCCTCCACCCTGAGACCAGAGGAACTAGATGGTGCCTGGCTATCACCACTGCACATTCTGATCAGGAACACAACAGATATATCCTGAAAAAAAGGGACAAAAATGTGGAACAGAACTTCAAATTCTTAAAGAATCCAGACTTACTGGACCTATTGAGGCTGGAGGAGTTCCCAAGGCTAGGGCCCTGAGCTGCTCTTCAAATTCTGAATTAAAACTATCCCTGAAGTCACCTTTAAACTAAGTAATAGTTTAGCCCAACGACTGAAGACTGTTATTCTGGAGTATTGTGTATTTCTTAAAATATACATACATATGTGTGTGTGTGTGTGTGTATACATATATATACATATACACATATGCACACACATGTATATTTATTTATATATATATATGACCAAAGGATCAACAGCTATTTTAAAGCAGAGATGAGAAGGTTGGGGCAGGGAGATTAAGTAAATGTAAGCGAAACAACTAGAACAGAAATAAGGAGAATGTTGACACAGTGTGAAGAATGCAACCACCGTCACTGACTATTATGTCTAGAAACCGAGGAATGGGAGCAAGTTTTGCTGTCTGTATTTTCGCCAAAAATAATTTTTTTTTTTAATGTCCTCGGGAGGGAGGGAGATAAGCGTTCACAAATGTAGGCTTAACGAGGTCGTATGTAAGAGTTCACTCTAGATACTTTGCGATTCCTCTGTTTGGAATGTTTCATAATAAAATGTGGAGGAAAAAAGATTCTCCTCAAGTTGTGGTTCATCGGCAAATTTAATCTGTTAGTAAAGACTTTGTGATCCCACAAATCCCAAACCACAGACCAGACGGCCCAGGCCCTTCCCCAGGCAGAGCCAGAGGCAGCGGTGGGCAGGTCTGTTCATGGGTGACTGGTTCACTCTTTCCACGCCCCGCACAACCCAAACCACCCGATGTTTATATCAAAGCATCCTGCCGACCAGTGGACAAGTGCCTGACCTTCCAGACAAATAAGACTGCAAGGCTTTGATCTCCGTCCAGGTGACTGGCAAACTGAAACATCTGAGTGCCACTTCAATGCACAAACCACAGGAAGTCGCAGAAGTTTCGTTTCGAGAGAAAACAGAGGCTCCGTTGTCGTCGAAATCAGGAGTTCTGAACTGCTATCGAGAAAAGTGGAGTCCCTGGGTGGTACGAACGGTTAATGCGCTCAGCTGCTAACAAGAAGACTAGAGGTTTGAGTCCACCAAAAGGGACCTCAGAAGAAAGGCCTGGAGAACTACTTCCCAAAACCTCAGCCACTGAAAACCCCACGGAGCACAGTTCTACTCTGACACACATGGGATCACTATGGATCGGACGCCAACTGTTTGTTTTGTTTTCAAGAAAAGCAGCACCTCCAGTGAGCTCAAGGCCAGCTCGCTGTCCAGACGGGTCCTCAAAGACTCATAAAGAGAAACACAAAACAAATCTGCCCGTGATTCGAGCATCATTCTCAGGCTCCCCTGGCAGGCTAGAGAGTTTGGTGGAAATGCCTTAGGAAAGTGAAGAAAAGACTAAGATGCAGACTATGGGCAGGAAGACAGGTCTTTTTATTTTCTTTTTTTTTTTTTTTATTCCAGCATTAGGTGATCAGAAGGCAAATGCAGCTGGAGAAACCTGGGGAAAACTGAAGTTTTCTAAGCGAAAACATGGAAACTGACCGCTCTCTGACCACTATACGTGAGCGCAGTAGTGTTTCTTTGCACAGAGGTGAGAGTTTGGGGAGCTCTCCTGCCAGAGCAAGGTGACGAGGCTGTCAATGACCCCCACAATGTCCTCTGGGCTCAAACAGACTTTCCTCCCGGGCAGTGGAGACAGAACTGGGCATGGTAGCGTTAGCGGTGCCTTCCACGTGGGCAGCCAAACACAGTCTCGTGACCCTTCCGCCACATTCTCTCCTCTCTTCTTGAAAGGGTGGCACCTCAGTCAATGCTGTGAAGCCCACACCTCTACAAACTCTGGGATACTGCCCAAACCTCGGGGCATCTAAAGGGGCACCCTCCCCACACAGACCCCGCTCTGGTATTCCAGGATAAACCTCAGTCCCATCCTCCCCCTCCTTCCTCCACCCAGACTCACAGGAGACCTCAGATCTGCATATCCATGTGCATATTTTGGGGTCTTCTCTGTTGCCCTGCTCCCCTGCCCAGGCTTCTCTCCCTCACAGCAGCCCTGATCCCAGTTTTGAGTCCTTACTGCCACTCCCCACCACCACAGCCACTGGCCCTACAGCCCCACCACTGCTGTCCTGCACAACAGCTGAACCTCACAGAGCTCCTCTTCCCAGACAGAAACCCAGAATCCACGGTTTCCTGCTCTCTGAGGCCCCGGAGCTCTTCCTTGTCATCATTCTACCCCAACCCCAGCCGACCGCTGAGCTGCAGAGATTCTAATCTCCATGCCTTTGCTCCTATAACCCTCTGCTGGCATGGAATGCCCTCCACTGCCTGACTCCTACCCAGCTTCCAGGGCCCCTCACCGCCACCAGGAAGCCCTCCCTGACTGTCTCAGGTCTGGTTCATCTCTGCCCACCCTGTGCCCCTGCCTGCCCCTCTCCCATGCTGCGTGGCATGACTTGTTCATTGCCGTCAAGTCGGTAGAACTGCCCCATAGGGTTTCCTAGGCTGTAATCTTTATAGGAGCAGATCACCAGGTCTTTCTCCTGCAGAGAAACTGGGTGGGTTCGAACCACAACCTTTCAGTTAGCAGCCGAGCGCTTAACCGATGTGCCACCAGGGCTGCTGCCTGGCATGCCTATCTCCATCTGTCCAGTGTGGTCTCCCGGGCTAGAGGATGGCTAACGTCCCCCACATCTGTGTTCCCCAGTTTCAAGCCTGCACTCTGCCCATTGTAGGTACTTGACAAAATCTCATCTATTGATTCTCACACTGGCCACTTCCCATACCAAACAAAGTGAGGATAAACACAGCCCTGCCACCACCATCTCGCAACATAAATATTTGTCTTTGTAAAGCCATTGGAGAAATTCATATACATGCCCTCTCCAGCCCGGCCGTTCCCATAAGCACCCCTGGCTGGCCTGTGTAGCACTGGCCTTTGGGGGGTGGGGGCAGACAGCTCCTAGGACACAGTAGAGGAATAAAAAATACTCCCCACCCCCCAAGAGAGTAATCGAGTGCTAGCAACACTTGGAGCCTGGTGGCACGGTGGTTAAGAGCTACGGCTGCTAACCAAAAGGTCAACAGTTCCAATCTACCATCTGCTCCTTGGAAACCCTATGGGGCAGTTCTACTCTGTCCTACAGGGTCGCTATGGATCGGAATCGACTCCACCGCAATGGGTAATGGGTAGCAATGCTTAGCTTTCCTTTTTTTCCTTTGTGTCTTCAGCATAACTGCTACAAATAACAGAAACTGAAGCGAGCTAATATGTAACCATTAAGATGGCAAAACAGTTCCGGGAAAGAGTTGAAAATAAGTTTCCTTTCAAACTAGCCATCCAGAACGCTGGACAGAAAGAGCACCCCAAGCTGATAGCAGGTGTCTGCCGGCAGCAGGAAGCCTGGAACGCGGCGGGCCATGGGGCCAGCCAGGCATTCTCGGGGGACTGTACCAACCACGTTTATGGGAAAGGAATCCCTGGCTGAGGATCTCACTCACACAGCTCCATGGATAAAGCTACTCAATGAACAAGGAACGAAGAGCCTGTAGGCAATCCTCTATCTAAAATCCCTAAAGTCGAAGACAGTGCCTCCAGAGAATTAGCCACTGAAGTACTTACTTATGGACAAATTATCAAAAGAATCAGAAACCAAACAAGAAAGGCGGAGTAGTGAAACTGCCATGCGGAGCACCCTCAGATGGACCTTGGACAGCGATGAACTGATCCCTCCAGGTGGGCAGATGGCTGCCTGACTGGGACGCAGGTTCTGGCTGGGTCAGACGGGGGTTGGCACGCCCATGGCTGCTCTCCTGTGCCCAAAAGAAATGAGGATGTGTGGGCACCAAAAGGCACGTATAAGAGTGTGCACAGCGGTGCTTTGTGTAACAGCCCCAAACAGACAACCCCGCCAATGCCCAGCAACAGCAAAACGAATAAATAAAGGCCGGCAGCGATCTCCAGCTGCACACAGTATAGATGGGTCTCGCAAACCACACCGAGTGAAGGAAACCAGACGCAGAAACAGCGCATACTGTATGTGTGATTCTGCTTTTGAAGCTCAAGACACACAAAAACTAATCCGAGACATCAGAAGTCAAGACAGAGGCTCCTTCCCCTCGGGGTGAGAGTCCTAGGGTATGCAAATGGTTAGCACACTCAGCTGCTAACCGAGCGGCTGGAAGTTTGAGTCTACCCAGAGGTGCCTTTGAAGAAAGGCCTGGCGGTGTCCTTCTGAAAAATCAGCCATTGAAAACCCTATGGAGCACAGTTCTACTCTGACACACCCTGGGGTCACCATGAGTCAGAAGCAACACACAGCAACTGGTTTCTTTCCCCCCTCAGGGTGGGTGGTGAACAAGAGGGAGCACATGGAGGTAGGAACGGGCTGGGGGAGGAGAGGGGGCTCCTGGTATGCTGGTCACCTTATGCTTCCCTATCTGGATGCTGGTTACACAGACGTGGTAATCTGTGAAAGCGTCAGCAAGCAGGACCCTTAGGATTTGGGTACCTTTCTGTATGTCATATGTCAAAAACAGTGCAAACAAATTAAGGTGTAATTTAAGGAGGTCTCAACCCCACTGATTCCAAGCCCAAACTCCAAATAACACATGGAGACTCAGAAACCCAGGCTTGTTTATGGAAGCTAAAACTTAAAACAATGTTCTGTTTTGTTTTGTTTTAATCGGGTTCACCAGCCCGAACCACTCCTGCAAGCAGCGCTGTTATCACAGCTCCCCGCAGCACCCAGACCTTCCAAAACAACACCACACGTGGGCGGTCAGAGAGGAGCTTCTGGAAGTGCCCTCCCTGGAAAAGCGCCTGGATTCGCCCCTCACACACAGTGATGTCTGAAAACCGCAAGCAGCGGGGAATTGCAGGGCAATCGGTCCTTCCCAGACCCATTTCTTTTCCACACAAAAAAGCGGGTAGACAGTTTCCAGTAACCCCACACCGCGCTGAAAGCCGCCACTTGCCCACACACGGAAATCATGCTGCTGGTTTACACTGAGCGCAAGGAAAGATCTCCCAGGAAACTAAGGTGCGTTTGGGTGTTGTTCTGATGTAGGCATTCGTAAATATAAATACAGACCCGTCACCGTCGAGTCGATGCCGACGCATACTGACCCTGTAGGACAGAGCAGAACTGCCCCACAGGGTTTCCAAGAAGCGGCTGATGGATTCGAACTACTGACCTTTTGGTCAGCAGCCGAGGTCTTCCCACGGCACCATATATACGTACGCATATATGTTTTTTAATGTCTTCTTTTCAAATATCCTCAACACTGGTAATACTGGCCACACATCAACTAAAACTCACTGAATGAAAACTAAATTCACATCCCAAAGACCCTGTTCCCTTTTCTGATGATTATCTGAAGAAATAGCAAGCATTACTTCAGTGTGGCCGAGTCCTGAGCTGGGAATCAACATGGCTCTATTTGCTAGTCAAATGTTGACATTTCTCAGGGCAAACGTAAATTGTCTGGAACATGGCTGGTAATTATGTGGCACTCTTCTCCTAAAACCAGGAAAAGTGATTCCCATCCTTTAAAATAAAAATAATAATAACAAAAAAAAAAAAAAAAAAAAAAAACCCTTCTAACCATGATGCTAAGGAAAGCCAGACAGCATGAGCAGTTTAAAGATGGCATAGTTGCTTGTGGAGAAACACCGTACGAATATTCCAACACTGCAGCCCAAAAAAGACAATCCCAAGCAAACAGCCGAGAAGTGTGAAATGTGCAAATGAGCCCCCGGTTAAACAAAAACACCAATCTGTTCCCAGAGAGCTGGGGTGGCCACCTGTTCAGGGCTGGTGGCAGCTCTGGTTATCAAGCGAAGAAACAACACTGAAGCGACAGCAGCCCCCCCTTGGGCCCTGATCCCCACCCTCCAGCCTGTACTTCCTCTGCATGTTATGGGAAATGTCCCGACCTCGCACAGAAGCAGGCCACTGGGCTTGTGGTTCAAAGCATCCTTTAGCAACCTCATCTGACAGGGGTGGTATTTGTACTCCTTCCTCCTCAGCCTCCAGACACAGCTGAGACGCCCACATCTGGCCTTGGCCAGAGTCCCTAGGCGGTGCAAATGGTTCACACACTCAGCTGCTAGCTGCAAGGTTAGAAGTTCAAGTCCACCCACAGGCATCTTGGAAGAAAGGCCTGGTGTTATGGATTGAATTGTGTCCCCCCCAAAATATGCGTTGCAAATGCTAACCCATATAGTGGTTATGTCCTATTTGGAAGTGCTTTTCTTTGTTGCATTAATGAGGCAGTATTGGCGTAGGGTGTGTCTTAAGCCAATCTTCTTTTGAGATAGAAAAGAGCAAGATGAAGCAGGTAGAGAAGCCAGCAGAGATGGGGGAAGAGGAGGCCACGCCACACGAAGACCACCAAGGAACCAAGGAACAAGGACCTTCCTCCAGAGCCAACAGAGAGAGAAAGCCTTTCCCTAGAGCCGGCACCCTGAATTCAGACTTCTAGCCTCCCAAAGTATGAGAAAACAAAATTCTGTTTGTTAAAGCCACCCACTTGCGGTATTTCTGTTATAGCAACACTAGTTAATTAAGACATCCGGCAATTTACTTCGGAAAAATCAGCCACTGGGAAAAACCCTACGGAGCAGTTCTACTCTGAAACACGTGGGGTCGCCGTGAGTCA
>NW_004444213.1:302085-315481 GCF_000243295.1 Trichechus manatus latirostris
GGTTTGTTGTTGTCTTGGCCAATGGAGTGGAACGCCCTGGGGGATGGAAGGCTTTGGACCCAAACGCCAGCCCCGCTGATAGGCGGGTCAGCCCTGTCTCTGGCACAGGCTTCCCACGCTGGAGAACAGGAACCAGGGGACCTCTCTCAGGCCCCTCAGCGGCACCCAGCTCCCGGAAGCACAGCGCTGACTGCAGCACACACAGCCTGCACTCAGGACCGTGCATGAAAATACCAGATGCTGCACAGATTCGATTAGCATCTGTGCAGTGCACTTCGTTTCACAGAGCGAGGTACTTAACAAAGGGAAGGAATTATGGAGCTAAGCGCCAGATCAGAGACAAACTCTGGATTTTAAAAATAGCTAAGCCTGATCTGCTTTGCAAAACTCAGTCACTTAAGCTACGGGCTCCAGGGTTCTAGAGTGAGGTAGGGGGAAGGGAACAGATTTGTTTGAATGTTGAGAAACACATGACCAGACCAAATCAGTCCTTAAAGCAAGCCTGGGCCAGTCTCGAAAACTATAAACGCCTGCAGGGCATCCACAGGAAAAAACCAAACCAAACCCAACCCACGGCCTTCCAGTCGCTTCCGACTCATAGCGACCCTGTAGAACAGAGGAGAACTGCCCCACATGGTTTCCAAGGCTGTAAACCTTTACAGAAGCAGATTGCCATGTCTTTCTCCTGCAGAACGGCTGGTGGGTTCCAACCACCCACCTTTTGGTTAGCAGCCGAATGCCTGAACCACTGTGCCACCAGGGCTCCTACAAGAAAGAAAAGAAGATTGCAAAAATAACGGATTTTTAGTCTTAACAGCATAAAAACCCTGATTTGGGCAAAACACAGCGGTAGCAGCAAGTAGCAGGACCACAGGGCTTGTTTGGAAGGTTCCTGCAGCTGCCAGGCACCTTCTTTCTGAGTCACTTCCTTGAGCTCCTCCAATGGCAATTTTAAGCCATTAATAACATAGAAAACCAAAGCAGTTGCCTTGAGTCAATTCCAATTCCGACTCATAGTGACTCCATGTGACAGAGAACTGCCCCACAGGGTTTCCTAGGCTGTAATCTTTACAGAAGCAGATCTCCAGGTCTTTCTCCCGTGGAGCCACCGGGCGGATTTGAACCATCAACCTTTCAGTTACTGTTGTTGTTGTCATCAGGCGCTGCCCAGTCGGTTCCAACTTATAGCAATCTTACATACCACAGAACGAAGCATTGCCCGGTCCTGTGCCATCCTCAAAATCGTTACTATGTCTGAGCCCACTGTGGAAGCCACTGTGCCAATCTATCTCCTTGAGGGTCTTTCTCTTTTTCACTGAGGTGTAATCCATACTGAAGGCTGTAGACTGATCTTCACCAGTAAGTGCTTCAAGTCCTCTTCACTTTCAGCAAGCAAGGTTGTGTCATCTGCATATCGCAGGTTGTTAAGAAGTCTTCCTCCAGTCCTGATGCTTCGTTTTCCTTCATGTAGTCCAGCTTCCTGGATTATTTGCTCAGCATACAGACTGAGTAAGTATGGTGAAAAGATACAATCCTGACGCACACCTTTCTTGACTTTAAATCATGCGGTATCCCCTTGCTCTGTTCGAACAACTGCCTCTTGGTCTAAGTACAGGTTCTGCACGAGCACAACAAGGTGTTCTGGAATTCCTATTCTTCGCAGAGTTATCTGTAATTTGTTATGATCTACACAGAGTCGAATGCCTTTGCATAGGTAAACATCTTTGTGGTATCCTCTGCTTTCACAGGTAAACATCTTTGTGGTATTCTCTGCTTTCAGCCAGGATCCATCTGACATCAGCAATGATATCCCTCGTTGCACGTCCTCTTCTGAATCTGGCTTGAACTTCTGGCAGTTTCCTGCTGACGTACTGCTGTAATAATTTTTGAATGAACTTCAGCAAAATTTTACTTGCGTGCGACATTAATGGTACTGTTCGATAATTTCCGCGCTTTGTTGGATCACCTTTCTTTGGAATGGGCACAAATATGGATCTTTTCCAGTTGGTTGGCCAGGTAGCTGCCTTCCAAATTTCTTGGCACAAACGAGTGAGCACTGCATCCATTTGCTGAAACATCTCAATTGGTATTCCATCAATTCCTGGAGCCTTGTTTTTCACCAATGCCTTCAGTGCAGCCTGGACATCTTCCTTCAGTACCATTGGTTCTTGATCATATGCTACCTCCTGAAATGGCTGAACTCAAGCAGTTCTTTTTGGTACAGTGTCTCTGTGTATTCCTTCCATCTTCTTCTGATGCTTCCTATGTCGTTCAATATTTTCCCCATAGAATCCTTCACTATTGCAACTCGAGGCTTGAATTTTTCCTTCAGTTTGAGAAATGCCAACTGTGTTCTTCTCTATTGGTTTTCTAACTCCAGATTCTGCACATTTCATTATAATACTTTACTTTGTCTTCTCAAGCCACCCATTGAAATCTTTTGTTCAGCTCTTTTACTTTACAATTTCTTCATTTCAGTTTAGCTACTCTATGTTCAAGAGCAAGTTTCAGAGTCTCTTCTGACATCCATTTGGTCTTTTTTTTCTCTCCTGTCTTTTTAACGACTTCTTGCTTTCTTCATGTATGATGTCCTTGATGTCATTCCACAGCTCATCTAACTAGTTTGGTCTTTGGTCATTAGTGTTCAATGTGTCTAAGCTATTCGTGAGATGGTCTCTAAATTCAGGTGGGATATACTCAAGGTCTTACTTCGGCTCTCGTGGACTTGTTCTAATTTTCTTCACCTTCAACTTAAACTTGCGTATGAGTAATTGATGGTCTGTTCCGCAGTCAGCCCCTGGCCTTTTTCTGACTGATGATATTGAGCTTCTCCGTCGTCTCTGATTTGATTCCTGTCTATTCCATCCAGTTAGGTCCATGTATATAGTTGCCTTTATGTTGTTAAAAACAGGTATTTGCAATGAATAAGTCCTTGGTCTTGCAAAATTCTACCATGCAATCTCCGGTGTCGTTTCTATCACCAAGGCCATATTTAATTAACGACCGATCCTGCTTCTTCATTTCCAGCTTTTGCATTCCAATCACCAGTAATTTTCAATGCATCTTAACTGCATGTTTGATCAATTTTGGACTGTAAAAGTTGGTAAAAGTCTTCCATTTCTTCATCTTTTGCATTAGTGGTGTGTAAATTTGAATAATAGTCATATTAACTGGTCTTCCTTGTAGGCATATGGATATTATCCTGTCACTGACAGCACTGTATTCAGGATAGATCACGAAAAGTTCTGACGATGAATACAACGCCATTCCTCTTCAAGCTGTCACTCCCGGCATAGTAGACCATATGATGGTCTGATTCCAAATGGCCAGTACCAGTCCATTTCAGCTCAATAATGCCTTGGATATCAATCTTTATGCTATCCATTTCATTTTTTCCGATTTTCAATATTCCTAGGTTCGTACTTCATACATTGCACATTCCGATTATTAATGGATGTTTGCAGTTGTTTCTTATTTTGACTTGTGCCCCATCAGCAAATACAAGTCCTGAAAGCTTGACTCCGTCCACATCATTAAGGTCAACTCTACTTTGAGGAGGAAACTCTTCCCCAGCCATCTTTTGAGCGCCTTCCAACCTGAGGGGTTCATCTTCAGGAACCATATCAAACAACGTTCTGAGGCTATTCATGAGGTTTTCACCGGCCAGTTTTTTTAGAAGTAGATCACCAGGTCCTCTTCCTTGTCTGAGTCTGGAAGTTCTGCTGAAACCTGTCCGCCATGGGGACCCTGCTAGTATCTGAAATACATACAAGGGCATAGCTTCCAGCATCACCACTACCTGCAAGCCCCCACTGTACGACAAACTGACAGATGTGTTAGAAGTCATGCACAAATCATTTGTGCCACCCGGGACCCTAAAACACATAGCTCCCCTCTTTCCAGAAAGGCTCTGTTAGCTTGGAAACAGCCGTCACAAAACGCATCATCTGCCAAGTTATCATAACAAATGAATACTGAGGCAGCTCATCTAAACATAGACGAGACTATATCAAAATCAACAGCCCCCAGAAGACAGGAAGGAAAATCCACAGAACCAGACTCAGAACTAGAAAGAAACTGGACCCCAGCTTGTCCAGCTGGTCCTCCCACCCTCCAAGATGCTCTTGGCAATGTCCATCCTCCGCTTGCCCACGGCCAGAAAACTCTGCACCCCACAGACACTCAGTCCCTCTCTCATACACCACAGAAGGAGCATTAGCGTGGACTCTGAAATCATGGGGACTTGTGGTTAATCTCGCCTCCACTGTGTATGTCTGAGCTGTGTGTCCACCAGGCCCAGGTGTCTTCATGTGTGAGCTGCAGGGCAGGCTGATGGGACTCTCCCTCCGCGCAGACCAAAGGACTGCTGGGAAAAAGGAGCCACGAAGTGCTGGCCCACAGAGATGCTGAGTCAGCTTGGCCTCTAGACCTGTTGCAGGGCTTCTCAAAGTGCAGCACCTGGGCCTGCAGCCTCAGCATCCCAGGAACCTTGTCAGAAATGCAGATTCTCGGAGCCCCACCCCAGACCTCCAGAATTAGCAACTCTGGGGGTGAGGTGGAGACCGAGTAATCTGTGTTTACAGGCCCTGTGAGTGATTCCCATGCATGCTCGGGTTTGAGAACCACTGCTGTAAGGGTTATACTGAAGATACTGTATACATCAGTGGCCCTGTGGTTAAGCACTCGGCTGCTAACTGAAAGGTCGGCAGTTTGAACCGAACAGCCGTTCCTCGGAGAAAGATGTGGCAGTGTGCTTCCATAAAAAATTTACAGCCTTGGAAACCCTATGGGGCAGTTCTACCCTGTCCCGTAGGGTTGATATGAGCTGGAATCCACTCAATGGCAACAGGTTGGGTTGTGTATATTAGTCAGGAGCCCCTGGGTGGTGCAAACATAAAGTGCTCAGCTGATAACTGAGAGATTGGACGTTCGAGTCTACCCAGAGGCACCTTGGAAGAAAAACTTGGTGATCTACTTCGAAAAAATCAGCCCTTGAAAACCCCATGGAGCACAGTTCTACTCTGACACACACAGGGTCGTCATGAGTCGGAGTCAACTTGACAACAACTGGTAAAAAATATTACATCAGTGACCTCTCTGTGACACATTTGTCCCAATCAGTAATACTGATTCTGTGTCTGAAATTCATTTACACCCGACATAAAGAAACACCAACCTTTTGCAGATAGCAGAGTGAAAAAACCTGCCAAAATTCAGTAAGCAGATCTTTTTCTTCCCCTATCTACACTAAAGAAAATTCCATTTCCACCCCAAACACCACATGACATTTAACTCACATCCAAGGTAACTCACCATATCCAACCCACCGCATCCAAAAAGTAGCCAGCCCTAACTGTGAAACGAGCTTCAAAATGCCCTCACTTCCGTCAGAAGATAAGCCCTGTGTCCTTTACCAGTGAGAAGAAAGGACCAAGCTTCAGAGAAAGTGTCAGCCGCTCTGGCAAGCTGATCAGTCAACAAGCAATTCCCGGGCATCCTCCCGGAGAGACGTGATACATCCAATCTCTGAGGATATGAAAGCAAACAGGACCATCACTGCAGCGTTTTTCACAAGAGTCAAAAGGTGGAAACAACCCAAGTGTCCATCAACAGATGAAAGGATAAACCAAATGTAGCCTATATCCTTGCAATGGAATATTATTCAGCCATAAAGAGAAATGTGTCTTGGAAGAAGTACAACCAGAATGCTCCTTAGAAAGGAGGATGGCGAGACTTCGTCTCACATATTCTGGACATGTTATCAGGAGGGCCTAGTCCCTGGAGAAGGACATCATGCTCGGTAAAGCAGAGGGTCAGCGAAAAAGAGGAAGACTCTCCGCAAGATGAACTGACACAGTGGCTGCAATGATGGGCTCAAACATAACAAGGATTGTGAGGATGGCACAGGACCGGGCAGTGTTTCGTTCTGTTGTACACAGGGTCACTATGAGTCGGAACCAACTCACTGGCACCTAATAACAACAAAGAGAAATGGAGTTCTAATCCCCGCTATGACATAAACGAACCTTGGAGACAACAAGCTGAGCGAAATAAGTCAGCCCCAAAAGGACCAGTACTGTATGATCCCACTTCTATGAGTTATACAGAATAACCAAATGTATAGAGACAAATGTTCATTAGTGGTTACCAGGGCTTAGGGGGAGAGGGAAATGGGGAATTACTGCTTAAAGGGCACAGAGTTTCTATTTGGGGTGGTGACAAACTTTGGGAAATAGATAATGGTGGTAGTTGTACCACATAAAACCAACAAAAACCAAACCCACAGCCGTCAGGTCGATTCCGACTGATAGCGACCCTACAGGACAGAGTAGAACTGCCCACAGGGTTTCCCAGGGGCAGCTGGTGGATTCGTACTGCTGACCTTTTGGTTAGAACTGAGAGCTCTTAACCACTGCTCCACCTGGGTTCAAATCCTGGCTCTGAAATAGGCTTAGACCCTGCCCAGCCCATAGTCCATACACACACGAGGTGCTCACTGCATCTAGAGATCTCTTCGTTGCTGTGTGCCGTCAACTGGATTCCGAGCCATAGCGACCCTGCAGGACGGAGTACAACGGCACCACAGGGTTTCCCAGGCTGTAAATCTTTACGGAAGCAAACTGTCTCATCTTTCTCCCGCGGAGCGGCTGGTGTGTTTGTACCACCGACCTTTCAGTTAGCAGCTGAGCGCTTTAACCACTGCGCCACCAGGGCTCCTTGTACAACGTGGTGAATGTAATTAATGCCACTTAATTGTACCCTTCAAAATGGTTAAAATGGCAATTTTTTTTGGTTACATATATTTTACCATAAGTAAGTTTTTTTTTAAAAAAAGTGAACATGACCTGATTTCTGCCCACAAACAGCTCCCAGATTACCAGGCTGGAGTGGTGTAAGAAGATGAGCTGGAGAGGGCTGGGGGCATCAGGCAGGGGGTCTGGATTCCGACTAGAGGGCGGGGAAAACGTCAGGGGCCAGGGACAGCAGAGACGGGCCCAGAAGGATGGCGGCAGGCGGAGAAGCGGGCATTTCAGACTCAGGTGTGAATCTGGACGCATAAGGGACACCCAGATTGTGGGGGCCTTGGATGTCAAGTGAGGTGTGGAACTGGACCCGGAAGCAACTAACAGCCCACTGAGAAGGATCTTTAGGGAGGAGGCTGTGTAATGTGTATTAATAGTTACAAGGCCCCATCCCTGTACCTTTGCTTAAACTTGAAACAGTATTAACACGGTCGATATTGCTGTTGTTCGCGGTCATCAAGTCGATTCCAACTGATAGCGACCCCGTGTGACAGAGCAGAACTGCCACCACATGGTTTCCTACGCTGTCATCGTTACGGAAGGAGACTGTCAGATCTTTCTGCCGCGGAACTAAAGGGTGGGTTCGAACCGCCAACCTTTCAGTTAGTGCCATTGTGTGCCACTGAGTCAATTTCGACTAACAGAGACCCTATGTGACAAAGTAGAAATGCCCCAAGGGCTTCCTAGGCAGTAATCTTTACAGGAGCAGATCACCAGGTCTTTCTCCTGCGGAGCCACTGGATAGGTTTGAACCGCTAACCTTTCAGTGAGCAACCGAGTGCTTAACCACTGCACCACCAACGCTCCTTTTATATGGTCGGCAGTGACAAAGAAGTACACTGATACACGGTGGGAAGAAAATACTTGTTTTGCTAATCACACACCTGCAACCACCAGACTAAATATACTTCTGTATGAACACAAACTCTTAAAAAAGCTTTGCCAAGAACTCAAATTCTAGTAAAAAGACAAGACTTAATAGTTGGACTGAGACTGGAGGGAACCCAGAAGACATGGCCCCAGACTCTCTGTCAACCCAGAACTAAAACCACTCCCAAGGCCAACTCTTCAAACACAGATTAGACTGGACCGTGGGACGTAAGTGATACTTGTGAAGAGTGTGCTTCTTAGCTCAAGTAGATACAAGAGACTAAATGGGCAGCTCCTGTCCAGAGGTGAGATGAGAAGGCAGAGAGGGTCAGGAGCTGGCTGAATGGACACTGGAAATCAGGGGTGGAAAGGAGGAGTGTGCTGTCACAGGATAGGGAGAGCAACTAGGGTCACATAACAATGTGTGTATAAATGTTTGTATGAGAGACTAACTTGAATTGTAAACTTTCACTTAAAGTACAATGATAAACAAAAAAAAAAAGTAAAAAAAAAAGCTTTGCCAAGGTGAGCGACTTGGCAGAGAGCATGATCCTTCTGGTTATTTGCCGCATTCTTGAGCCTTCCATCTGGGGTGAAGGGTTCACAACATGTAGCCCATGATTGCATAGTTTGCACACAGCTTTTAAGGCATGGTGCAAACGGTCTGTGCTCGACTACTAACTAAAGATTGGCAATTCGAACTCACCCAGCTTTACCATGGAAGAAAGGCCTGGCAATCTTCTTCCAGAAAGATTACAGCCAAGAAAACCCTATGGAGCAGTTCTACTCATAACACATGGGGTCGCCATGAGTCAGAATCAACTTAACAGCAATGGGTTTGGGCTTTTTTGTTTTGGCTTGTTTTGTTGTGGGGATTATGAATAACCAGGACTCAATTCACATCTAATGAGGAGGTTAGCGGAGGGGAACTCAGGTGGCTTCGCTCAGGTCATCTGTCTGGGAAGTTTCTGGAACTTTCCACACCTCAGAAATGGCATCTGTGTCACGGGCCTGCTACAGGGGTGAACTGCAATGACGCAGATGAGCACTCAGCACACTGCCTGGAAGAGATCTCAGCTCAAGGCAACTGTATCACAGCCACTCAGTGGGTCCCTGCCTGTGGGACTCCCACAGGAAGAGAAGGGTAGGGTGCCTTCTCAGGTCCCCCAATGCCTGGCCTCGAACACTATGAGGGAGCCCTGGAACATCTCCACCCCCTGCTCCATGAAGACGCCCTTCCCAAGGGGTTGGGCAGAGTTCTCAGCCAGGGGTCAGCCCAGAGCTGGGTCTCTGGAGCTCCCAGAAGAAGGTACACAGGTGGGGAGAGCCTGCCACTGGCTGGGGAGGGTGGGGGCTCAGTCTTAGGTACCGCGAACTTCCCGGGACCTGGCACGGCTGCGTCCCTGCTGACTGAGCTGGCTGCGTTATCATTCAAATCCCAGTGCCACTGCTGGCAGGAGGAACTGCAGCAAGCGACGCTACGAGAGGCTTTAGCCTTAAAAGAAAAACCAGCTTTATTTAACAAGAAAGGCAGTTGACTCATTGCCCTCAGTCCCATCAACCCAGACAAGGACAGAAACAGACAAGCTGTTCAAACTGAAAGCAAGGGTGGACTGAGGTTCCTTTCTGGACAGGTGAGGCTGCGGAAAATGCCGTGTTACCTGGCTATATTATACAGCATGCTGTGCCCCTTGGAGACCCCCCAGAAATCCAATTAGTCTAACCTGACAACGACTGGCGATGCTTCCTTAAACCCCAGGGATTTGGGGGAGGGAAGAATAAATCTCTCAAAGTATGAAATAAAGATTGAAAAAAGTTCACGTTTGATTCCCAGCCAATGCACCTCATACGTAGACAACACCCGTCTGTCAGTGGAGGCTTGCGTGTTGCTGTGATGGTAAACAGGTTTTCGTGGAGCTTCCAGACTAAGACAGACTAGGAAGAAAGGTCTGGCGATCTACTTCCAAAAATCAGCCAATGAAAACCCTATGGATCACAATGATCTGATCTGCAACCAATCATGCGGATGGTACACAACCGGGCAGTGTTTTCACTCTGCTGTACATTATGTCACCAGGAGTTGGTAGCCAACTCAGCAGCAGCTACAAGAACAACATTTTACAACAAGACTGAGGACAAAACCACATGTCCCCATGCCTGCAAAAAGGATCCTAGTGCCATCTTCATTTGGGAATCTTGGTGAACTCTCTCAATTAAAATGCATTAAATTCAGTCAATCTGTTAAGACATTTTTCACTCCAGACCCACTTTGACTCACTCTGCAACGAGCCATCAGCCAAAACACCCTTCCCTCTGACAAGGCCACGGCTCACTCCAACAGCAAAAATCCCTGAGACACCAGAAAATGGGGCACTTTAAATAAATTACAGCGAGAGCAAAAGCTGGAATAGTACGCCACCACAAAAAACCACGTCTTCAAAACCACTTCCTATCGCTAGGAAGCTTACATTATAATAATTAAAACACTTTGTAAGAACCACCCCAATTCTCCTCTGTACCTGCAGAGGAAAAAAAAAAATCCTAGCTGGATGTAATCTCAAATGTGGACAGTTCCGTTTGCTGGGATTACAGCGCCTTCTAAACTATTTGCTATGGTACGCACACACCACCGTGATTGGAAATGGTTATACCTGAAAATTCAGGAAGGTTTACATTTTGCACGAGCCATAGGGTTGAAGGTTCAAGTCCACCCCGAGGCACCTCGGAAGAAAGGCCTGGCAATCTACTTCCAAAAACTCAGCCACTGAAAACCCTATCAAGTATGGCTCTACTCTGACATACGTGCGGTCGCCATGAGTAGCAGTCAGCTCCACAGCGAATGGCACTGGCACCATCCTAGCCTTCAAGGTTTACAAGCAGGAGCAGACGGGTAAGTTTCTTGGAGTGAAACATACTTCAGTTACTGTGATGTTAGCAGCACACACCTAGTTACCAAACTGGGTTTCTGCAATCTTCTGCATTCTCGGCACCCCACAGCAATGCACTCAGATTCAGCTTTAGTGAATAGCCCACATCCCACGATTCTGTACAAAATTGCTTCTGCATAGCTCTGTTCTCATCCAAAAATGCCTTCCTGCCGCAAATGAGCTATCCTCTCAACATCCAATACATCAGCTCAGTCGCTATAAATCCCAAGCAGATCGTGAAATTGGCAGGGAGTGGGAGAACAACTCACTGTAACAAATGAACTTAGATTTCATGGGAAGAAGCAAAGTAGGGTGCTCAGAGTACCACTGAGGGAGGCTGCAGACCTGGGCTCTACCGTAATGATCCCTGCTTCAGACACAACTTTGAACAACTGGCAATCAGATGTTCAGGCAGTCTTTGTCCTCCCTGCACCTTCTCCCCTCCACTATAAAGTGCGGATAGTGAAGCTGCCCCCGCCCCATACACACACACACATACAGCCTTCTCACAGACATAAGAGACCGTGAATACAAGAATACTGCTGCAAAAGTACTGTATGAATGAAAGGTGGTATCATTGTTGACAGGAATGCAAAGAACAGAAGCATAGCAGAACAGTTCTAAAGCCTCATTAACTTAACTACAGCCGTGATACAATACAGGCATTCCTTTTTCTAACAGAAAAATAATAGCATCATCAAAGCCTAAGTAGGATTAGTCCACTGATTCTGAGTCTTAGTAAAAAGACATGGCTTCCTACGAAGAAAGAGCCTAGAATCGCAAATATTAAACGAAGGCACCAAGCTATCGAAAAACTATCATCTAGGAACCACGCAAACATAAAACCCCAAGGAAAACTGCAAACCACATTCGCTTGCTAGAAAGTCAAACTGGAGGTGCTCGCAACTCCAGCGCTCAGCTTCAAGAATGGATGTGGGCAGAGACACCATGAATCACACTCCGCCAAAGGTTTTCACAGTGATAAGGTGTCTCAGCCAGGTGCATTCAATCCTTGGCACCGACTTTCAAAGGGTTTCATCAGACTTCTGCTGAGGCCACCCGAGAGCTGAAAAGAGGCACCTTTCGCTTCTACCGCAACAGAGAGAGCTCTGAATGAACCTTTCTGCAGCATCAACTAATGCCCAGCAGGTGGGTGCAGGTCCAATGGGCTTCCCTCTCCAATCCTGCCAGAGGCACACAGCAATGTAGAACCACCTTAAGCAGCCCACAGGGTGGCTGGGTTCCCTGGGACGAGTGGCACTGACAGCCAGGCCCCCTGCAAGCCTGGACCCTCCCCAGGAAGAAGCAAGACCCCTATGGATACCATTACCCAGTCAGCCAGGCTGGCCCAGACACAGTTCAAGTTCACGAGGCTGCCAAATGCCAAGTGGGCCAGCCACTCAACATCCACCTGCTCTACCTAACTGGCAAAGTATCCAACCAGAACACGGTGGGGTTAGTGGTTCAGACTACATGGTGCCCACTCACAGGCAGATGGAGGGGCACTGGGCCAGGCCTGCAGAGACATTCCGGCCAGGCCTTGGCACACTCTCAACATCTCTCAACAGGGGCACTGCCGGCCTCCGGGTAGGGCAGGTCTGCATTGTGGAGAGTCCCATCCTGCAGGCCTCTGACCACCCCTGGCCCACAGTGACAAGAAGGGGCAGTGGTGCTTGCTTGTGGCTGGGGTATGATGCCACATTCCCTGATACACCCCACTTAGTCTCCCAGGTGAGTCTTGGCAGGACCAAAGGGACAAAGCAAGAAGACCATTCACGAGGCAAGCAGCAGAGAAACCAGAGCCACTGGCGATCCAGAGTGAACACAGCCCTCTCCTAGAGGGGCCACAGCCCAGCCGCACCTCGGAGGGAATGGCCTGGTTCAGGACAGACAATCCGGCTGACAGCTGACAGTGGCCTCCACCTCGGTGGCCTCCCAGCGCCAGGTACTTGAAAGTGAGACCCTCAAGCGGGAGTAGAGTGCTTCCTCTAATGTGGCCCAGGACTTGTGGTCGGAAACACTACCCCAGATTTGCAAAGGGACAGCTGGACCTGCCCCGGACGCGAGTGCTAGCTGGCTTTCTGCATCAACCAAGTTCAACACCTCCACTCTGTGGGCAAAGACAAGAAGGGGGCAGCCCCACACCGCCGAAGCCCGCTGGCACGAGCCTCACCCCAGCAGCGGCACTTCTCAACACACGTCTTCAGCGTCCAGCAGGCTGAGAACCAACCTGTCACGGGCCCGGAGGCGCCACCCTCCAGTTGCCCCCAGGGGGCGGCAGGACCCGGCCACTAGGGCCCCGCGACTCCCCTCTGCGGGCGGCCCAGGACGCGGCGGCCCCGAGCCACTTTCTCACCGGAGGCTCTATTGTCCATTATCGAATTAACGCTGCCGATCCATCTTCCCGGGCAGCGCTCCCGGCGCGCCGGGCGCAGGCGGCGCAACCAGGCTCCCGCTGCCTGGGCCTCGCTCGCGGTCTCGGCCGGCCTGGCAGGAAAGCAGCCCCGCAGGGTGCACCCGCGGGGAGGCCGAGCGGGTGCGAGTACACCGCGCGCACCCCGCACATTCCAGCCCGCGGCGCCGGCACTCACCTTCGATGGCGATGACGTGCTCCCGGATCTGGCTCTGCAGCACCGGCTCCTCCACGCGCTCCAGCAGCTCGTAGATGGAGTAGATGTTGGGGTGGACCGACTCGAAGCGCTGGATCTCGGCCCGGATGGCAGCCGAGTTGGCCAGCTGCTGCTGGTAGTTCATGGTGCAGGCGCCGCGCCCGGAACCGCGCGCCCTCCGCCGCCG
>NW_004444213.1:316490-324494 GCF_000243295.1 Trichechus manatus latirostris
CCCCCGTCACCGTTTCCCCCCGCCCTGCACCCCTCGGCACCGCTCCCCCCGGCCCCGCACCACCAACGCTGCACCCCCCGACTCCGCTCCCGCCCGGCCCCGCTCCCGCCTGGCCCTCCTCAGGGCCCCGCGCGGCCCAGCCCCTGTCCCAGAACCTTGAGCCCGGGAAGCAGCGAGCGGGCACGTGTTTTGTTTGTTACCAAGGTGCATCAGAGACTCCCCGGGGTCACTCTGCTCCCCCCTCCCCCCCAGTTTTAACTTTCTGCCTCCTTTTCCGTAAGTGACATGAGTGTTTCCTCTTAGTAAATGAAAATTCTTCCCGCAGGCTAAGAGCCTTCTTAGACCTGGGAGCTCGGTGTCCATGCCCCACGAGTGAACTGAAGCTTAGGCAGGGGTGCGAGGGGCGCCAAAACACCAGGGGGCTTCCTGGTCATCCTTTCCATGAAAGAAAACGAGAGAGATGGGTATCCGGCTGCAGCCGGCATGAGCGCCGCCGCCTGCTCGGTGGGGTCCCCAGCTCGCCCCCCTCGCCCCTCCGCAAGCTCAGGCCCGGCCGCGAGGGTACCGCACGGCAGCAGCCCCGCGCGCAGACAGCTCGTCCTGCAGCCTCCTGGCAAATAGGGTGGTCCTGCAGCCTCCTGGCAAATAGGGTGGTTACAGTTTTGCCGAAGGGTGGGACTGCTCAGCGCCGCCACAGGGCATTGGTTTGTACGCACTGGCCAGTCCCTGCGCCGCCTCATCCCAGTGATTTTTTTGAAGCCTAACTGATACTGTCAGGCTTCCCTGCTTACAGCCAGCTGGACCCTCACCTGCGTCCCGTGCAACCTGCTGGCTACGCACCCTGGTACCCAGTCTCATTGGGGTACACTCCCTGGGCGCCACAATTCCCCTTAGGAATGTGTGGAGCCGTTTAACTCTTCCGGGCGTTTGCTCCTGGCCTACATCCTCGTCACCAGATCTCAGCAAAGTCCCTGACACACCTAGATAGAGCTCACAGCTCCATCCCTGATGTGCCCCTGGTTTTAGTTATCATAAAAACCTGAGAACCAAGATGCCCGAGATTTCAGTGTGTGTTTGCTGTTGTGTGCCTTCGAGTTGACTCATAGTGACCCTATAGGACAGAGCAGAACTGCCCCATAGAGTTTCCAGGGCAAAAGATCCTTATGGGAGCAGATCACCAGGTCTTTTCTCCCAGCTAGTGGTGGGCTGACCTTTCCATTAGCAGCCCAGTGCTTTCACCATTGAGCCACCAGGGCTCCTTGGAACCTGTTTACACTGCCTCATTTACTTGACCTGTTAGCAGCAATTGAACACTCTCCCACCTTGAAACTCCTCCTGGTGAAGGGGGCAACAACTCATCTGGTTTTCCTACTTCCTTTCTGGCCTTTCTATTATTTTCATCAAGGGACTTACCTTCAAGCATGGACCTCCATCAAGTATGGAGAACACGTCAGTTTGACGAATGTTTACAACGTATTGCTACATCCTAGACCACAAGATTACTAAGCCCTGTCTTATTGTACACCCACATGGTCACCGTGGAAACAGTATTGTATTTCCTCCTAGGAATGGTAAACACAGAGTTAACTCTTTCGGTGAGGACCTAGTACCATCAAGAGTCCGCAAAGAGAATGACTGGGTCCCAACCAGAAGAGATAATGGTCCTGCTGTGCCTCGTACCAGTTCAGCACATCTTAGGTTTTGTGTCTATTCCGGGCATGCTTATCAATCAGAACACATCCCCAGAAGGCGCCAGGATGGGGCTGTCGATTCCGACTCATAGTGACCCTCTAGAACAGAGCAGAACTGCCCCATAGGGTTTCCAAGGCTGTAATCTTTACGGAAGCAGACCGCCACATTTTTCTACTGCTGAGCAGCTGGTGGGTTCGAGCCACCAACTTTTTGGTTAGCAACAGAGCACTTAGCCACTGCTCCATCGGGGCTCCTTGACTTCCATTTAAAGCAATGGAAATGACGATTCATGGAGCTGTCCAACCTGGGAATGGCTGGCTCTCAAAGTAGTGAATTTTGCCTGCCACCAGAGTATCATAGAGGGTTGGATGATCATCACATTCATTCATTTCCTCCCTCTAGGAATGGTGTGGCGGCAGTGTCTGACTTCTTCATTTGGCTTCATGAGGGGGAGGAGAGAATCAAGACGAACATCAGCCCAAGGCTAATTCCTATGAGGTGGAGGTTAAACAGACCCTCACCTTCCAACTTTTTACCAATTCTGACACCAGCTATCCCTCCCATGGCACTCTCCACTTCTCTGCTGGGTTCAATAATTCATTGCAATGGCCACATAGAACTCACAGACAATACTCACAATTATGGGGTTTCTTAGGGAAGTTCTGGATTACAATTTATGATTAGGAACAACCCAGGATACAGTTATTCAGTCAGGACAGTTTATCAGCTTTACCTACCAGCAGGCATTTCGCTGGCCCTCGGCCTCTTGGCCCTTGACCCCTCTGGCCTCTTGGGATGGCCTGGCCTCTTCCCTGCTCAGGCAAGCATTACCAAGCTCTTTAGCTCCACTGATAAGTGCCCAGAGGCACCCTACTCCACAAGGAAGCCTCGGCCTGAAGGCGCTAAGCTCTCTCACTCCGTGGGCCAGGAAGACCACTGCACCGTCTCCACTGGTCTCCTGGTTCTGCTGCCACCATTTCTCTGCTGCTGCTTCTCACCATCTCGTGCTGTCTCCAGTGTTACAACTCTCTCCCTCTGTCTCCTGGGTCTAGGAGGTTCTCAGCACAGGGGCCCTGGGTCCAAAGGACATGCTCCATTCCTGGCTTTTCTTTCGTGGTGGTAATGAGGTCCCCACTCCCGCTCTGAAATTTGTTCTCTTTTAAGCCTAGCAGGATGGCAAAATTGACCATTCCCGTCGTTAGGGTTTCTTACGCCTTATTTGCGTAGTTCCACCCCCACAGCATTTCCGTACATCTTATTTGCATTATTAACAAGCTGTCCAATCCCCTTGATGGCCCACAAGCACCTTATTTGCATAGTCCCACTCGGTCACTGTGTGCGAGTTACAAGACCATGTATGTCTAAAAGGGCCATGTTAAGTAATTCACTGCACCACACTCTCTCTCTTATTTACTCAGTCAACAAGTAGCTATTGAGCATCTACTGTGCTAGGCAGGGTACTAAGTTCTAGGGATACAACAATGAGAAACAGATGCCTACCCTTATGGAACTCATATTCTTGGGGACCATCTATTGAAGAGGCTTTGATTTCTGAATCCAACTCTGAAATTATGATCAAAGAATATGGATGAAGGCAGCCCTGAAGACTCACACACACACAGATACAGAGCTCTCTACTGCAAACGTTCAGTGGTGAAGTTAGGGTTGGATGAATAATTCTGGTAATGTCTAATTAAAACTGTGAATTAAGGACACTGCAGCTAGTGGCCAGCCATAGACAAAAGTGTTCTCCTAAAGCAGAGCAGTGTAAGCTGTCCTCCAAAGGAGCGAGCCTTCATTCAGAACTTTAAACTCCAAACACTCCCCATGCCCCAAGCCTATACAGCTGCCCTTCCTTACATATGCTGTGCCTCACAGCGTTTTCTACGCCCCCTAAATTATCTCTGAGAAGCGTTTTAGAAAACTGATGAAACCTTATGTGTCTCTGGATTTTCAGTGCTTTATCTGTTTGCCTGCCCTTGAATTGATTTCATTAGATTACTTTGCACACGTGGTTGATTTTTATTTGATGTGTAGGGAGTGCAATAAGACAGAGGTCGATTCATATCACAGGGTCCTCTGCTGAGGGCAGGTCTTAGAAGCCTGGTAGCAGGGAGCTTAGGGTGACTAGTGTCTCAAAAAGGTATTGGGCTCCTGGTGGAGGTGGTGAGAGTCACGTGGGGGCCGTAGAGGTGAGCAGGGGTCAGGAGAAGGGGAAATTCAGAAGATACCACAGACGAAATTTCCTTCTCTCTCACTTTGCCCCTGCGCAGATTTGCCCTTTCCAGTGAGATGACACTGGGATGAAGACCATAGCACATACACAGTGTGTCTACAGATTCATAGTTTGGGCACTGGGCTAAGGATTGGTATCACAAACCATTGGTATCACTTAACTTTGGCCACAAGAATGCAGCATGATGGACAACCACCCAATCTCAGCAGCACACAACTTAAGTATTTATTTGGTTCACACTTTTGGGGGCAGCTGGGAGTCAGCTGATCTGGCTGGGCTCTGGTGGGGCCTTTCAGCTCTGCTCCATACATCTCCAGTCTCCTCCTGTCACTGCTGGCTAGACCAGGCATGCACATCTCTTCGTGACGGTGGAGTGCAAGAGAAGAAGCCCATGGACAAACCCATCTCAAGCCTCTGTACCTGTCTTAGTTTCTTAGTGCTGCTGTAACAGAAACACCATAAGTGAGTGACTTTAAAGAACAGAAATTTATTTTCTTACAATAATAGAGGCTAAATGTCAGAATCAGGGTCTTAGACATGTCAATTCCTTCCTTGTACGGAGCCCCAGGTGTTCCTTGGTTCGTGGGCTTGTAGACAGTCCTCACATGGCGTCTGTCTTCACCCATGTATGCCAATCTCTGTGTCTAATCTGTTCTTTTTATAACTCATAAGTGATTAGGTTTAGAACCCACCCTACTCAGGTATGGTCTAATTAACACAACGAAGAAGATCCTGTTTCCAAACAGGTAGAGGGATTAGGATTTCGCAAATTATGGGGAGACACAATTTGATCCATAACATTAGTCAAAGCCAGTCCACAAGACTGACCCAGATTCAAGGAGAGGGAAGAACACCACACCCATAGGGAAGGCTCCACGAAGCTACTTGGCAAAGGTGTACATGTGTCATCTTATTGCCGGAAGATAGTGATGAGCTGGTTCAAAGTGCGGGCTGTCACACCAAGCAAGTAAGCAGTTTAGCTGAAATTGTGTTCATTTTTCAGTTGTTGTTAACTCATTCAACTCATAGCGACCCTATAGGACACAGTAGAACAGCCCCATAGGGTTTCCAAGGCTGCAATCTTTACAAAAGCAGACTGCCATATCTTTCTTCCACGGAGCAACTGGTGGATTCATACTGCTGACCTTTTGGTTAGCAGCTGAGTACTTAACCACTGCACCATGAGGGCTTCTTCAGTTGTTGTTAGATCCAGTGAAAAAAAGCAGGGATACCTCACTTGGTAGTTGTCTTAGGTGCCTAGTGCTGCTATAACAGAAATACCACAAGCAGATGGCTTTAACAAGCAGAAACTTATTCTTTCACATTCTAGGAGGCTAGCAGTCCAAATTCTAGGTGCCAACTCCAGGGGACGGCTTTCTCTCTCTGTCGGCTCTGGGGGAAGGTCCTTGTCATCAATCTTCCCTTGGTCTAGAAGCTTCTTGGTGCAGGGACCCCGGGTCCAAAGGACACGCTCTGCTCCCAGCACTGCTTTCTTGGTGGCATGAGGTCCCTCTCCTCTCTGATCTATTCTCTCTTTTACATCTCAAAAGAGATTGACTCAAGAAACAAACTGATCCTGTAGATTGAGTCCTGCCTCCTCAACATAACTGCCTCTAATCCTATGCCTCATTAATACCATAGAGGTAGGATTTACAACACATCAAATCCTAAAATGGTGGACAATCACATAATACTAGGAATCATGGTCTAGCCAAGTTGTTACGTACTTTGGGGGGGACACAACTCAATCCATGACAGTGTTTGTGAACATCAATTGAGATAAGCGTACAAATGCTTTGTCAACTGGAGATACTATTCCAAAGATGGATCCAAGGAGCTCTTTCAGCCTGTTTTCTTACCAGTAGAAGATAGATAATAATACTTAAAAGTGGAAAACCAGTTGGCGTAGAGTGGACTCTGACTCATGGCGACCCCATGTGTGTCAGAGTAGAACTGTGCTACCCATAGGGCTTTCAATGACTAATTTTTTCAGAAGTAGATCACCAGGCTTTTCTTCCAAGGCACCTCTGGGTGGACTGGAACCTTAACCATTTGCACCCTCCGGGCACTCCAATTATCCCTGAATCATTGGATTATTATTCTTAAAACGCTGTAGTCAATTTCCCAAGGCCACACAACTTATAAGTGATTGAGCCAGGATTGGAATCCAGATCTGTTTTACTCCACTTCCCTAAGGGAAACAATGGACAGGGATGTCCATGTTTTTCTATGCTTGTAACTTCCCAAAGCACTAGAATGCAGCAAAAGCAATGATACAGGACTTTTGAGGCTAAATCATATGAAGCAATGTGATTTCCACTACGTCGTTGTCTCTCCTGAGACACTTGCCCTTATCACCCAGCCGCCATGTTGTGAGGAAGCCCGCGCCACACAAGGAGGCTGCATGTGAATACAAGAGCCTTCAGATGCTTCCAGCTCCCAAGCTGAGACCCCGGTAATGGAGGAACGAGACAAGTCGTCCCTATTGGGCCTCGTCTCAATTTTTGACCCACAGAAACTCTGAGATAGTAAATGATTATCGTTGTGTTAAGCCACCAAGTTTTGGAGTAATTTGTTATACAGTAACAGATTATTAATAGACAGAGGTTCCTGCAGCTCCATGAAAATGTGTAAGAATCACGGTAGGTGTGTGTGAGTACTTACAAATGTGTGATATTTTTATTTCGTGATTCATCCAACACTTACCAAGCATTGCGTGTTTTAAAGGCTGCCTGTTTACTATGAGTATGGTACCCCTTGAGAAAGAGTCCACTCCCTGGACTGGCTCTGCCTGGCAGCCCTTACCTGATGGCCATGGCTGGTCTTCTAAACTAGTATATATTCATTTTCTATTGTGGCCGCAAACTTAGTGGCTTAAAAACACAAATGGATTCTCTCAGAATCCGGTCAGAAGCCTGATACAGGTCTCACTGGGATAAAATCAAAGTGTCAGCAGGGTGCATTCCTTTGGGAGGCTCTTTGTAGGATGCATTCCTTGCCTTTTTCAGCTTCTAGAGACTGCCTGCATCCCTTGGCTTGCTGTCCAACTTCTCCTGTCTTCAAAGCCCGCAGCAGTGCGTTGAGTCCTACTTGTATAGCCTCACTCTGACCCCCTCCTCTGCCTCCCTCTGCCACTTTTCAGGACCCTTGTGATGACATCTGACCCCACCCAGGTAATCGAGACTAATCTTCCTATCTCAAGATCAACTGATTAAGAACCCTAGTTCCAAAGGCAACTTTAACTCCCTTTTGCCATGTGGTGTAACATATCCACAAATTCTTGAGATTAGAATATGGACATGTTGGGAGGTCATTATTGGGCTCACCACACAGTAATACGTTCTTGCCACTGTCCAATACGCATTTAATGACTACTGTTGGGGGTTGCTATGAGTCGGAATCGACTTGACGGCAATGGCTTTGGTTTTTTGGTTTATTGGGGATTGTCAAGGGTAACAGTAGCTGCATTTGGACCTACACATACATGTAACTAGAAGAATTTTCAAAGGAAGCATGGGGTTGCAGATTAACCTTGGGCTCGCCCATGCCCCTCCATGCCAGGTAGGCATGCTGAACTCACAAGCTTTACATAACCTGATAAGTCACCTGCCACTAACATGTTCAGAATTCCACTACAAGGCCCATGGACGCAGGCCCAGAGGGTTGGAAAACAGAGGAACGGGTGAGTACAGTTATTTTGTGCAGACTTGGTTCCTTTATTCCTTTTGCACTTAGCGCTTTTAGTTGAGTAAGTGCTTACAGTGTTTGTAAGGTTAAAAGAATATCTTCCTAATGTGCAAAGAAAAACAAATGAGCAGTAGTACCGTTTGGCTGAAGGTCATTTCACATTTATTGAGCATTCTGAATGGATTATATATGGCTTTTATCAAGATTTTTACCTGAAAATACAAATGATTCCTGTATGAAACCTGTAAAAAAAATGGTGGTGTGGTGTCAGACCGTACCTAGCTTCAGGTGGGGTGAGGACAATCATCATCATCAGCCCAAGGCTGATTCCTATGAGGTGGAGATCAGACATGCCTCCACCCTCCAATCTTTATACCAATTCCAACACC
>NW_004444213.1:325033-327561 GCF_000243295.1 Trichechus manatus latirostris
CAGGGACCCTGTGTGCACAGGACACTCTCCACTCCTGGCTGTTCTTTCTTGGTGGTAGTGAGGTCCCCTTTCTGCTCTGGGATTGGCTCTCTTTTAAGCCTAGTGGAATGGCAAAACTGAACAATCTCCTTGTTAGAGTTCCATACACCTTATTTGCATGGTCCCACCCCCACAAGTTGTCAAGGATTTCATTTTACTTAGATTCACAATCAACACCTATGGAAGCAGCAGTCAAGAAATCAAAAGACGCATTGCAGTGGGCAAATCTGCTGCAAAAGACCTCTTTAAAGTTTAGAAAAGCAAAGATGTCACCTTGAAGACTAAGGTGCACCCAACCCAACCATGGTGTTTTCGATCACCTCTTATGCATGTGAAAGCTAGGCGATGAATAAGGAAGACTAAAGAAGAATTGACACCTTTGAATTGTTGTGTTAGAGAAGAATATTAAACATACCATAGACTGCCAAAAGAATGAATAAATCTGTCTTGGAAGAAGTAAAATCAGAATGCTCCTTAGAGGCAAGGATGGCTAGACTACGTCTCACATACTTTGGACATGTTATCAGGAGGGATCAGTCCCTGGAGAAGGACATCATGCTTGGTAAAGTAGAGGGTCAGCAAAAAAGAGGAAAACTCTCAAAGAGATGGATTGACACAGTGGCTGTAACAATGGGCTCAGGCACAGGAACAGTTGTGAGGATGGTGCAGGACTGGGTAGTGTTTCGTTCTCTTGTACATAGGGTGTCTATGAGTTGGAACCAACTAAATGGCACCTGACAACAACAACCACCACAATTACTATTGGTTCTTGATCATATGGTACTTCCTGAAATGGTTCAACATCAACCAATTCTTTTTGGTACAGTGACTCTGTACCATCTTCTTTGATACTTCCTGCATCTTTCAATATTTTGCCCACAGTATCCTTCAATATTGCAATGCCAGTCTTGATTTTTCTTTTTTTTTTTTTTCAGTTCTTTCAGTTTGAAAAATGCCGGGGATGTCCTTCCCTTTTGATTTTCTAACTCCAGGTCTTTTCACATTTCCTTATAATACTTTACTTTGTCGTCTCAAGCCCCCTTTGAAATCTTCTGTTCAGCTCTTTTACTTCATCATTTCTTCCATTTGCTTTAGTTGCTCAACATTCAAGAACAGTTTCAGTCTCTTCTGACATCTATTTTGGCCTTTTCTTTCTTTCCTGTCTTTTCATTGCTTTCTTAATGTATGATGTCCATGATGTCATCCCACAACTCATCTGGTCTTTGGTCATTAGTGTTCAATGTGTCAAATCTATTCTTGAGATGGTCTCCAAATTCAGGTGGGATATACTCAAGGTCCTACTTCGGCTCTTGCCTTGGGTGAGGTTCTCTAAAGAAGCAAAACCAGTGAAGCATCTATATAGATACATATATACAGATAGAGAGAGAAAGGAAATGGCTCACGTGGTTGTAGAGGCTGGAAAGTCCCAAATCCATGGGCAAGGCTAGAGGCTTCTCCCAACTCATCCAGACCATGGAGGCTGACAAATTCCATGATCTGCAGGCAAGACACTACTAGCTCAACTCCCAAGAACCAGAGGTCAGATGAATAGGAGGCAGCTGCAGGACCCAGAGCAAGCAAAAGCCGGCAAGCTTTGCCAGAAAGTCCACCTATATTAGATGCAGGCCACACCACCAAGGAAACTCCCTTTCAACTGATTGGCTACTTACAGGAGATTCCATCATGGAGGCGATCACATCATACAGGATTTCATCACGGAGGTGATTTTACATATTATACGACTGCCAGATTACATCATAACTGCCAGACAACTGAGAATCATGGCCCAGCCAAGTTAACACACAGCCCTAACCATCATAGCTCTCGTGGACTTGTTTTAATTTTCTTCAGCTTCAACTTGAACTTGCATATGAGCAATTGATGGTCTGTTCCACAGTCTGCCCCTGGCCTTGTTCTGACTGATAATATTGAGCTTCTCCATCATCACTTTCCACAGATGTAGTAATTTCATTCCTGTGTATTCCATTTAGCGAAGCCCAAGTGTATATAGTCGCAATTTATGTTGCTGTAAAAAGGTATTTGCAATGAATAAGTTGTTGGTCTTGCAAAATTCCATCATGTGATCTCCAGTGTCATTTCTATTACCAAGGCCATAATTAATTAACTACTGCATTCTTTGTTCCCAACTTTTGTATTCCAATCACCAGTAATTATCAGTGCATCTTGATTGCATGTTTGATCAATTTCAGACTGCAGAAGTTGGTAAAAATCTTTAAGTTCATCATCTTTGACATTAGTGGCTTATGTGTAAATTTGAATAATTGTCATAGTAACTTAGCTTCCTTGTAGGTGTATAGATATTATCCTATCACTGACAGTGTTATACTTCAGGATAGATCTTGAAATGTTCTCTTTGATGATGAATGTGATGCCACTGGAACACAGCTACCTGGCCAACTGACTGGAAGAGATCCATATTTGTGCCCCTTCCAAAGAAGGGTGATCCAACCAAATTAGAAAATTATCAC
>NW_004444213.1:333066-334279 GCF_000243295.1 Trichechus manatus latirostris
GCAGAGACATGTTTAAACACATTTTGTTTGGAATAAACCCATACATGTATAAACTGGAACCCTAGTTGCAATACTTTTTGACTTACCCTTGCATTACAGAAGGAAATGTGGCCCAGTCCTGCACCATCTTTATGATTATTGGCATGTTTGAGCCCATTGCCACACCTATTGTGTCAATCCATCTCATTGAAGGCTTCTCTCATTTTCCCTGACCCTCTACTGTACCAACCATGATGTGCTTTTCTAGCAATTGATGTTTCCTGATGACATATCTGAAGTGGGCAAGCAGAAGTCTCACCACCCGGGCTTCTAAGGAGCGTTCTGTTTGTATTTCTTCTAAGACTGATTTATTTGTTCTTTTGGCAGTCTACTGTATATTCAGTATTAATCACTAACTGTGGTTAGAATGCATCAACTCTTCCTGCATTGGGCAAATCTGCTGCAAAAGACCTCTCTGAGGTTTTAAACAGCAAGTGTCACTTTGATAACTAAGGTGCATCTGATCCAAGCCATGGTTTTTTCAATCGCCTCATGTTGGTATTGTCAGGTGCTGTTGAGTCGATTCCTACTCGTAGTGACCCCATGTACAACAGAAGGAAACACTGTCTGAGCCTGCGCCATTCTCACAATTATTGCTATGTTTGGGCCCATTATTGCAGCCACTGTGTCAATCCATCTTCTTGAGGGTCTTCTTCTTTTTTGCTGACCCTCTATTTTACCAAGCATAATGTCCTTCTCCAGGGACGAGTCCCTCCCGATAACAAGTCCAAAGTATGTGAGATGAAGTCTTGCCATTCTTGCTTTTAATGAGTATTCTGACTGTACTTCTTCTAAGACAGTTTTGTTCATTCTTCTGGCAATCCATGATATATTCAATATTCTTCACTAACACCATAATTCAAAGGCATCAATTTTTCTTCTGTCTTCCTTATTCATTGTCCAGCTTTCCCATGCATATGAGATGATTGAAAACACCATGGCTTGGGTCAGATGCATCTTAGGCCTTAAAGTGACATCTTTGCTTTTTAACACTTTAAAGAGGTCTTTTGCAGCAGATTTGCCCAATGCAATGCGTCGTCCGGTTTCTTGACTGTTGCTTCCATGGGTGTTGACTGTGGATTCAAGCAAAATGAAATCCTTGACAACTTTAATCTTTTCTCCATTTACCATGATGTTACTTATTGGTCCAGTTGTGAGGATTTTTGTTTTCTTT
>NW_004444213.1:335948-337941 GCF_000243295.1 Trichechus manatus latirostris
GGTCTCTTCTGACATCCACTTTGGTCTTTTCTTTCTTTCCTGTCTTTTTAATGACCTCTTGCTTTCTTTATGTACGATGTCCTTGATATCATTCCATAACTCATCCGGTCTTTGGTCATTAGTGTTCAATGAGTCAAATCTATTCTTGAGATGGTCTCTAAATTGAGGGGGGATATATACCCAAGGTCATATTTTGGCTCTCGTGGACTTGTTCTAATCGCCTCATATGCATGTGAAGTTGGACAATGTAAAGAGGAAGACAGAAGAAGAACTGATATGGTAACGTCAGCCAGTGTTATAATTAAGCAAAGACATCTGCCCTCCTTTAGCGGAGTCTTTGAGTGGAAGACAGAGAAGATGTCCTATTTCTCACAGGAGAAGCACAGAAGCAAATCCTCACTCTGCCTCCTACCTGGGAGTCTTTGCCAAGCACAACTATTCTGGGGTTCCTATGCTCTAATCATTTCCTATGGCTGGTGTAACACTTTACCACAAATGTAATGACTTAAAACAACACAGCTTTACTATTGTGGAGGTCAGAAGGCTGACACGGGTCTCACTGAACTAAAGTCAAGGTGTCAGCAGAGCTGAGTTCCTTCTGGAGACTCTAAGGCAGAATCTGTCTTCTTGCCTTTTCTAACCTCTGGAGGCCATCTGAATTCCTTAGCTTGTGACCCTCTCTCCATCTTCAAAGCCAGCACCATAACATCTTCAAATCCCTCTCTGATCCTCCTGCTTCCCCCTTTCACTTACAAGCACCCTGTGATTATATTGGGATCACCCTGGTGATCCAAGATCATCTCCTCATCTCAAGATCCTTAACTGAATCACAGCTGCAAAGTCCCTTTTGCAGTGTAAGGTAACATATTCACAGGTTCGGGGATTAGGACGTGAGCATTGGGGGGGGGGTGCTTGTTATCCTATCAGGAGTACCATGGGGATGCAAATGGTTAATGCACTTGGCTGCTAACTGAAGTGCTGATGGCTTAAATCCACCTTGGAAGAAAGCCCCGGCGATCAACTTCAGAAAAATCAGCCATTGAAAACCCTATGGAGCACAGTTCTACTCTGCACACATGGGGTCATCGCGAGCTGGAGTTGACTCAACTGCAACTGTTTGTTTCCAATAACTGAGAGCAGAGGGTTGTTCTGGCCTCAGTGATAAGGAAGAGGAAGGAGAGATGAAGAAACCACATTGCTACATGGAAACATTCCTGCCCTTTGCCTGATAGGAGAACAGCCACACAAAGAACAATTTCCTAAATGTTTCCACTGAGCCAGCTGTTGTTGCTTTTTCTCTTTTCCAAATGAAGGTAAAGGACAAAGATGCCTCATTCTTCAAACAACCTTCTCAAGCCATCTTCCACACGGGCCATAAGAACACGGGTCTGTCTTCCTGTCAGCTGCTGGCAGCGTTTGAATACGTCTGTGATTTGCACACCCACCTCGGGTTTGCGGCAGTATTTAGGGTGGATGCTGACATAGTCATGGAAATCCTTTCCTCTGCGTATCAAGCGCAAAATGCGTGATGATGTTGCATGTATGGATGCTCCTATCATAAAACGACACATTCAGTGAGCTGATTAAAAAGCTGGTTTTATACACATAGCTTTGGCTGATGAACAAATTAGACATTGAGAAATCAGACTCAAATGAGTAGTTTATAGACACGTTTGAAATTATGTAATCGTCTTCCACGCCATGTGAAAACCGAGAAGCTGATTTAGAATGGATGTACCAAGGCAGTAATGTTTACCAACTACATTTTTTGTCGTCACAGCTGCCATGTATAGTTTTTGTAAGTATCTTTGCACTTTAGCTTTTTAAACTAGGTTATCTACCATATCCCTTGGGGTTTTTGTTAAATTTTAAGATTTAACAACTTGCTAAACTGTTCCTTTTGAGACACCCTCTGAAGAGCGTATACATGAAGCAATAGCAACAAAAAAAGATTGCTTTTCTCTTCTTCAATTTTCACTTCGTTTCCAAATAC
>NW_004444213.1:338588-342312 GCF_000243295.1 Trichechus manatus latirostris
GAGGCTACAAAGTGGAGGTGACACACCCAGAATTTAAAGGCCAGTCTTTGGAGTGTAAGGAGCCCTGTGGCTCGAAGGTTAAGTGCTCGGCTACTAACCAAAAGGTTGGTGGTTCGAACCCACCCAGCAGTTCTGCAGGAGAAAAGACCTGGCCCTCTGCTCCTGTAAAGATGATAGCCTAGGAAACCCTACGGGGCAGTTTGATGCTATTACATAGTGTTGTTAGGAGTCCGAATCTGCTCGATGGCAACTACCAACAACAATTTCTGAGTGTAAGTGCAGGTATCTCCCATTCTAACCACAGGTGTCTGCTCTAATTTTAAAACCACTGTGAAATATTTTATCGGCACTATCCCAGAGATATATTTTGTGATATGGACGACGAGTCCACTATAAAACACATCAGGACTGATGTGCACAGTTACTGCATGGTTCACTGTGTAGTTGGAGAGTTTTTACCGCCTGAAGGTGGCTGTCTGATCTTCACACAAGACAATGCTTTTGACTGTAACTTGATACTTTGCTAAGCTTCTTCAGTTGGGTCATATGACCCCCTCAGCTCAACATGCTAGCTAACAACAATCCCTTCACAGTGCACGTCCTCAGTTGTAGCCCAAGTAGATGTCATGCATTGTTCAGAGTGTGAGAGTGCCCCAGTAAGACTCACGTGCCCAGTGGGGAACCATGGCCACATCTGTCACAGTATGCAGTATTACACACAGCTGGACAGAGCTCTGCTGGGGCTGTAGAAGGATCATAATTTGGCATCCACCCAAACCAAGATTCATTAAATAGCCACACATGTATAGATGTGAAGGTAGACTGTACAAGGAGGGCAAAAAAAAAAAAAAAGAAGGGTACCTTGGTGATAGTGCGAGCCAGCCCTTGCTGCCACTTTCCCAGCAGTTCAGCTCTGCCCCAAACCTGCACACTCCACTCAGCAAAACAAAAGCTCTGGGAGGAACTGGAGGCCTCCCTTCTAGAATGCAGTGTGGTGGCTGTCTTGGTTTCCAGAGCTTGTCCTTTGGGCTTCTCACCCTCTGCCTAGTTGGGTTCCTTCAGAAGCAGACCCTGAGACAAAGATTTGAGTGCAAGTGGTATATTTGGGAGGTGACTCCAGGAAGTCCAGAAGGCATGTTTGGAAGTGAGATAAGGAAAGAAGTCAGTTTAGGGTGGGCTCCTGGGAAGGGTGCTGCAGCAGCAACTGTGGTTCCATCTCCCTGAGCTCTAGGAGACCCCACAAGTGCACCCCAACTGGTCCCTGCCCTTGAAGGGTGAGGGAGCAGAGGTAGTGATCCAGCAGGCATTGCTTAGGGCTGAGGCATCAGTCCTCTGACATTTCAAGCTGTGCTTCTCCTTGTTCCCACAGGGACAAGCCACATATGTTCCCAGATGAGAGAAGGCACTGCAGTGCTCTCTGCACCTTCACCTTTCCAACAGGCTTACCAGCGCTTTCCTTCCACCTGCACGCCAAGCACTCCCTGGGAGGATTCTGGGGCACACATGTTCTCCACTTCAGTTTGTCCACCTCAGTTCATCCATCTCAGTTTGTCTGCAGCGGTGCCCTGTGTGTCTTGAAGACCGTAGCTCGAGGACGATGTTAAGCTGGCCCTCTCCTCCCTCCATCTCTGAGACAAGAGCCTTGTAACTGCGGAGTAGGAGGTGGGCAGGGGCATGGAGTAGTGACCAGTGCCTCAGCCTGGAGTAGGGGATGCGGGGCCACCTGGCACAACCCCCAATGTGCTGAAGTAAGTTATTTCCTCTTTCTGGGCCTCAGTTTCCCTACTTGAGAAATGTCAGATGGATGAGATGATCTGGAGACCAGTACTCCTCAAACATTAGAGAGCACAGGAATGACCCGAGGACGTTATTAAAATGCACTCTGGTTCCGTAGGTCCCAGGTAAGGCCTGAGATTCTGCACTCCTAACAAGCTGCATGTGAGGCTCTCAGTGCTGGTCTGCTGCTCTTGCTTTGAGTAGCCAGGCTGTTGTGTACCTGTCTGCAGAAAAACTCAGACGAATCAAAATGATACAGCAATGATGTCTTAAGGCTTACGTAATTGTTCATGGAAGTGCCTCTTTTGTTCTAATCCTTGCTATGAAATATCTCTCTGAAATGTTTTAGACCATATCCATGTTTTAGGAAGCCCGCTATATTTATGAAAACAAAAACAGTTCCTAGAAGTGTCTCAAAACTGAACAAAATCCCTTTTTCTTTCTTTCAAAAGGCATTTCTACGGGACTCAAATGTCCTGCTTATGCCATTGTTCCACACCACCCACCTGGTTATTAGAAGCAAAAAGTTACTTCCAGGTTGATAAGGTAAAATGTCTGTCTTTGTCATCTCGTGCTGCTATAACAGAGATACCACAAGTGGATGGTTTAACAAAGAGAAGTTTATTCTGTCATAGTCCAGTAGGCTACAAGCCCAAATTCAAGGTGTCGGCTCCAGGAGATGGCTTTCTCTCTGTCGACTCTGGAGGAAGGTCCTTGTGATACATCAATCTTCCCTTGGTCTGGGAGGATCTCAGCACAGGAACCTCTGGTCCAAAGTAGGGGTTCTGCTCCTGGCACTGCTTTCGTGGTGGTGTGAGGTTCCTGTGTGTCTCTGTTCACTTCTCTCTTTTATATCTCAAAAGAGATTGGATTAAGACACTATCCAATCTTGTAGACGTCATCAGTATAACCTCATCATAGTGATAGAGTTTACAACACATAAGGAAATCACATCAGATTACACAGTTATACAATACTGGGAATCATGACCCAGCCAAGTTGACAGATATTTTTGGGGGACACGATTCAGTCCATGACAATGTCCTAACTGGTCACCAAAGAGGATATATCAATGGCCGACAAGCGCATGAAAAGATGCTCAGTGTCATTAGTCATTAGGGACATGCAAATCAAAACAATGAGATGCCACTTCACCCCTACTAGGATGACAACAATAAAAAAATGAAAAAACGAAAAATAACAAGTGTTGGCAAGAATGTGGAGAAATTGGAACCCTCATCCATTGCTGGTGGGATGTAAAATGGCACAGCCACTGTGGAAAACAGTTTGGCGGTTCCTCAAAAAGTTAAACATAGAACTGCCATATGACCCAGCAATCCCCTTCCTAGGTACATATCCAAAAGAATTGAAAGCAGGAATGCAAACAGACACTTGTACACCAATATTCACTGCAGCACTTTTCACAGTAGCCAAAAGCTGGAAAGAAGCTAAATGTCCATCAACAGACGAATGGATAAACAAACGTGGTACATTCATACATACAACGACTATTACCCAGCCATAAAGAAAAAGGAAGTCCTGATACATATGTGACAACACAGATGAACCTTGGAACACTATGCTGAGTGAAATAAGTCAGACACAGAAGGACTAATATTGTATGATCCCACTTATATGCAATGCCTAGAACAGGCAAATGTACAGAGAGTAAGCGTATTAGTCATTATCAGGGGCAGACGGGAGGGGGAAAAGAGGAGGCACTGCTTAGGGGCAACTGGGTTCCTATTAATGGTGGTGGAATAATTTGGAAATAGATAATGGTGATGGTGGCACAGCATGATGAGCGTCGTCAGTGCCACTGAATGATAGATGTAAAAAATGTCGAATTGGCACGTTTTGTTACATGTATATGTTATCGTGGTTGTTAGGTGACCTCGAGTCGGTTCTGACTCATAGCTACCCTATATATATATATATTTTTTTTTTT
>NW_004444213.1:343523-349468 GCF_000243295.1 Trichechus manatus latirostris
TAGCTCCCAGCATCACAGCAACACACAACCCACCACAGTAAGAGAAACTGATAGATGAGTGACGCAACATTAATTTACTCACATGCAATCACAGTTTTTAATGTCCTTTTACATTTGTTCTCAAAATCAAGCCACATCTAACGGAGCTTAGGTGACATATACCCTCTGCGATCTTATTTTGTTTTTCACAATATGTACGTTCACAGGCTGGGTTGAGTTTAGCATAAAATGGGGCCAGTTACCAGTCAACAGATCTTTATGCTCCCACACCTGTCCCAGGCACTGTGCTAGAGATTCGGAACACCACGGAAAAAGAGATAGAAACAATCTCTTCCTTCTCGTTGCTGTCGGGGGGACCAGAGTAAAGAAATACTTCCTCGTAACAAATTAATCAATCTCAAGCAACCGTTGGAGTGGACTTGAGGTCAGCTACACTTGACCTCTGCTTTAGAGTCTGCAGCCCAACGGCTTGGCCAGATTTCCATTTTCCTTCCCCTGGCTTCCTGTGGCACACAGACTTCCCTTTGACATTGACCTTCAGGCTTAGGTGAGAGGAGGCTCTGGGGTCAGAAATGAGGAGCAGAAGCTGGGCAAGTTTTGGAAAATGACAGGGTTATTCATTTGCTCGTTAGTCCTGAAAAGAGGGAGTAAATGTTCATGGAAGATAAGAGATGAAAAGTCTTGGGTGGTGGAAGGTGATTTTTCAAGGCTTAAGGAGACGTGGGGAAAGGGAGAAGAGACCCAGTGCTGCGGGAGTTCTGAAACCTGGAGAGAGCAATGGACATGATTTGTGGAGAGGTTTCACTGAATTTTACCATGAAGCATGTGGCTTTTTCTTTTCTTTTTAAAACTGTATGGCATTCTTTGGAATGTCAATAAAATTTACATCACTTGCACGTGTTGGGTATGATGGATTTATTTTGTTTGGAAACAAGTGTTGAAAGTAAGGCGGGGCAAGCAACAATGTTCCCAGTTGGGGCCCCCACTGGCACAGGCTGTAGGTGGGTCCGTGCAGGCAGCCCCCCTGGTACAGGTGTGTACATGGGTCAGCACAGGTGGCCCCCCTGTTACAGGCGTGTAGGTGGGTCAGCGCCACCCCCCTCACTGGTACAGGCGTGTAGGTGGGTCAGTGCAGGGGTTCCTAGTCTTGCCTTGCTTGCTTGGGTAGCCTCATCCACCAATTCTGGTCTCAAGGACACCTACATGGACCCTAGGACAGTCCCTATGGCTGAGTGTTAATCCTTGGGAGCTTCCCTGCGCTGATGGGCCAAGACATATCAGAGGTCCCACAGAGACAAGACGTGGGTGAGGGGCCCCTGTGCAGGCATGCTTCTCCATCCTGCCTTGCTGGAAATGGGATGTTGTCATGGTGATGGAGGGGCGGGGGCTGAGCTGCAGGAGTCTGGGAAAGATGATGCAATGCAAATCAACTTCCCTGAAGCTGGCTCCTTTGAGCCCAGCTGCAGGTATTGCATCACCTGTCTCCAAGGTGCTGACGTTGTCATGAGGCCAATAATGCTTTCAGAGATTCTAAAAAGCAAACAAACCTGTCTTCACTATGCTACCCCAGGATCCTGGGGACTCTGGGAGGGACCTGGTGATGGTGTGAGGTCAATCTAAGATCTAAGAGAACTGGAGGTGGAAGAATCCTGCCAGATGATGGTTGAGTGGCCAATTTAGGATTAGAACATAATACCCTCATTCACCATATGCTTCCTCTGGGATGACTCCAGTGATCACTGCTTACCAATTGTCTCAGTCTGGGTTCCCTAGAGGAGCAAAACCAGGGATGCATAAATAGATACATATGGAGAAATTTGCTTCAAGGAAACGGCTTGCAACTGTGAGGAAAAGGCTCACGCAACTGTGGGGGCTGGCAAGTCCCAAATCTGTGGGTCAGGCAAAAGACTAAAGATCTCTGCTGACTCATGTGGTTGCTGGGGCTGAGGAACCCAAATTCTGCAGGCCAGGCGGCAGGCTGGACACTTCTGCAGGTTTATGTCCCAAGAACCAAAGGTCAGTTGATGAGAAGAGTGCAGGATTGAGAGAGAGAAGGAGCTTTGCCAGAACATCCATTTATATGCTGGAGGCAGGCCACACCCCCGAGGAAACTCCCCTTTCAACTGATTGGCTGTTCACATCAGATCCCAAAATGGAAGGTGATTACATAGGATGGCCAAACCAATTGTCTTAGTGTGGGTTCTCTAGAGAAAATGATATGTTTGCATCCACTGAAATGTGTATGTACATACATATAGAGAGAGAAATCTATTTCAAGGAAAAGGCTCACAGCCTAGCCAAGATGGCACATAATATTAGCATAATATTAACCAACTCCCCAATAAACCAGGCTGGATTCAGTCTCTGTCTCAATGTGGAAACCCAGCCTACCCCAACCTCCAGTTGACTTGCCCCCAGACTCTGTTGTAGATACAGAACTCAGGTCCCCCCTACACATATCACACCAGCTTTCCTCCAGAGAAGTGGTGTGTCTTTGGGCGGAGATGGGCTCAGATGGTCCAGGAGCTTCCCTAAACTCATCCTAGTCACTTTATCTCCATTGCTCCTGATCATCGGTATGTCTGTACCCATTATTTTGCCTGTTGTGTCAGTCCATCTCATTGAAGTGAGATGTTAGAGAATTAAAAAAAAATTTCCCTTATCATTGGAGTATCATTGTTTCTACAGTGAATAAAAGAAACTTATACTGTCTGCTTGCATCCTCAGCCACCTCTCCCTCCAGCCTGTTTGCCTCCTTCAAGCCAAGAGTTTCCAGATCTATGAGCGGCCTTCCATGCCACAGCCCCCGGGGGCTCCATTTTAGAATAGAAGAGAACATTCACTTGCCACAGGACTGTGTCCTGCGCAGCACTGACAACTGTCACAGTGGTCCCCGAAGGCCTCCTTCACCCCTTTTCTGCTAACCCCACACCTGACCTCACTTCTGGTTGGTAGAAAAACCTCCGGGAAAGCCAGAGCCAATATCCACTTCACCTTTCCACGGCGCCTCTGGCCAGCCCCTTCTTTCCCTGCAGCACCACATGATTGCTCTTGATGACAACATTCCCCGGAACCAGATCCTTCTCTGAGTCAGAGTTGGATCCTCTCTCTGAGTCTCTGGGAGCTGCAGTTATGTGACACCTGGGCTGGCCGTTTTGACATTGAGACAGCAGCTAGTGGGTGCTTTTGCTTCTCTGGTGGCTTGCAGCAGCGTCTCCTGCCTTCAAGGTCTTTGGGGGCAGAGTTCGTTCTTACGGCCTCTAAACTTACCCTAGTCACTTTATCTCCATTACTCCCAAGCACACTATCCTTTTGGAATTAAATGTATGCAGGAAGTGATGACTATATTGTGTGTGTGTGTGTGTGTATATATATATATTTATATATTATCCATTGCCATCAAGTCGATGGACTCATGGCGACTCCCTGTGTTATGGAGTGTAACTGCTCCATAGGGTTTGCTTGGCTGTACTCTTTATAGAAGCAGATTGCCAGATCTTTTTTCCATGGCACTGCTGGGTAGGTTTGAACTGACAACTCTTTGGTTAGTAGTTGAGTGCAAACCGTTTATGCCACCTGTATACAGCACCTTTATTAACTTTGAAAAACCATGATCAAATATGTCTACCATAAAATTTGCTATTTTAACCATTTTAAGTGTACCATTCAGTGGTGTGAATTATATTCGCAATGTTGTGCAACCATCACCACCTTTATTCCTTTAAAAAAGGATTTTCTTTTCAATATAAACAAATGAACGCATGTGATAAAAAAACTCAAAGATAACCAAGAGGTCTAAAGTGAAAAATAAAATATTGTTCCCACCCACCATGTCTATTCATTTGGAGTGATTATTAGCAGATCTTGTTTCTGCTTGCGTCTTACGCATGTACTAGAATCTGTATGTATAGTCCGCATATCTTACAAAACAAAACTAAAAAGTTAGGATCATACTTTGCATTGTCTTAGCCTTATATTTTTCACTTCACATCTTGTGGCTCCTCACCTGTCAGCACGTATGTTTTTAGTGAGTGCATGCTATTTCATTGTATGAGTGTGGCATGACTTAAATGTTACAGTTGCTAGTGGCCATTAAGTCGGCTCCGCCTCATGGCGACGCCCTGTACAAACAGAACAAAACTTTGCCCCATCCTGTATTTTCCCCATGATCCTTCTCTTGTCTGAGCCCAGCAGGTAATAATCTATTGTGAGCCACAGGGCTTTCATCAGCTCATTTTCAGAAGTAGATCACCAGGCCTCCACTCCTACGAAAGTCTAGAACGGGGAAATCTATCGGGACAGAAAGTAAATTAGTGGTTGCCCAGGTCTGGAATGGGGAAGTGGTGGGGTAAGCAGATGACAGCTATAGGATGCAGGGTTTCTTCTTGGGGTGATGAGAAATTCTAAAGCCGACCGTGGTGACGGCTGCACCTGTCAGTAAACTAAAATCACTGGATTGTGCGCTTACAACGGTGAATTGCATAGCATGTGAGTTATATCTCAATATAGCTGTTCATAACGAATATTGCAGTGGGAATCTCTTCCCCTCGTCTCCCAAATGCCTCACCAGTGGTCTCAATATTGTCATTGGAGCCTAACTTTTCCCGCTGGTTTGAAATGTCACCATTATCATATGCTCAATACCTGCGGGTATTTGAGTCTATTTCTGGGTGCTCGCTCGGCTCCAGTGATTGTACAAAACCTTTATATCTACACAGAGCTTTCAGATCGCTTCTCGAGTTACCGTGCCCTGGGCATTAGGATTACTTAACAGAGGCATCTATTCATTGGCCTTCGAATAGAAGACTTTCCTTGTCATTGTCTACGCTTTTCTATCCCGTTCTATTTTAGACCTAATATTTAACATTTGATGCCTAAACTCGCAGTGATGGCAAGAACATAGAACACAGTTGGAAGATAGGCAGGTAAGATTTTAAAACCTAAACACGCACACACATGCACGCACGCACGCTTGCACACACACATAATTTCCAAATGTTTCATGGGGACCCAGCCCAAGGCAAATTAGGATTGGGATGGGGGTGAGGTTCAGCTTTAGCACTTTCAACTCTATGTGCTATTTCTAGGCCCTCCCATCCCACACGGTGGTTACTCCCCACTCATCCTGAACCTTCCCACCATCTCCCCAGCCCCTGCTCCCTACTTCAGCGCTCAGGGCCTTCAGGAAAGGACCGTGTCAATCAATACCTTCACCCACTGGCCAGAGGGGTTCTTTCCAGAGTGATCTGCATTTCAAAGGGGAGAACATCTCTGGCTTTCAAATAACAACAAAGACAAATTATTGTGGAATTTCTGTTACTACCTTTGAGATGGTACAAATAGTTGGGGTGTTAAATCACCTTGTTTCGCAAGATGGTCCTCAGGATTGGGACCCGTGAAATTCTAAGAGTGGGGAAAAACTATATATATATGGAAGAGCTGGCGATCTGCTCCCGTAAAGTTTGCTGTTGCTGTTGGGTGTCGTGGAGTTGGTTCCCACTCACAGCAACTCTATGTACCACAGAACAAAACATTGTTGCAGCCACGGTGTCAACCCATCTCATTGAGGGTCTTCCTCTCTTTCACCGATGGTAAAGATGACAGCCTAGAAAACCCAGTGGGGTAGTTCTACTCTGTGACGTGGGATCCTTATGAGTTGGCATTGACTCGAGGGCACCTAACAACAGCTATGTATATACGTATATGCACATATATATGCGTGTGTGTCTGTCAGTGGTGGTTCAGTGGTAAAGTTCTCACCTTCCATGAAGGATGCCTGGGTTCGATTCCCAGGCAATGCACCTCATCTGCAGCCACCATCCTTCTCAGCAGAGGCTTGTGTGTTGCTATGATGCTGAACAAGTTTCAGCCGAACTTTCAGACTAAGATGAACTAGGAGGAGAGGCCTGGAGATCTACTTCTGCAAAGCAGCCCATGAAAACCCT
>NW_004444213.1:351740-352653 GCF_000243295.1 Trichechus manatus latirostris
TGTGCCCAAAAGCTGTTATGACTCTGATTTCATTGTTATCTGTAGACCAGGCCTACAGCGCGATCTTACTCAGTGTTTCGTACCGTAAGAAGCATCAGTTGTTAATTGGAAGCCGAGTTGTTCAAGTTTCTCTAACTGTGACATCTGCACTGCTTATACCCCCAACAACATGTCTAGCAAAAGAAGTCACGCCCCTGCAAGTAGTAACGCAAAAAAGAAGGTGAGGAAGGCGCTAGGCGTGGATGGACAGATGAAGGTCATTACGACTGATGATAATGGAAAGAAAGCTGGTGAAATAGCACGAGGAAGGACTTTATCACTCGACTGTTTCGTCGATCATGAAGGATAAGAACAAGATTTTGGAGGCAGTTAAAGGTGTGATTGGCATAAAACCAACAATTTTAACAAACAAAACGCAAGGGTCAATCCGCAAGATGGACAAGCTGCTGATGATTTGGATGGAAGACCAGAACCAGAAGAGGATTCCTATGAGTTTACTGACGATTCAAACGAAAGCACGCGGCCTTTCTGAAAACCTGAAGGAACAGCAAGGAGAGGACTTTCGGAGGCACTTTCACGCCAGCAAGGGTGGGTTTTCATGGCTTCGAATGCAGATTTGGCTTCCATAACCGGTAAAAGAGCAGGTGAGGCACGGAGAAGCAAGCACAAGTGGGGAAAGATAGAAGCCACGTGGAGATTGCTGTGGGACCGAGGAACCCTGGGACAAAGACCTTGCCTAAGAGCTGGAGGGAGAGCCTCTCCCTGGAGCAGTGCCTTAAACACAGACTTCTAGCCTCCTAAGCTGGAGAACTGGAGATGCATGAAGCGCCGATGTTGAAGCTGCCAAAAAATTTGAGGATGAGCTGGACAAGATGAAGATCAGATTTATAAAGATACTGATGATAAAAGGCAA
>NW_004444213.1:355938-357298 GCF_000243295.1 Trichechus manatus latirostris
AAAAAAAAAAAGGTTGAGAAGTTAGAGGGTTGACGTGTTGTGGGGTTGTTAACCAATGTCATAAAACAATATGCGTACTACTGTTTCATGAGAAACTATTTGTTCTGTAAGCCTTCACCTGAAGTACAATAAAAAAAAGAAGAGAAAAAAGAAAACAAAACAAATGCAGAGGGTCACAATTGTCTACTACCTGAACTAATAGGTTGCCTGGGTGGTGCAAAGGGTTAAGCACTTGATTGCTAACTGAAAGGCTGTCAGTTGGAACACACCAAGAGGCTCCTCAGAAGAAAGGCCTGGAGATCTGCTTCCTAAAGGTCACAGCCTTGAAAACCCTATGGAGCACAGTTCTGCTCTGCACACACGGGGTCGCCATGAGTCAGAATTGCTTGATGGCAACTAACAGCAATAACAACAGCAGCAGCAACAGCAACAACGTGTCTGTTCTCCACAAATCTCAAATTGTTTCTAACCGCTGGCCTTTGTCCGATTGAGTTGTGACCTTCTTCCCTTAATGTGTTCCCTTCTGTGCTCCAAAATGGATTTCCACGTGCAAGAACAAACATGCCATGTTTCTTCTGAATTCTGGCCCCTTTAATGTCCTTTGTCACCAACACCCATCCTGTTTCCCGTGCTGACAGACCAACGGCTCCCTCTTATCTTTCCCCCAACACCATGATTCTGAGCTGTGTTCCTCGATACGGTGTAATTTCCATGGAACATTCCACCTACCCCATCTCCTTGGACAAACTCCCATCTCGTTCAGTTTGAGAACTTCCAACTGGCCACTGCCAGTGACCAGGGCAGCAGGGGTGACCCAAGAGCCACCCCCAAGGCAAGTGGCCTTCTCTCCACATTCACTTCACCTGGGCTTTTGCATAACTTGGTTCCAGTCTCTGACGTTGTCAATCTCTCCCACTCGGATCTTCCAATAACTGGGCTGGTCAGTTGGGAATTCCCAATGTTGATATCTCCAGATCTTTTCCAGAGAGGACTCTGCCATCATCCCGCCTGCAGTTGAGGTCCTGGCAGCCCGTGCTCGAGAGCTATTGGAGGAGAGGGGCTGGGATCTCAGCATCTAGCATGAACACACACCTGACCCCATAGCCTCACCTGAGCCTGGTACCTGGTCCAGAGGTCATTTGCTTTGCTCTCTCCTGAGGATACACTTCCAGATTTTTACAGAGGTTGGGAAGAGGCATCTCCTCAGCTGGCTGGGCTCTCAACTAATTCTCCTCAGTTTAGCACTCTACTCGCCACCCCCAGTTCTCCAGGTACCTGGGGCTCCCCATTCCCAAACCTTTGGGGATCCTGTACCGTGGATCTTAGCCTTCTCTCTGCCTGCTTGAGGTTTCTCAGCTCT
>NW_004444213.1:358152-360409 GCF_000243295.1 Trichechus manatus latirostris
AGAGTAGAACTGTATTCTGTAGCGTCTTCAATAGCTGACTTTTCAGAAGTAGACTGCCAGGGCTTTCTTCCAAGGCACCTCTGGGTGGACTCTAACCTACAGCCTTTCGGTTAGTGGCTGAACATGTTAACCACTTGTACCACCCAGGGACTCCCTTCCATTCACAGCCAGTGTAATATTACTTAACCTCTCTGTGCCTCACTCCTTGGTAAAATGCAGATGATAAATTGCCTGCCTCTTGGGGTAGCAGTGAGCATTCAATGAATAATGCCTGTAAAGTCCCTGGCATAGAGCCAGCCCTTCGGTAAGGGTTAGATATTGCAGGTCTATCAAGGGCACTCCCTTCACCACCTGACTTCTAAACAATCATAAACTGGGACAATGTAATCAGCCAATAGGGACTTCCATATCACCTTTATTACTGACAAAGTCAGGTTCAAGATACAGTCTTCTAGCTCCCTGCCTGCACTGTAACCTGGGGACAGACCACAGAGGGAGAGTCTGTGTCTGTGCCCAGCTGACACACTCATGCCCGCCACTGCCCTGCACTGGCCTGGGTGAAGAGAGAAGGAAAGAGAGACTCTCAAGAGCTTAGTCTTCTGACAAGTTATACACAGGAAGTGAAGAAGGACAGGGGCTGAGGCCAGCAGACAGCTTGCTATAGTGCTGTAGAAAGGAGTCAGGGGTAAGCAAAAGGCTTGGAAGATTCTGGGACAGATTTTCCCTCTGCAAGAAAGCCAGAGAGGTAGCTGCCATATTCCCAGCTTCCTGTCCTCTTTACCCATTGGGCTTAACCAATAGGTTAACCACTGGGCTTCACCCATTGGGCTTAACCAATGGATTTACCATTGGGCTTCACCCATGGGGCTTAACCAATGCGTTTATCATTGGGCTTTACTCATTGGGCTTAAGCCAATGGTCAACCATGGGGAAGCTCCCACCTCTCAGATCAGGAAACAAGCAGTTTGTCAGGGCAGCTTCTCCCACCTTATAAGGTGCCCCTCCAAAACCATGCACTATTCTTTCATGAGTTCTGTTAGAACTTAGTGCAGTTCAGGCTCTGCTCCCAAGCAGCTCTGAAATCGAGCAGAACACCACATGAGTTAAGTTAGCCTAAGGTCACTTTCTTCCCAAGGCCGAACATTTACCCATCTCCGAGCTCCCATCTCAAATTATATCTAGCTATGCTGTTTGACTCAGACTACAGACTCTGCAATGTGATCCAATGACATCCTAAAGATACTCCAAAATTAAATGCCAGTAATAAGGCACCTCATACTTAAATATAAGCCCTCTCTTCATTAACACGTTCCTGGGGGATAAGATAAAACCAGAACATTAAGTCCCCTTGCAAGTTAAATTCAAAGAAGTTAAAGCTCAAAAGGAATCAAAGTTGGAATTAAAAATTTTCTTGCCTTTGTGAGTTAAAAGGCAAAGGAATTGAGGATCAAAAATCAAGCTCCCCACTTCCTTATTCCTCTCCAGCTCAGCTGGAGACATTCTTGATGGGATGGCGGGCTGGAGTTGGGGATATTAATGCAACTGGCCTCTCTTCTGCTGGAAAAGGTTGAGTTTCATGGGAGCAGGGGTTACAACCCTGGCCAAACGCAAACTACACCCATTGCCATCGAGTCAATTACGACTCTTAGAGACCCTATAGGACAGAGGGAAACCATAGGGTTTACAAGGAACAGCTGGTGGACTCGAACTGTCAACATTTTGGTTAGCAGGCAAGCTGTTCACCACTGCACCACCAGGGCTCCACAGCCTTGGACACACAGGACAATCACTTCTGTATTCATTTCTGAGGGCAGCCGTAACAAAGTACCACAAACCAGGAAGTTTAAAACAACAGTGTTGGAGGGCAGAAGTCCAAAATCAAAGTGTTAGCAGGGTTGATTCCTTCTGGGGACTCTGAGGAAGAAACTGTCCAATGCCTTTCTCCTAGCTTCTGATGGTTGTAGGCTATCCTTGGTGGTCTTTGACTTGTAGACACAAGACTCCAATCTCTGCTTCCATCGTCACATGGCCTTCTTCTCTGTCCCTTATAAGAACATTCCCGTTGGTCTTCAGGCCCTCCATAATCAAGTATGCTCTCAACTCAAGCTTTAACTAACTGCATCTGCAAAGACCCTATTTTCAAATAAGGTCACATTCTGAGGTTCTGGATGCCCATGGATTTGGAGTGGGGACACTATTCAACCCACTGCACTTGGGGCGCAGTGAAAACTCCCACTGCCCAGGCCATATCCCACAC
>NW_004444213.1:361260-362637 GCF_000243295.1 Trichechus manatus latirostris
TGTGGTATTTCTGTTATAGCAGCGCTAGGTAACTGAGACAGATAGTTGTTGGTTTCCGGTCATTGACCTGTGAATGAAACTCACTGGGAGAAACCTGCCATGGAGACATTGCTGTGGTGCTGGGTTAACCTCCTATGGGGAACAATCCACTTGCAAATTAGAGACATTGTTGCCTTCTTGCAAAGCTTAGGCATTGATAGTGATGGCTGACTCCATTCCCAGGGCTTATTGGAGATGCCGTTACCCCCTTCTGCATACTGGGGAAACTTCTGCCTTTGCCTTTTCTCTTTGAGTTCATGCTCCTGGCCCCCGTGCTGGTTGACTGTGCTCCTTTTATGGGGCCCTAGCCCCCGCAGTGGAGTCCCTGGGTGGTGAAACGGTTAATGCTCTCAGCTGCTAACCAGAAGGTTTGAGTCCACCCAGAGGTGACTTGCAAGAAAGGCCTGGCGATCTACTTCTGAAAAAAAATCAGCCATTGAAAACGCTATGCAGCACAGTTCTGCTCTGACACACATGGGGTCTCCACGAGTTGGAATCGATTCAATGGCAACTGATTTTACTGTTTTTTGTTTGTCTAACATATTCCTCCATAGTCTGCCTTGTAAGGCTGCTAAAGTGAGAAAAATGAAATAAAAACATTCTAGTGTGTCACAATTGTGCGTTGTTCAGAAATTCTCGTCTCCCTACAACTTCCTGAGTACGATAATCCCACCCACGTGATATTCTCCGTAGGACAAGTGTGTGAGCCAGGCCTCCTTGCCTCGGGGCAGGGGTGGGGAGGCATCACGGCTGTTCCTTTTCTGAGAGTCTCTTGCTGTACATCTCTGAGGCTTGTTCCCGTTCTCACAGGGCACAGACCGTCCTCGTGCCATGCACGACGTCACCTTGAGATCCACCGAAAGAGGTTGCTCTGAGTGTTTCACACGGATCTTGGTGGCTTCCCTCAAATCTGTTCAGAATTCCATAACCACTTGGGTGTCTGTACAACCTTGAATGGCGGTTTCCCAGTGGCTCTGACTACTGCCGCCCTCTGATACTCCGAGTACTTCCCTCTGGGGAAGGAAGTCCTTCCATTGCACCTCCTGAGGCCGTGCATGGGTCGGGTTTCATTGGTCTTCATCAGTGTTTATGATCTGCTAGCCAAAAGATTGGCAGTATGAATCCACCAGCCTCTCCTTTGGAACCCTATGGAGCAGTTCTACTCTGTCCTAAAGGGTCGCTATGAGTCGGAAATGATTTGGCGGCAATGGCAACGGGTAACGTCTTCCCCGTTTCAAGCTGCCTTTGTAAGAACAGTCAGACCTGGGTGCATCTTCTTTCGTGCTTATTTTTGCCTTCCCTGGCCTGTGGTTCTCATTTTTGTCTTTAATACTGTTC
>NW_004444213.1:363832-365568 GCF_000243295.1 Trichechus manatus latirostris
GTGGGTAGCTTGTCCTTGGCCAAGGTCAGGGCCTGCTGCCCTTCTTGTTTAAAAACACCGCTTGCCTGGGAACAAAACTGCCCAGAGCAGCAATGATTCAGGAAGGTCACAACCTCATGGGAGCTGAGCCTGAAATCTGCCTGTCCGCACTGCAGACCTTACAGGAAAAGGCCGCTATCCCAAATCTGCACGATCTGACCTCAGAAAAGCCTCCATCAACGCGTGCCATTTGTAATCCGAATTCTTCCCTCGTCTATTTCTCAAAGTTTCTGGTCTCATGTCCCAGATGGTGGCTTAGGTGTCAGCAGCACCAGGCAAAGAATGAGACTTGCTGGCTCGAGTCAGACTTCAGGCGACAGTGACGAGCCGCAGCCGCGCCACGTGCAATTCTGGACGCTGGACAACGCGGGGGTGGGAGGGGCAGGCCAGGCGTCCGCTCTTTTCTGGCAGAACGGGGGACGGGGCTCAGCCCTGCACATCCATGCTCTTTCCTGAACATCCCAATCAGCTCACGGCCCCAACTGCCTTGGGAGAAGTAAGGGATAGGTCAAGAAGCCACAGGGTTTAGGGACAATCCCTCTCGTGGAAACCAGCACAGCAATGGTTTATTATTATGAATAATAATAGTTATTATTATTCCATGAGTGTTCACTGCCTTTTTGAGTCTTAAGGCTATTTTGGAGTTATCACTGACAAGGCTTATGTTAGCTAGGAGTCCCTGGGTGGTGCAAATGGTTAAGTGCTTGATTACTAACTGAAAGGTTGGCAGTTCGAACCCACCCAGAGGCACATCAGAAGAAAGGCCTGGTGATCTGCTTCTGAAAGCTCACAGCCTTGAAAACCCTACGGAGCGCAGCTGTACTCTGTGAACATGGGGTTGCCATGTGTCAGCATCAACTCGATGGCAACTTTTTTTTTTTATGTTAGCTTGCAAGTGGTAGGTATCCCATGAACGTCTAAACCCCTGGATTCCTAATCGTCTTCACTGAAACATTCATTCAAATTATACGCAAGTCTGTCACCTGAAATGCGGTTAGTTGCCGTGGTTTCGTACAGCTCCAACGTCAGCAGAAAGTGTGGTTTCAGAAATGAAATTCAGCGTGATAGAAGCATCTTAATTTCTCTGAGCCTTTGCCCGTCATAACATGTGGGGAATTGACCAATGCAATTAGATCATTTTCATTCTACTTTGTGTCCTTGGCTCTGTGAGCAAAACAAAAGGCAAAGGTGGTTCATGTGTTCCCAGCAGAGGCTGAACCCCTACGTCTATTCTGAGTTATGGCACTAGGGGAGGCACTCAGGTGACGCATCCCCCCTGGAAGTGGCCATGAGCCCCCGAAACTACAGAATAGATGGCGGGGGAGGCTTCTGGAACATTGGATTTGCTGTCATTTCTATGATAGTGGTTGGCTTTTTTGAGTTCTTACCTAGGAGAAATCTAAAACGAACCCTGCAATTTTGGGTTAGTATCAGTATAAACTCTTGATTTTTAATGTATATACATGTAAGTAGATAGATAGACAAACATAGAAGCGTGTATGTGAGTGGCTCAGTGCACATACACACATATCCTAGCTCAGCCTGCTCAGAGAACCTAGAGGAAATGACCAGTTACAAGTTGCCATTGAGTCGATCCTGACTCATGGTGACCCCATGAGTGTCAGTGCAGAACTGTGCTCCACAGGGTTTTCAATGGCTGATATTTTGGAAGCAGATGGTCAGGCATTTCTTCCAAG
>NW_004444213.1:366172-369097 GCF_000243295.1 Trichechus manatus latirostris
GAATTGACTGGACAGCAATGGTTTTTTTGTTTCGTTTGTTTGTTTTTTTGTTCAGTAATAATTGTTTCAGACACGAGCCAGTAATGTTAAAATTAATGGACAAAAGCTTGAGAAGAAACAGTTTGTATAGTTTCAAAGTCTCTCCCTCAAGGTACTCATCAACTACGAAGAGAAAGATAGTAACGTTGCAGTACAGAACCCTGGCAGATACCGACTTAACAACCGATCAACGTAAACATCACCCGTAAGAAGACGTATTGGCATCATTAACCCCAGGATACACTGAAAGCATATAACATCGTTTTTGCTGTATTCTTGCTAAAAATGCACAATCTTGCTCCAATCATGAGAAAACACTGGACAAACCTAACTCAAGGGATGTTCTAGAAAATAAAGGATTAGTATTCTCCTGGCTACCTACTTGCGAAAATTAAGTCATTGCAAACCCTACAGAGCACAGTTCTACTATGACACACGTGGGGTTGCCCTGAGTTGGAATTGACTCCATGGCAACTGTTTTTTTAAATTCTTCAAAACTGTCAAGGTCGTGAAAGACAGGGAAAGACTGAAGAACTGGTGGGAGACTAGAGATGTCTAAAGGCGAAATAACACTAAATGCAATATGGGATCTTGGAACAGAAAAAGGACATCAGTGGAAAAGTTGATGGAACTCAAATAAGGACCACAATTCAGTTAGTAATATTGTAGTGGTGTTAATCTCCTCTTTTTGATTATACTGCGTTTATATGAGGGGAAGCAGGGTGAGGGGTACAGGGAAACGCGCCGTACTACTTCCACAAATTTCTGTAGGTCTAAAATTAATTCCAAATAAAAAGGAAAATGGACTTCTTTCTTCATGGCTTTATGCTTTATGCAGGGGCAGATACAGATTTTGTGGAGCTTGAAACGTTTATGATTTGGGGGGGGTTCGTCATTAAGAAGAAAAATACAAAATTATCAACACAAAATTAATGCAAAAACGAGCATCTATTTAGAAGGTGTTAATAAGTTGGAACAGGTTTTGACTATGCATAATTGAATTCATAAATGAATTGCTCCCATACTATGAACTCTGACTTATTGAAAAATACGACTTTTCCAATGAAAATCTTGTTTCTTTAGGCCATTTGGCTGCATCGGTGGCAGTTTTACATGTTGTATCCTCTAGAATCATCAGACTTTGTAAGGACAAGAAATGTTAGAGATGTGGAGAGATGACTCAAAGAACGGTGTCTTGGTCATCTGGTGCTGCGCTAACAGAAATACCACAAGTGGATGGCTTTAACAAAGAGTTTATTCTCTCAGTCCAGTAGGCTACAAGTCCCAATTCAGGGCATCAGCTCCAGGGGAACGCTTTCTCCGTTGGCTCTGGAGGGAGGTCCGTGTCATCCATCTTCCCTTGGTCTGGGAGCTTCTCTGCGCAGGAACCTAAGGTCCAAAGGACGTGCTTTGCTCCCGGCACTGCTTTCTTGGTGGTGTGAGGTTCCCATGTGTCTCTGCTCACTTCTCCCTTTTATATCTCAAAAGAAATTGGCTTAAGACACTATCTAATCTTGTAGACCTCATCAGTATAACTGCCACTAATCCATCTTATTACGTTATAGTGATAGCGTTTACAACACACAGGGAAATCACATCAGATGATAAAATGGTAGACAATCATACAACACTGGGAATCATGGCCCAGCCAAATCGAGACACACATTCTTTGGGGGACCTAATTCAATCTATGACAGATGGTGTGTGTAAAACATGCATCTTTTCACATAGATGTGTGTTACTGCTGCAGGCTACTACCTGCTTACACAGAAATTTGAAAAGTTGTAGCTACACAATTCCCATTGTTATGGGTTGAATTATGTCCCCCTTCAAAAGGATGTGTTGAACTCCTAACCCCAGTACCTATGGATCTGACCTTGTTTGGAAATAGGGTCTCTGAATACATTATTGGTTCAGTTAACAAGAGATCATACTGGAGTGGGGTGGGTCCTAATCCTATATGACTGGCTGCTAACCAAAAAGTCAGTGGTTCGAACCCACCCAGCTGCTCTGCAGGAGAAAGACGTGGCAATCTGCTCCTGTAAAGATTACAGCCTTGGAAAACCCATGCGGCAGTTCTAGTCTGTCCTATAGGGTCGCTGGGAGTCGAGTGGATGGCAGCCAGCAGCAACAACAACAACTAGGTGCCAGATGATTCCTGTGCATTGTATCATCGAATATTCCCAACGACTCCATGAAATAGGCAAGGGTGGTATGCAAATTATTCAGCCTCGGGAGAGCATGAGCAATGATTAATCAACAGTGGACTTTGCCACGGGATGAAGCAGGGCTCTGGAGGCAGAAACCCTTTAGCTGCCACATTGTGGGAGAGTTGGGGGGAGTCCTAGAGGAGGGGCTGGAGGCAAACAAGGAGGGGGACAGGCAAACCAATGGGACTGTTGCTGTTTATCAACTGAGGCAGGAGTACTTCTCGCCAGCTGCCTGTTGCTTTGTCATGCTGTGGAGGCTCGTGTGTCACCTGGAAGCTAAGCCACCAGTATTTTCAATACTGGCAGGGTCACCCATAGTGGGCAGGTTTCAGCAGAGCTTTCAGACTAAGATAGACTAGGAAGAATGGCCTGATAATCTACTTCTGCAACTTAGCCAATGAAAACTTCATGGATCACAGGACTGGGCAATGCTTAGTTGTGTTATACGTAAGGTTGTCATGAGCCAGAGCTGACTCAACGGCAACTAAAAACAGCAGAGGAAAATTTCGACATTGTATGGCCCTCTTGAACATACCATGGACTGCCAGAACAAAAAAGTCTGTCTTGGAAGAAGTATAACCAGAATACTCCTTAGAAGCGAGGATGGTGAGATTTCATCTCATGTACTTTGGACATGTTATCAGGAAGGACCAGTGCCTGGAGAAAGACATCATGC
>NW_004444213.1:375416-377143 GCF_000243295.1 Trichechus manatus latirostris
TGGTATGTTTGAATCCATTGTTGAGTTCTACATACTATTGTATAACCTCCTTTTTTTTATTTACCAACACATCATGAATAATTTTCCATGCCAATCAATTTATTTCTACAGTGTAATTTTTGCTGTTCTTGTTGTTAGGTGCCATCGAGTCTGTTCCAACTCATAGTGACCCTATATGCAACAGAATGACACGCTGCCTGGTCCTGTGCCATTTTCACAATTGTTGCTGTGTTTGAGCCCATTGTTGCAGCCACTGTGTCAATCCATCTCCTTGAGGATCTTCCTCTTTTTTGATGACCGTCTACTTTACCAAACATGATGTCCTTCTCCAGGGACTGGTCCCCCCGATAACATGTCCAAAGTACATGAGATGAAGTCTTGCCATCCTCACTTCCAAGGAGCATTCTGGCTGTACTTCTTCCAAGACAAATTTGTTAGTTCTTCTGGCAGTCCATGGTATATTCAGTATTCTTCACTGACACCATAATTCAAAAGCACCAATTCTTCTTCAGTCTTCCTTATTCATTGTCTAGCTTTCGCATGCATATGAGACAATTGGAAACACCATGGCTTGGGTCAGGCTCACCTTCGTCCTCAAGGTGACGTCCTCAAGATGTAATTTTTAATGGCTGCATATTATTTCATCATATGGATGTACCATAATGTATCTGATTGATCCTTTCATTCTTGGATGGCTAAGTAGCTTGTAATCTTTCTCAACTATTCCTGTAGCAATAGTTGTGTACTTTTGTAATTTTCCATTGGTTTTATATCTTACATGCATGGAATTGGATTGGGCATTATCTCCAGTTCAGCGTACTCCATTCTCACTAATCCGCGCGCGGAGTCACATATACATGTATTTATCTTCGTCCCATCCTTCCTTTTTCACCCTCATTTAAAGTCTCATTCCTTTTCTCCCTTAATAGTCCCACTTTTAAGTAATTTATGTGTCTTTCTGATCTAGTTTCTATACCTTTATTTACATATATCTAATTTTGTGAACCTATCTGTCAGTATATTGTACTCTGATGGCTCACATGGTGATATGATGCTGGAAGCTACGCCACTGGTATTTCACATACCAGCAGGGTCACCCATGGTGGATGGGTTTCAGTGGTGCTTCCAGACGAAGACAGACTATAAAGAAAGGCCTGGTGATCAGCCAATGAAAAACTTATGGGTCACCACAGGACATTGTCTGACTCGCTTGCTTTGGACATGTCATCAGGCAGGATCACTTGCTGGAGTAGGACATAGTGTTTGGTGAAGTAGAGGGCAGGGAGGGCACGGGAGACCTTCGGTGAGATGGGTTGACACGAAAGCCTCAAAGATCGACTCAATCATGTAAGTGATTGTGAGGATGACACAGAACTGGGCAACGTTTCATTCTGTTGTCCGTGGAGTCACCATGAGTCAGAGTGGGGCAGAATTTTGCTGAGCACTTTGGTGAGGACACATGGCACCCAGGCTCTGCACTAGAGGATGGACTTTGTCTGCTTCCAGAGGCTTGGGGCCAAGTCCTGCTCTTTGCAGAAAGGGAACTCCATCTTGCAGATAAAGCATTGACGCTGTCACGGGTGTTTCTGGGGAATCATCCCTGATTTACTTTAACAGTCAGCATACTACAACCATATTTGACTGATACATGTTTGCTTCTTATTCAGAACTACATACTTGTTTGTAGTCAGAGATAGTTTGTCTTCATCTTTCGTTTTTCCATCACA
>NW_004444213.1:379363-380357 GCF_000243295.1 Trichechus manatus latirostris
CTCCTTGGAAGCGAGGATGGTGAGACTTTGTCTCACGTACACTAGACTTGTTATCAGGTGGGACCAGGCCCTGGAGGAGGACATCAGGCTTGGTAAAGTGGAGGGTCGTCGAAAAAGAGGCAGACCTTCAATGAGATGGATTGACACAGTGGCTGCCACAATGGGCTGAAATAGCAATGATTGTGAGGATGGCACAGGACCGGGCAGTGTTTTGTTCTGTTGTCCCCAGGGTCTTCAGGACCCGAAACCGACTTGGCGACACCTAACAGCAACACCGATATTACAGCAGGCTGCTCCACATCTCTGCCATTCAACACCTTCATTTATAAAAGGGTCGGACAAGCGACTTCCGAGGCCCCTTTCACCGCGGGCTTTCTGAGCCCGTGATCTCCTTCGAGGTCTAATGTTCTGCGGCTGAGAGGCTACGACGCGAGAGGATGACAGGGATTCTGAGGCTGAGGGCCGACTGGGGAGGCAGACCCCGGCGTGTACACATTCGTGAAACGGTCTCCCGTAGCACATGGTACAAGGAAGGCCCACCCAGTCCCTCGGCTCTCCGAGATTCTCAAGCCATGGGGTGGTTAACGATAGACGTTTTCTAACTTTTCCATGAAACAGCTATGGAGGACATTTATGAAAAGCTCCTTGTATGCAATCCATGGACCAAAATGTTTATATTGAGGTTTGATATCGTAAACTTTCATGGACAATCCAAACAAAAACAAAAACAAAAAACACCATGAAGTCGACTCCAACTCACGGAGACCCTGCGTGTGTCAGAGTGGAACTGTGCTCCCTAAGGTTTTCAGTGGCTAAGTTTTGGGAAGTAGATCACCAGGCCTTTCTTCTGAGGCACCTCTGGGGGGGCTTGAACCTCCAACCTTTCAGTTAGCAGCCCAGCACTTAACAGTTTGCACCACCTAGGATCTTCCAAAAGCGACGATAATTTTGTCTTCGAAAAGTAACATGTAAACTGTACGTGGCCTGATAAAGC
>NW_004444213.1:382153-383296 GCF_000243295.1 Trichechus manatus latirostris
TTGGTACTGGGCATTGGCAGGCAAGGACTCCAGGTCCAGCTTTCTGAGACCTCTGCTGTATCCTCCAGACCAGCTGGCACACCTGGGGTGGGAGGGGAGCTGATGGCGTCAGCAAGGCCATACTCTTTCCATCTCTCCAGGAGATGACTGTCCATGAGAAAAACCACACCACTGTCTAAGTTACCTAGTGCGGCTGTAACAGAAATACACAAGTGGGTGGCTTTAACAAATAGAAACTTATTTTCTCGCAGTTTAGGAGTCTGAAGAAGACTAGAGGAAGGCTTTCTCTTTGTGTTGGCTCTGGGAGAAAGTCCTTGTCTCTTCAGTTTCTTTGTTCCTTGGAGAGCTCATGTGGCGTGGCATCTCTTTTTCCGCATCTGTGCTTCATCTGTCTTTTGTATCTCAAAAAAGATTGACTTAAGACAAACCCTACGCTAGTACTGCCTCATTTACATGACAAAGAAAACTCAGTCCCAAATGGAATTATAACCACTATGCTATTGTCGTTAGGTGCTGTCAAGTCGGTTCTGACTCACTGGTGACCCTATGTGCAAAAGAATGAAGTGCTGCCTGGTCTTGTACCATCCTCACAATTGTTGCTATGCTTGAGCACATTGTTGCAGCCACTGTGTCAATCCATGTTGTTAAGGATCTTCCTCTCTTTTGCTTACCCTCTACTATACCAAGCATCATGTCCTTCTCTAGGGACTGGTCCCTCCTGATAATGTGTCCAAAGTATGTGAGATGAAGTCTTGCCATCCTTGCCTCTAAGGAGCATTCTGGCTGTACTTCTTCCAAGACAGATTTGTCGGTTCTTCTGGCAGTCCACGGTATATTCAATAGTCTTCACCAACACCATAAGTCAAAGACATCAATTCTTCTTCAGTCTTCCTTATTCCTGTCCAACTTTTGCATGCCCATGAGGCAATTGAAAATATTATAGCTTAGGTCAGGCTCATCTTAGTCCTCAAAGTGACATCATCACTTTTTAACACTTTAAAGTCCATGAATATACCAAGGACTGCCAGAAGAATGAACAAGTCTGTTTTCGAGGAAGTATCACTTTTCAATTCTCTTCAGCAAAATGTTACTTGTGTGTGATATTAATGATATTGTTGTTAATTTCTGCATTCTGTTGGATCA
>NW_004444213.1:388400-395639 GCF_000243295.1 Trichechus manatus latirostris
CTCACAGGCTTTTAAGACCCCAGACAACAGGGGGTTATTTTTAATGTAATGTGTTCTGGTGACTTGCTTGGTGCTTGTTATACCTTCTTTCCCTCCAATTTCTCCCTTTTGTGATGGAAATGTCTGCCTTGTGCCTGTTCCACCATTGTACTTCGGAAGCAGTTAACTTGTAGTCTAGATTTCACAGATGAAGAGGAATTTTGGGTTTTGTACTTGGAGTTGGTTTAAGACTTTTGCTAGGATATGATGGGGTAAATGTGTTTTACATGTGGCAAGGACATGGATTTTGGGGGGCCAGAGGGTGGAATGATGTGGATAGAGTTGTGTCCCACAAAAATGTGTGTCCACTTGGCTAGGCCACGATTCCCACTATTATGTGGTTGTCCACTATTTTGTCATCTGACGTGGTTTCCCTATCTGTTGTAAATCCTACCTCTATGACGTTAACGAGGCAGGATTACAGCCAGTTATGTTAATGAGGCAGAACTCAATCTACAAGATTAGACTGTATCTTGAATCAATCTCTTTTGAGATACAAAAGACAGAAGCTAGCAGAGAGACAAGGGACCCCATACCACCAAGAAAGCAGAGCCAGAAGCAGAGTGTGTCCTTTGGACCTGGGTTCCCTGTGCCTGAGAAACTCCTAGACCAGGGGAAGATTGATGACAAGGACCCTCCCCTAGAACAAACAGAGAAAGAAAGTCTTCCCCTGAAGCTGGCATCCTGAATTTGGACTTCTAACCTACTAGATTGGGAGAGAATATATATCTCTCTGTTAAAGCCACCCACCTGTGGTATTTCCGTTATAGCAACACTAGATAACTAAGACACCACCCAAGGACTTTACTCACCTGGATAGCTCTGACTAATCCCTTTAGGATCATGTCATTCTGGGTGAGGCAGCAGTGCTTTACCTATCCAGTGTGAAGAGATGTTCCACAACTCCTTCATGTCACTTGTTAAGTCAAGAAGTCAGGTATTTATTGACCTTTAAGGAGGTACTTTAAAAAAAAATACAAGAATATGAAAGATGCTTAATATCATTAGTCATCAGGGTAATGCAGATGAAAACCACAATGAGATACCACTTCACAAACACCAAAATGGCTAGAATACAAAAAGTGTTGATGAGGTTGTGGAGAAACTGGAACCTTCCTACAGTGCTGGTGGGAATGTAAAATGGTATATGGCTGCTTTGGAAAATAGTCTGGCATTTGCTCAAAACGTTAATCGTGGAGTTATCACTAAAAAAAAAAAAACAACCCATTACTGTCAAGTTGATTTCAACTCACAGTGACCCTGTAGGACAGAGTAGAAGTGCCCCATAGGGTTTCCAAGGAGCAGCTGGTGTATATGAACTGCAAACCTTTTGGTTAGCAGCCTGGGCTCTTAACCACTGTGCCATGACCCAGTAATTCCACTCTTAGGTATATACTCAAGACAAATGAAAACATACATACGCCCACACCAGAACCCATACCAGTATGTTCATAGCAGCGTTATTTATAACAGCCAAAAAGTGGAAACAACCCAAATGTCCATCAATAGATGAATGATAAACAAATGGAGTACGGCCATACAATGGACTATCATTCGGCCGTGAAAAGGAACGAAGTTCTACAACACGGATAAACCTTGAAACATGAGGCTAAGTGAGAGAAGCCAGTCACAAAAGACCACATATTGTGTGATTCCATTTATATGAAATGCCCAGAATAGGCAAATCTATGGAGACAGAAAGTAGATTAGTGGTTGCCAGGGACTGGGAGTGGGTGGGGGAAGGGGGGTGGTTGCTAATGGGATTAAGATTTCTTCTTGGGGAGATGAAATGTTCTAAAATTAGGGAGTGGTGATAGTTTGGCCGATTCTGTGAGCATATTAGAAAACATTATATTTTGCAATTTAAATAGATGAATTATATGTGAATTAATCTCTGTTATTTATTAAACGAAAAGTCTCCAGGTTGGACAAATGGATATGCACTTAGTCAAGGTTAACTGAAAGGGTATGGTTTGAACCCACCCAAAGACACTTCAGAAGAAAGGCCTGGTGCTCTGTTTCCGAAAAATCAGACATTGAATGCCCTATGGAGCACACTTCTACGCTGACACACGTGGGGTCGCCATGAGTCAGAATCTACTCGATGGCTACTGGCTATTAAACGAAAAAAAAGCAAGAAAGAGAGATAGAGAAAAAGGTAGAAAGGAAGGAAAAACAAAAAGAAATGAAGGAAGAAAAGAAGGGAAGGAGGGAGGGAGGAAGAAAGAACGAAACGAAAAGAGAATGAAAGAGAGAAAGGCTGGAAAGAAGGAAGGAAAGAAAGAAGGGAGAGAAAGGAAGATCTAGTTCCTGTCCTTGCAGAGTATGGGGTCTAGTTTGTGCAGGAAACTGGCTTGCCGACAGTGTTTGGAGTCTATCATGCACCTCCTCCCACCATGCCTGTCACCTGCCTGGAATGCTCTTCCTACCCTTGCCTGCCTGATAGACCCACTGGTGGGCCTGCTGGGCCCAGCTACCACCACGCTCACTCTTCTTCATGGTTCCCCACGTCCACCTGGCTGGGGGGCCTTGCTTGTATCTGTGTGTCCAAAGACCATGCTTCTTTTGGACCTGCCATGTGGTATCATGGCTACTGGCTACCTGTCCGTCCTCCTGATGACTCTGTGAGGCTCCTGGAGGGCCAAGACTCTGCTGAATTAAACTCTGGGTGCCCAGCAGCTGGCGCAGGGCCTGGCAGACAGTGGGGTGAGGTCAACCCATGTGGAATGGAACTACACAAACCCTCACCAAAAACTTCCACAAACATATATCCCCGGGGAAAAGCCAAGGCAAAATTCACTGAATTTCTTTTTAGCCAACTTCCTCCTTCCTGTTAGACTTTGGGCACGTGATGAGATGCATGGGCTCCCACGTGTTAAACAATCTCCAGGTTGGAAATCAGGAACTTGGAGACTCAGCTCACCAGGGCTGAGACAGCCTGGCCAATGCTGCTACTAGTGTAGAAAACAGCATGCTAAAAAAGCCAAAGGCAACCGTAAAAATAACAAATCACCATAGGCTACCAGTATATATTGGCTTCTACATAATAAACAAATTGATGTAATGTAATAATTTGCTTGCCAATTCTGAGAAAGCTTGGGCAGAATAGTAAATAATTTCATGGGAGACAAACATTTGCTGTCCAGCTGCCAAATTAATTTGGTCAAAGTTTAAATACATTCCGTAAAGGTTCTGGAGAGTATGGATGGAAAATTCTGATTGCTAATTGATCAATGATGGCCTTCATCAATTGCAAGTTGTATTACTTAAGAATTTGGGCTGCAAAGCACAGAAAGTCATGTGAATTGCTTAAGCAAAAAGGAAAATTCATTTTAAAAACATGAGGGCCTTGCTGAACCCAAGGGCTGGGAGGCTACTGAGCTTCAGGCGGGAATAGAACCAGGAACTGGAGCTGATGGGATCCTCAGGGGACCACTCCCGGAACCCCAGTGTCTGCTTCCCTTAGTCTCTGCTTCAGTCTTTGTTCTGGTGCAGAAGGTTCATCTCTGCATCCTACTCAACACAGTTCAAAATGGCGCCCCAATGGATCCCAAGTCTACCTCTGCTCCATTCAAGACAACAGTCAGGCTGACAGTGGAGACAGTCTCATTTCTAAATTCCCCACTTCCAAATTGTATATACATGTAGACTTAATCTTGCTAAACTTCAGATTAAAAACATCCTCTTTAATACTAAGAATTAAATACACCAATGGCTTCTCAGAGTCTCCTTCCCCGTGCAAAGAGCTCTTCAGCCTGGCACGGGTCAGGTGCCCAGCATCACGATGTGTGAATCTGGATGTGCCCAGTGGGCCATATAAATGGACAAAGGGGAGTTAATCCCAGGAGGAGGAAGGGGCTGCTGGGCAGACAAAAAAATAGGGTCCTCTACCTGGAGACATGGCCCTCAGCTCCTTCTCAGCAATGTTGGCACCACCTTCCCCCAGCCACGCTGGAATTTCCCTAAACTTTGCACACTCAGCTCTATTTCCTTAAAAAAGGTGCTTTGTTCCCTGCTGTTGTTAGCTGCCCTTGAGTCAGCTCCTACTCATGGCGACATGATGGATAAAGCATGAAATGTTGCCGCTCCCGCACCGTCTTCATGATCGTTGGTACATTTGAGTCCACGTTGCAACTATTGTGTCAGTCCATCTCGTGGAAGGTTTTCCTTTGTTTTCACCAGCCCTCTACTTTACCAACTATGATGTCCTTGACTAAAGATTGTTCTTTTCTGATGATGTGTCCAAAGTAAGTGAACTGAAGTCTTTCTGTCCTTGCTTCTCAGGAGCATTCTGATTATATTGCTTCTAAGATGTTATCTATAAGATTTTTATTCACTGATTTTCAGAAGTAGGTCACCAGGCCTTTCTTTCTAGGCTCTCTTAGTCTGGAAGCTCCACTGAAACTGTCCACTATGGGTGACCCTGCCAGTATTTGAAATACCAGCGGCATAGCTTTAGCATCATAGCAACATGCAAGCCACCACAGTGTGACACACTGACAGACAGTGGTGGCTTTGTTTCCTAGCTTTTTATGAATCCCAGCATTGCAGATGGATTATTTTACAGGCAGCACTTGAAAGGCTGAGGTTACAGGGAGACCCTCTGGAGGCGCTGGGCTCTTGCTGGTGATGGGATGCAGTGGGCAGGCCCAGGGAATGAGGTGGGGGAGTTAAGACCCCAGCCCTCCAGGCAATATCCAAAGTTGGCTTGCATTCCCCATAGTGGACTGATGTTGGAGTCAGGAGTCAGGTCAGATGTCTAGTCTGCAAGATGGGAGCCTACAATGAATGCAAGCATTGGTGGGGAGGAGAAGGGGGATCTGGCTGCTTGCACAAGTGTCTAGGGTTGGTGCACTGGAACCCTGTGTGTAGGTGGTTATAAGATACAGACCTCATCCAGGAAGGATCACAGCCCTGGTGTCCTGTAGGGGTACCTCAGGCTGGAGGTTGGTGGACTGTTGAGCCCAGGGAGTCTGGGGCCTAGCCACCAGCCTGTCCAGAGATGACAATCCTGGTGGGCTACCGAGATGGGGAGTGGGCTGGCAGATAGCTATAGGCTTTCTGGCTCTAAGGCAGGATGAGATTCAGACATGGCTCAGATATGGCAGAGAACTTGAGTTTGAATCAGGAAACTAGGGTCAGCTGAGGCTTAGTCACAAGGCCTAAGTCGGCAGGGGAGAGGCATCCTGGGACAGTGAAAACATCAGCCGCTGCCCGCTAGTGGGGTTGCAGCTCCTACTACCCTTCTCCCCCACCAATACTGGTTCAGAACTGGGTGGGGCTGAGCCTGCGGTTGTAAAATGACCCGGGAAGGAGGGGCTGGCCACTTGGAGCAGCAGAGGGCACTGCAATCCAGGGCTGTGAAGGCTCTCCCTTCACCAGTCATTGACCTCGAGAAATCACCCACCTACCTCTCTCTCTGAGCATGTCTCCTCACCTGGGAAATGGGAAGAGCAGTGACTATCTGTGAGACTTAGCTATGATCATATACCTCCAGGGCCGGATAGACAGCACTTTGCACATAGCACAAGCTCAATCAACCTTAATGCCCTCCCATTGGCTTCTTTGTGATGCTGAGCAAACCGTTCCTCTCCTTGTCTTACAAAAGGGAATAACAGCACCTTCCCTTTTTATGTCACAGGGATCTTACAGGTACATATGTCATAATGCACATCAGGTATCATGGGGATGACCATTAGTGATTGCCTGATATCCCTCTTCTCTAGCTTTCCCTGTTTCCCTTGAAATTAGGTTGTGACGAGATTCCAGCTCATGGGCTGTCGGTATCAATTATGTGAGCCACTTCCATGCCAGGCTCTAAGAACATCCTTCCAGATTCTCCAGTTCTCTCTCTTGCCCAGCCATACTGACCTTGGAAGCCATAGAAAGAAGTGGGTTGGCAAGTTGCATTGTGAGAAATAAACCTTTATTAGGGGCTTATTTGTTATTGCCTGTCTGTTTTGGAAGAAATACAGCCAGAGTGCTCCTTGGAAATGAGGATGGCAAGACTTTGTCTCATGCACTTTGGACATGTTATTAGGAGGGACCAGTCCCTGGAGAAGAACATTATGCTTGGTAGAGGGTCAGTAAAAAAAGAGGAAGACCCTCAACGAGATGGATTGACACAGTGGCGGCAACAATGGGCTCAAGCATAACAGCTATTGTGAGGATGGTGCAGGACCAGGCAGTGTTTCGTTCTGTTGTGCATAAGGTGTCTATGAGTCAGAACCAACTCAACAGCACCTAACAATAACATTTGTTACTGCAGCATAACTGAGATGATCCTGACTGATTCTGGATTTTTTAAATTTCTCAGGTGCTGCCCCCTAAAATACAAGGCATTATTGTCATTAAAGTGAAGATTTTAAAGCTTTCATGTAATGTTTCACCAATGTGACCCTGGAGTGCTGAAGGCTGATACTGACAGATATGGTACTCATGGCCAACATGGTACTCAGAAGATGCTAGAATGGTTTCTCTGCTTCTTGTTGTTGTAGTATGCCATCAAGTCAATTCCAACTCATGGCGACCCTATAAGACAGGGTAGAAGTGCCCCATAGGGTTTCCAAGGCTAATCTTTATAGGAGCAGATGACGGTCTTTCTCCCTCGGAGCCACTGGGTGGATTTGAACTACCAACCTTCTGATTATCAGTGGAACACTTAACTGTTGCACCACCAGGGCTCCTTCTTAGAGAGGATCATTTAAGTAGAGGTGGTATATACAAAAGACAGAAAGGGTACTAACTTTTGGTGGGTGTATTTTCTATCATTTACTGTCCTAAGGTGAAGATTGCTCTATACTAGCCTTCGTATTATAAAATTAAAACATGCGCATGGTAAGAATGACTCAAAGAGTGTGGAAGGGTATAACTTGAAAAGCAGAAGTTACTCACCTCCTCTTAAACACGGTCACACCCCAGAACTAGTTTTCCTTGCGGAACTTCTCTTTGCTTATAATATAAGCACATTTCTATACAATCCGGATTACCCAGAATACATTTGTCAACAATTTGCCTCTTAACCTTGAAGACAGATCTTGAACATCTTTCCAGCAGGGTCTATATTAAAAAATGGCTACATAGTATCCCATCATGTGAATATACTATAATTTAATCAAACATTTGTATGGTATACCATGGACTCCCAGAAGAACAAGCAAATCTGTCTTGGAAGAAGTACAGCCAGAGTGCCCCTTGGAA
>NW_004444213.1:401894-404977 GCF_000243295.1 Trichechus manatus latirostris
GGTGCTGTGAGGAAGAGGCAGAGTAAATACAGTTTCCTCCACTCCTTTCTCATAATACTGCATTAATATAGTGCCTTCTAGATTCAAAGCACTTGGCAGGCTTCATACCAGCCCTGTGAGTGCGGGAGGCACAGATGATTTTTCTCATTTTACAGTTGTGGAAACTGAGGCACAGAGCCATGACATGACTTCCCTGCCCTAAGATAACAACCAGAGCCAGAGCCAGGATTTGAGAGAAAAATCCTTTTTATTCTCTTCCATGCCAAACCTTTACTAGCCCCTCTACATGCTTTTTTCTTCAAACATGATCTGTAGTCACCACTTAGAATGTTAACAATGACTCAGACTAATGGATTTCAAACACTGCTTTTCATTTTATTCTCCCTCCCTCCTTCCCTCCCTCCATCTCTCCCTCTCTCCCTCCCTCTCTCCTTCCCTCCTCCCTTCCCTCTCTTCCGCCCTTCCTTTTATAACAGCGGAATGCTTCTTTTCAGTGAAATTTTACATGGCATCTCCTTATCCCTTCTTTTCCTTCCCAACCCCCCTTCTGGGAGGCCCAGAAACTTTATTGGCCTAACTCGTCCAATTGAAGTTATGCTCTGAAAGCTGGAAAATATTAGTAAGAAAAAAGAGGAACCAGAGCAGTTCCGTTTTTATAGGTTTCACGTACAAGAGTGCACACTAGAAGACTTTGCCTACTCTTTAGAAGTTTGTAGCCGGAGCCTCTGCCCCCGTCTGTGTCTGCCTTGTTCCCTCGGGGCCGCGTGTGGCATGGAGCCTTGGGCAATCGATCGTTCCTAAGCTGATAGTTCACCGTTGGAGGGCTCCTCCACCCAAGGGCCTTTGCACCGGTGAGAGTTTTAAACCGTCACTCCTTTAAGGTCCAGAGGAGCAAACCTCAGAGATGGTGGCATTCGAGGCCCGAGCCAGGGTGCGTGCCAGGACAGGTCTCCAGACCTTTAGTTTTTGGAGGTCACATGGAGGTCATGTGGTGCTAGCATTCGCTAGTCCAGTTAATAAGTATTTACTGAGGGCTGAAGCCCTCGGCTGCTAAATGAAAGGTCAGCGGTTTGAACTCACCAGTGGCTCTGAGGGAGAAAAGGCCTGGCAATCTGCTCCTATAAAGATCACAGCCTTGGAAACCCTATGGGGCAGTTCTACTCTGTCCTACAGGGTCAGTATGAGTTTCGGTTTGGCGACTTTGTGTTGACACTCACGTCAAGATTCCAATCTATCTTTGTAATCAATGAATTGAAATAAGCATGCTTTAAGAACTAGTGGATATTTCACACTGCGCTTGTCCAGTATTCTGCAGACGTCTTGACTCCCTCACAGTCCTGTGGCTAGGATTTGAGGCCTCTGAGATAGGCTGGGTGGGGAGGACCAACCGTTCAATTTGCCTGGCACTGAGGGTCCCCAGGACACGGGAATTTCAGTGCTAAAACTGGGGACTCCTGGGCAACGAGGATGGTTGGTCACCCCATGACAGGATCGAGGCTCTGGCTGAGAGGTCTTCTTTCTTCTAAGAGCCTACTTTCAGAGCTTAAATTCCTTCTGAAAATTGTTGGTCTTGCTAGTTTCCGTCAAGTCAGAGCCGACTCATGACAACCTTACGTTTAACAGAACGAAACGTTGCCTGGTCCTTCACCGTCTCCATCATCTTTGATATATTTGAGCCCCGTGTTGAGGCTACTGTGTCAGTCCATCTCACTGAGGGTTTCCCTCATGTTCGCTGACCCTCCACTTTACCAAACATGGCGTCCTTCTCTAGTGATCGGTCTTTCCTGATGACGTGTCCAAAGTAAGAAGACAAAGTCTTGCCATCCCCGTTTCTCAGGAGTGTTCTGGTTGTATTTCTTCTTAGATTCTGAGAACTAAAAAAACCAAAACCGAATCCATTGCTGTTGAGTCAATTCTCAGCGGCCCTATATGACAGGGTAGAACTGCCCCACAGGGTTTCTAAAGCTGTATAGTCTTTACGGAAGCAGACTGTCACATCTTCCGTGGAGAGGCTGGTGGGTTCGAACCGCTGACCTTTTGGTTAGTAGCAGAGTGCTTAATCACTGTGCCACCAGGCTCCTTTTCTGAGAACTAGTTGACTTTAAGTTGATCGTGGTTGCGCTTTACCCGGAAGAATTTATGCAACACCAGTTTACACTCCCAAGAAGAGTATATCAATGTAAATGGCTGCTTTCCAAAAAAGATTTTAATATATTCATTTCATTCATTCATTTAATCAACAAACAAATATTCTTTGATTTACCTGTTATGTGTCAGGCGCTCTGTGGATAACATGGCGAGTGATACAATGTGGACCCTGTCCTCATGTAGGTGACAGTCCAGTGGGATGCCAGGGTGAGCAAAAGGGAGGTGGACCCCATCCTCATGAAGAGGGATGTGTAGCTGTTCCTAATGAGAAAATGCGCCTCGATACATTTGTGGTGGTTTGCACATGCTTTTAGCATGTACTCACTGCCTTGGCATGTACCCTCAAGGATTGCAGCATTGATTTTGTTACATTATTATTTGTTGATTTGTCTCTTCTTATCAATCTTGAATCTTCCAGGTGTAGCAAAGGATGTGACCAAGAATTTATTCTTAATAACATTTATTGAATGAATGAGTGACTATAAAAAGGCAGGCCTTCTCTTTCTTTTGGGACATTAGTGATAATCCAAGCATTATTTCAATCGTATCTAAATCCTGATAGGATAAACAACCTTCAATAAGAGCTCATTTTAGACATGGAGGACTGGAGTTAATTTATTTTTCATCTAGCTTTAATTGCGCCCGGTTGGTCTCTCATTCAGGTTTAAAAAGCAGCTTTGTTATTTTCAGGTACAGAAGACTCCAGCTCACTTTTACTGCCGTGATTCATTTTATCTTTATATCTCACATCCTAACACAGCTTATTAAATTGGGCAATCTTACTCATTGTCTTTCAACCTAGTCTATGCTTTGATCAGTCTCATTCTGACCTATTCTCATTAAATAAAATTTCTGGTGGCTAGAAAATTGAGATTCAGGATAAAGGAAACATTTATTGTCTAGGAAAGAAAAGAAAAAAATACAACCCCAAACTC
>NW_004444213.1:407237-408443 GCF_000243295.1 Trichechus manatus latirostris
AAATTCCTGCTTTACGCGAGGGCTGGGTTTGCCCAGCTGGGCCCCAGTCAAGTGGTGGAGGTCGGGGGATTGTCTGGGGGGTTCTCGCCAGGGGCAACCACTAAATAAAGCCAAAATTCAAATGCCAAATGGTCAGATATTTAAGCCCCATGCATAAATGTCGAGAGACAGGATTGAAATCAGGATGGCAATATCAAGAGTGCGAGAGTTCAGCATGTGATCAGGGTCATATTAAGCAGAGAAAGTCAGGATGAATGCCATGGTTTCTTAGGATGCCCACCAAAAAAACCCAACAAAAGCCAGATGCTGTGGCGTTGACTCCGACTCAGCTACCCCACGCGTGTCAGAGTAGAACTGGGCTCCACAGAGTTTTCAATGGCGGATCTTTTGGAAGTAGATCTTTCTTCTGAGGTACCTCTGGGTAGACTCGAACCTCCAAACTTTTAGTTAGCAGCCAGGCACGTTCAACATTGGCACCACCAGGGACACCTAGTGGAGACAGTGCCCGAAAAGATCCCAATCCAAAGCCAGTGCTGGCTCCCAGAGGGTGCCTCTGCTTTCTTTCCACTCTTGGAAGAAAGTCAGGGGTTGATGGAGGGCCTTGGATTCAGGAGAGATCTATCAGTAGAAAGCCCGAGCAGGTAGGAAGAGCCAGCAGTGGCCTCACTGCCCACGGTAACGTCCTCTCCTGCAACAGGATCTTCCATCTCCGGTTCAGCCTGCCAACCGCATGGTCTTCCCCTCAACTGGAATGTCATTAGTTGCTGCCACAAACTAATCCTGCTGGCTGCCGCCTGAGGGGCTTCTTATCCATCACACTTGGACAGGCCCTTCCTTTCATGTTTTCTAGCCCTTTTATTTTATTTATCCTGGCTCTATGAGTTCTAAGTAAACTGGTTCACCATCCCTTCACCACGGTTCTGTGGTGTTTGCAAGCACATCGAACACTCTGGAAACCTTTTTGTTGTTGGGAGCCGTTGAGTTGATTCCGACTCATAGAGACTCCATGTTGACAGGGTAGGACTGCCTTATAGAGTTTCCTAGGCTGCTGTCTTTATGGAAACAGATTGCCAGCTCTTTTCTCCCATGGAGTGGCCGGTGGGTTCGAACTGCCAACCTTTTGCTTAGCAGCCGAGCTCTTAACCGCTGTGCTACCAGGGCGCCTCCTCTGACTCTTCTGTGGCAAATACCTTCCCATTGAAAACC
>NW_004444213.1:410275-411644 GCF_000243295.1 Trichechus manatus latirostris
CTAGACTAGGGGAGGGGTGATGATACCCCTCTGTCTTGAACAGGAAAGAAAACATCCCAACGGCATGAGTCTGGAAAGTGACGCTAGCCAGGGTAGCAGCTCCCAGCCACGGGGCCACGGAGTTAACAGCCACGAATACCAGCCACAGCGGACGGTCACCTTCTACTACACACTCATTTTGAATGTATCGTGGAATCTTCATTTGCAGCCCATGGCTGTGTCTCTCTGTCCAAAAGTATTATTAGACAGTCACGCAGAGGGAAATAGCACTGAGCACTGCCATATTTGGGCCATGAGCCCAGCGGCTTCACTTCATTCTATCCCCCTGGGAGTCGAAGGCTGCTGATGATACAGCTCTTTGCAAAACTCTTCCTGGTGTGGAAGTTTGTAACTGTCTGTCTTGCCTGCCAGCCAATGTATAGCTTGTAAGAAGAGGTTATCATGCAGAGTGCGCGTTGCTTCATGAACTTTCCTATTTTTTATGACGTCTGGGTAAAGATTAAAATCCCAAGAAAGTTTGAACGTTGCCCTCCTCCACCTCCGAAGAAATCGGGCCAAGGCCAAATGCTGGAATAGGCTGTTCTGTGTTGGTTTTCCTCGTAGCCCAGTGGAAGTCAGCTTTGAATTACGTGTACTGAGAGAAACGCCCTTGATCTATTTCTCCTTGGGGATGCCCAGAAAGTCATGTCTTCACAGCACTTCATATGTTTACAGAAAACACACATATGGTTTGGTGGCATGGTGAATACGTATTATGCACCTGTATATATTTCTATCTTTGTTTCATATATAAAACCGTAGATTATTAAACCGAAAGGAGCCTCAGGGTGGGGAACACGCCCACATTTGTCCTTGGAAGCTGTGGTTGCTTGAGTGCCCGGCTGCTCCGTGAATTCCATGGCTGGGTGGAGACCTGGCTCCTGGATCACACAAAGCAGCCACAGCCGGGAAGAGAGGCAGCCGTCTGCCCTGGGGAGAGGGAGGGCAAAGGAGGCTGGTGACCTGCGTGTGAAGCTGGCAGCAGATGGACAGTGATCTGAGAAGGAATCACTTTGGTGTTGGGGCCAGCGGCCAGGTCAAGTCCTCCTGAAGGGACAGGAAACCCAGCTGGGTAAATCGCAGGGACATAGAACAGAGAAGACTTGTTAGTCACTTTATAAGCATTTGTAGCTTCGGGGATAAAAGATCTACTGGCTACTGTGGGCCCCTGAGCACATTACCTCAACTATCTGAGCTTCAGTTTCCTCATCTGCAAAATGGGGCTAATGGTCCCTCCCCATTGGTGTAGTTGTCGGGAAGAAATAAGAAAATTCATTTGGTAAACTATTAGTGGATTGTATTGCTTGATGTTCGGGTCTAATTGCCGGAC
>NW_004444213.1:412196-414004 GCF_000243295.1 Trichechus manatus latirostris
AGGAACTCGCTCCTGGAAGTTCTGGCCCCACCAGGCCCCGAGTCGGTGTCTGACGGAAGGCAGGGTCTGTGCCAGTCCTCGACCCTCACTGCCAGCTCTGCAGCCTTCCAGCCTGCTGCATTCCGCCTCCCCCTGCCCAGCTGACTCCGTCCAAAGAGGATGTTTGTGTGAACGGCTCGATGTGACCAGTGTGACAATCAGGGCGCTGGGTGTGCTCGGCCTCTGCACCCCTGGTGGCTCCCCGATCTCGTGCCGGCCCCTCTGCGTTCCCAGCATTGTCCAGGGCCCGGCGGAAGCACAGCTTCCCCGGCCTCCCGCAGCCGCAGCCGAGGGGATGTGTAATGAGATCCTCAGACCCTGAAAGAAAAGGCCTCTGTTCCAGGGGTGGCGGGGGCTCGGCTGCAGGGCGTGCATTGTGCGGCTCCGGCCGCAGAAAATAAAGTGGCGACTGTTTGGGGCATGTCATCTGGCCTGGCAGCTCCAAGTGGGGGGCCCTCATTTCCTCCCTGTGCGTCTTCACCCCCTCTGCACGACTCTCGGGTGGGTGAGCACATGGCAACCTGTCTGCTGTCTGCAAGGCTGGTGCGGGCCACCTGGGAGGACGAGCCTGGGTTTGCACTTCTGTCCACAGCCACACCAACCACGTGGCAGAGGGTCTCGTGGCCCAGGGGCTCCTTGAGGCTCCCGGGCTCACGGCCACTCTTGCTGCAGGGCTGAGACACCATGTTCTTACCAGCCTGCTTTCACAGGGACAGTGCCTGTCTTGGCCCTGGGATGAGGTCACAGGGGCCATGGGCTCTCACTCAGGGTGGTGGCCCCATTGAGAGCCAGGGGGGCAAATGGCCAGGCAGCCAAAGCCACGTCTACAGGCAAAGCCAGACCTGGACCAGCAGCTCAGAGCAGACAGACAGCACATCCCAGCAGACGAGAGGGATGCAGGGTCCACAGACGCACCCACTTCCAAACCCACAGCAGTGAGCAAGGGAAGAAGGGTCGTGACCAGGGTGCAGGGGTGGTGAGATCTGTCTGGGTCAGTTCCTCAAATGGTCTGAGGGCACCTGTGTCAGAATCACTGGCAGAGTCTGTCAAAAATAGACTCCTGATTCCCACCCCAGACCAGTGGAAAAGATGCTTCAAAGCTGTGTCCCAAGAACCAGCATTTGAACAAGAGCTAGTGGCTATGTGAACACATTAAAATTTGAGTCTAAAAAATTGGCCCAAACATTCTTAGGTTGCCTTCCCTGGGGGACGGGGACCCCAGAATTTTATAAATTATGTAACAATCTCCCTTCTTGTGTCTTACTTATTTTGTTCCCCATTCTGCACTCCTGTTTTCAACCACCCCCATCACAAGCAATCATGCTAATGGGTGAACTTGCAGCTTTTTGTTCAGAAGCATCCTTAACAAATGTGTTTTTTTGTTTTTTGGTTTTTTTTTTAAGGGGGCCTGGAATTTTGAACCCAAAAAAAAGGGTGCAATAAAAAAAACAAAAAAAAAAAAAAAAAAAACCCAAAACCCAAAACGGGTGACGGTCAAATGAATCCGACTCACAATGACCCCATGTGTGCAGAGCAGAACTGTGCTCCATAGAGTTTTCAAGGCTGTGACCTTTTTCAGAAGCAGACAGCCAGGCACCCCTAAGTGGGTTTGAACCTCCAACCTTTTGGTTAGTAATTGAGAGCATTTACCGTTTGCGCCACCCAGGGACACTTTGCATTACATAACAGTCTCTTAATTTTTCATGCTGCAGTATGTTTCTAAGATATATCCATGTTGCCAAGTGTGCGTCTCCTCCGTCACACAGAGC
>NW_004444213.1:415806-418517 GCF_000243295.1 Trichechus manatus latirostris
TCCCAGGGTCCTGACACTATGCTTGGCCCTGGGTCCTGGGTGTCTCCAGGTGTTGTGCATAAGGAAGAAGCAGTGCTGAATAAGTGGAGTCTGTGGATTGTGAATTGTCCCTGGGAGTGATTTAGCATGCTTTGTCTTTTCATGGATGAGGTATCCATGACCTTGGCAGTGACTGGGTGGACAGTTCAGTATAACACACCGCCTCTCAAACCTCAGGCTTACTAAAACTTTGCACTTTTTGCAATTGTCTAATACTGCACAATATGAGAACATTTCCTTGTTATTGCTTTAGACCCTTAGTACCTCCTGATGAAGTCTTCAAGGACCCATATTGTTAGCACCATTTAAAAGTGGAGAAAATGGAGTACAGAGGTGGTGTGCGATGGTCCAAGATCCCACAGCTGGTGAGTGATGGACACAACTTGGAAAAGACCTCAGCTTTTCTGACCTACATTATGTAATTTTGCCTATGAAGTATCTCTTTATGCTACAATTATATTCATCCTCTCTCTGGAAAGTTATGAGCAACGTCAACCAATTGCCAAACATTCCTATGTATGCGAGAGCTGGACAATGAATAAGGAAGACTGAAGAAGAATTGATGCCTTCAAATCATGGTGTTGGTGAAGAATACTGACTATACTATGGACTGCCAGAAGAATGGACAAATCTGTCTTGGAAGAAGTACAGCCAGGATGTTCCTTAGAAGCAAGGATAGCGAGACTTTGTCTCATATACTTTGGACATGTCATCTAGAGGGACCAGTCCCTGGAGGAGGACATCATGCTTAGTAAAGTAGAGGGTGAGTGAAAAAGAGGAAGACCCTCAAGGAGATGGACTGCAACAATGGACTGCAGGCATAACAACGATTGTGAGGATGGCGCAGAACTGGCCAGTGTTCTGTTCTGTTGTACATACGGTTGCTATGAGTTGAAACCGACTTGACAGCACCTAACAACAACAAGATAGACCTCAGGGCATATTTTTGGTTTAAATTTTAAAGACTGACTCAAGGCAATAGTTTCAGGGGTCCAGCCAGCCCCCATGGCTCCAGAAAGACTGGATTCTATGAGAATTTTAGATTCTATTCTACAATTTCCCCCTTTTGATCAGTATTCTTCTATAGAATTTTTGATCAAAATGTTTACTAATGGTAGGCAGGCACTATCCAGTTCTTCTGGTCTCATGGCAAAGGAGGCAGTTGTTCATGGAGGCAATTAGCCACACATTCCACATCCTCCTCCTGTTCCTGACTCTGCTTCTTCCTCTGTAGTTCCAGGTGAATAAAGACCAATTATTGTGACTGTTATGGCCCCTTCTAAGCTATTACAACCACAGGCACTACGCAACGAACTAGCAGGTAGAACAGAAGAACTAAACATGTTATGAGGCCGATTAGTTGGGATGTCCCATGAAACCATGACCCTAAACCTCCAAACCAAGGTGCCAAATCACGTGAAGATTTTGGTTGTACATAAACAGTCTCAGCAGCTTCTCTCTTCTTTTTTTTTTTGTTGTAAATATATCAATCACACAACTGTGGTCAATTGAACTCTTTACAGGTGTACAACTTATTGACATCAATTACAATAATTGGTTGTGCAATGCTACCCTTAATCCAATGTGATTTTTCCATCACTTTTAATTCCCCTTTCCCCCCTCCCTCTTGCCCCTGGCAACCACTAATAAACTTTGGTCTCTGTACATTTGACTTTTCTTATCTTTGTATATAAGTGAGGTCATACAGTATTTGTCCCCTTGTGATTGGCTTATTTCACTCAGCATAACGTCTTCAATCTCCATCCATATAGTAGCATGTATAAAGACTTTGTTTCTTCTACTGGCTGAGTAGTATTCCATTGTATGTATGTACCATGGAGTTTGTTTATCCATTCATCTGCTGATGGACATTAGGTTGTTTCCAACTTTTAGCTATTATGAATAGTGATGTAATGAACATTGGTGTACAAGTCTCTGCTTTCAAATCTTTTGAGTATATACCTAGGAGTAGAATTGCTTTGTCATATGGTAGTTCTATTTTTAGTTTTCGGAGGAATCTTTACGCTGTTTTCCACAAAGGCTGTACCATTTTGCATTCCCACCAGCAATGGGTAAGTGTTCCAGTTTCCCCACATCCTCATCAACACTTGTTATTTTCTTTTAAAAAATTTTTTTATCTTAGCTATCCTAGTGGGAGTGTGATTGTGATTTGAATCTTTCTGATAGCTAATGATGTTGAGCATCTTTTCAGGTGTTTGGTGGCCATTTGAATGTTAGAGTCACCAATTTTTAGTATTTTGCTACATTTATACTCTCTCTCTTTCTAATATATAACAAAACAACACCAAACCCATTGCCGTCAAGGTGATTCCAACTCACTAGGACCCTATAGGACAGAGTAAAACTTCCCTATAGGGTTTCCAAGGCTGTAATCTTTATGGAAGCAGATTGACATGTCTTTCTCTCATGGAGCTTGTGATGGTTAAGATTGTATGTCAACTTGGCTAGGCCATTATTCTCCGCGTTTTAGCGGTTGTATAATGTTGTGATCACCCCCATGATGGAATCTGCTGAGTGGTACTGGCGGAGGCGGGGCCTGTGGCAGCTCACCGCCCCCTCTGTTTCATCTCTTTGCCTTCCGCCGGTTACCTTCTGCCTGCTCGCCTTGCCAAGGTTTTTGGCTTGTTCCAGACTCAGCAGCTGCCTCTTGT
>NW_004444213.1:419518-421074 GCF_000243295.1 Trichechus manatus latirostris
TATACATTTTCATGTTATTTAATTTATTATGATTGCTATTCTTGTGGAAACACTTGGCAGTAAGTTGGGAATATCACCATCTTTTACCCCTAAATACTTCCATGTCTGTCTCCTGAGAACAAGGACACGTGAACTAGGTTCATTTTCAGGGAATTTAACATCCACATGATACCACTGTCTAATGTACAGTCTATACCAAATTCCACCAGTTGTCTCAACAACGCCCTCAATTACATTCCCTTTTCTGATTCTGGCTCCAGTCCAGGGCCACTCATTTGCATTTGACTGGCTTGTCTCTCTAGACTCATTCAGCCTGGAACTGTTGCCCAGCCTCTCTTGGTGTTGGATGACGCTGACATCTTTTGAAGAGCAGGGGCCAGTTGCTTTATAGAATGTCCCTCAGTTTGCATTTGCCTGAATGTTCCCTCATTACTCGAGTCAGGTAATTCACTTTTGGCAGGAAGGCTGTGTTCTTCTCAGAGCCTCGCATCAGGAGGCTCCCGAGGTCAGCTTGTACCGCACTCCTTTTTAACAACTGCATGATAATTACATTCCGCCCTGTGGATGCACATTGGTTCTTTAGCCCTTTCCCTATGGATGGGCTTCTAGGGTGTTCCCCGTGTTTGGCTAATGAAAGCAGTGCTGCAATGAATGTGACAGGGTGTGTTCTAAATGTTAGAATAATTAGAATGAATGTGGTCAAGGAAATGTGAGGGAGAAGAGAGGATAATGGAGGGAAGTGTTTTAATCAAATCCCACTCAAGTGTAAAGCATGATGATGGGAACAGACATAGCTGGTGAGATTGATCAATTTGCTGCAGTAGAGAGATGGAGTTAAGAGAGCAAAGATTGGAGACGACTTTAGAGGCTGTTGAAACAGGACAGGTAAGAAAAGATAAAGATTTCCTAAGGCGCTTCCATTCTAGACAGACAATAACCAGTAAACATAATGAATGAGTGCGTATGTTAGGAAGTGATAAGTGCTATGGGAATAAAGATTAGGCAGGTAAGCCGGATTGGGAGAGAGAGGGTGTGTGGTGGGGGAACAGGATGCAGTTTCAAACAGTGGAGGGGCAGGACTCATGAGAAGGTAAGTGTCTTAGTTCTCTAGTGCTGCTATAACAGAAATACCACAGGTGGATGGCTTCAACAAACAGAAGTTTATTCTCTCACAGTCTGGTAGGCTAGAAGTCCAAATTCAGAGAGTCAGCTCCAGGGCAAGACCTTCTCTCTCTGTCCACACCAGAGGAAGGTCCTTGTCGTCAATCTTCCCCTAGTCTAGCAGCTTCTCAGTGTAGGGAGCCTGGGTCCAAAGGACGCACTCTGCTCCTGGCACTACTTTCTTGATGGTTTGAGGTCTCCACATCTCTCTGCTCACTTCTTTGTTTTGTATCTCAAAACAGATTGACTTAAGACGCAACCTAATCTTGTAGACTGAGTCCTGCTTTACTAATGTAACTGCTTTTAATCCTGCCTCATTAACATCATAACCCCACCCATTGCTGCCAAGTCAATTTTAACTCATAGTGACCCTATAGGACAGAGTAGAACTGCCC
>NW_004444213.1:425116-426090 GCF_000243295.1 Trichechus manatus latirostris
TTGGTGTTCAAGGGCAAGTTTCAGAGTCTCTTCTGACATCCATTTTGTTCTTTTCTTTCTTTCCTGTCTTTTTAATGATCTCTTGCTTTCTTCATGTATGATGTCCTTGATGTCATTCCACAACTTGTCTGGTCTTTGGTCATTAGTATTCAATGCGTCAAATCTATTCTTGAGATGGTCTCTAAATTCAGGTGGGACATACTCAAGGTTGTACTTTGGCTCTTGTGGACTTGTTCTAATTTTCTTCAGCTTCAACTTGAACTTGCATATGAGCAATTGATAGTCTGTTCCGCAGTAAGCCCCTGGCCTTGTTCTGGCTGACGATATTGAGTTTTTCCATCGTTTCTTTCCACAGATGTAGTTGACTTGATTCCTGTGTATTCCATCTGGAGAGGTCTACACGTATAGCTGCCATTTATGTTGTTACAAAAAGGTATTAGCAATGAAGAAGTCATTGGTCTTGCAAAGTTCTATCATATGATCTCTGGCATGATTTCTGTCATATTTAATATGTCAAGGCCATATTTACCAACTACTGATCCTTCTTTATTTCCATCTTTCGCATTCCAATCACCAGTTAATTATCAAAGTATCTTAATCGCATGTTTGATCAATTTCAGACTGCAGAAGTTGGTACAAATCTTCAGTTTCTTTATCTTTGGCCCTAGTGATCGGTGGGTAAATCTGAATAATAGTTGTATTAACTGGTCTTCCTTGTAAGCGTATGACTATCATTCCATTAGTGACAAAATTGTACTTCAGGATGGATCTTGAAATTTTTTTTTGATGATGAATGCAACGCCTTTCCTCTTCAATTTGTTGTTCCTGGCATAGTAGACCATATGATTGTTGTTATGGATTGAATTGTGTCCCCCCAGAATGTGTGTTAACTTGGCTAGGCCATGATTCCCAGTATTGTGTGGTTGTCCACCATTTTGTCACCTGATGTGATTTTCCTATGTGTTGTAAATCCT
>NW_004444213.1:428120-428824 GCF_000243295.1 Trichechus manatus latirostris
AAAATGTGATAATTCACTTTGCTCTGAGCCCACAGCTTGAGCTCAGGGTATGTTTAAACTGAGACATTGGTGCTCTTCGGGGTAACACTCTTGTCCTTGTTTGTGAAATGAGCAAAGACCTGAGTTAGCCAAACTCATTTTCTCTCACTTCAGCGTGAATCCTGACAGACTCAGTTTGCTGCGCCTTTGTGCTGTGAAAACTTTCGGGTACAACTGGGGATGCCACCTGAACACACACCTCCATCAAGGAGCTCCGTAAACTGACGCAGCGTCTTCTGATGTAGCTGTGAGTACTGATGGATGCATTCTCTACTTTTTCCCTAGGTGTTTTCTCGAACATGTCACAAAGCACATTTTCCTTAGTCATCTCCTTTCCTCATTCCAAATCTCTTCATAAATTGTAAATGAATCACAATTCAGCCTGTTGGCGACACAGTCAAATCTCCTGATGTGCCTTGATTTCTGCCGGAGACGCAGAGAGTAGAACGTCCCCCAGGGGGCTGCCTGTCTCCACTCTTACCACTTCCTCCCTGAGGCACCCCGGTGGCTCTCACCACTGACGGGCACCCATACTGAGGACTCACTTCTACTTATGAGGTCATGGTCTTGTCACCGGCGTGTCAAGCTGAGACTCTGAAAACTTTAGGTCCTTTTGCAGTCCCCCCTGCTGCTCAATCTCCCCAACACTTTTTGGGGGAACAGAG
>NW_004444213.1:430600-431523 GCF_000243295.1 Trichechus manatus latirostris
TGGTTCAGTGGATTCATGGGGAGAAGAGCTGTTTGGACTGGTTTCAAGAGTGACTGGAGGGTAAGGATGATGTGGAAGCAGCGTGTCTGGAAAGCTCTTGTCAAGAGTAGGGAAATGGGGCAGAGGGTGGGCGTGGGGTGATGAGGAAATTGCGCTTGCTTGGTCGATTTCTATGACCTTGGCCCCACCCTACTCTGCTTGCTGTGTGTTTCCTCCAGTCGCACATAATGGCTTATGCCCATGGAAACCTGCCCAGGACAGATGTGAGTTTGCATTCCTGGGCTTCAATGAGGTGCCTCATTAAAGCTGACACACTTCTGGAATGACGACTCAAACCCCTGACTAAAAATAACAACACTGCGGAAACTTACCCAGCACTTTGCCAGCGAATTAGCTTATCGGTGTCCCTTAATGATTTGATTTCTGTCATTCCCCCCTCAGTGAGGCAAGATCCCAGGGGAGAGGACTCAGAGATCCCGGGGAACGTGACAAGGTTCCCACCGAGTGCTGGGATTGCAAAACCAGACCTGGACCCTCCATTCCTGACTCACTGGTGGCTCCTGAGGTCACAGACTGGCCCCCGACCCTGTCCAGTCTCTGGCTGGGTGGTCAGGAAGCTGACCTCCTGGGGCCACAAGAAGGGGCGTCAACATTCATGGCGTAGAGATGGTGGGGGCTGGGCATGTGTGGTCGGGGCAGAGGAGGAATACAGAGACTTACTTGCTCAGCAGGACCAGAAGGTGAGATGGAGTCCGATGGCATCAGCTGGGAGTTGGGGGTGTGAACAAGTTTTGCCTTATTCTAACCCCTCCCCTGGCCCTACCTTGCCCCCACCCAAGCCACCACTTTCCAATAAGACCCAGGGCTGAGCTTGGCAGCTGGTTTTACAAATTTACTCACTCAGCTGCACCTCCGCCTTGCTC
>NW_004444213.1:433351-434363 GCF_000243295.1 Trichechus manatus latirostris
ACCATGCCACGTGAAGATCACCTAGAAGCAGAAGCTGAAAAGAGACAAGGACCTTCCTCCAGAGCTGACACAGAGAGAAAGCCTTCCCCTAGAGCCAGTGTCCTGAATTCAGACTTCTAGCCTCCCAACTGCGAGACAATAAATTTGTTTGCTAAAGCCACCCACTTGTGGTATTTCTGTGATAGCAGCACTAGACGACTAAGTGGCAAAAACAAAAAAACCAAACACAGCACCCCCAAACCTAGAAAACAATCCTCAAACCATCAGGCTCTTAGAGTCTAAAAAATGAGACCGAGTTGCTGTAATGTTTGCAAGATGAACAGCGCAGAAGCAATTTTCACATCAAAGGCTCTCTTAATAATATTTTACTACATTCCTTAAAGCTTAGAAAGGCAGAGGCCTTTAAAGAGTAGCTCTTTGAACATATGAGGCAGTTTTTATTGAAAAATCAACACTGACTTTATACCTATTTTAATTTAGATTTCCATTTATGATGGAAGCAATAAAATGCTACAAAAAAGTCAAGCTTGACATCTGATTGAAACGTTCAACCAACTTCTTTACCCATTACCCTATATAAAACATGAGCCTATGTTTTCCTAATCCTTTAAAGAAGTTCATCAGCCAGTTGTCATTATTTCATTACCTTTTCCCTTTTACATACCCTCAAGGTACCGATCTTGGGAAGTGTTGGTGTTCTGGCAGTAGGATTATTTCTCGTTTTAGCATGAGATGAGATGATATGCAAGTTGATGAGGCAGAAGGTCTAGATAAAAATTTAGTGCAGTCATGCAGCTAGGTTAAAAAAACAAAGCTCCCCAAGGTTTGCCAGAATCACGTTTTCCTCCTCACTCTAGCTTCAGCTTTTCCAATGTCATAGCATTAAGGCCTAAGAAAATAAAAAATATATATAAGTAACACTTCTGACCATTGCATTAGTAAATGCAGCATTTGTTGGATTTTTTCCCCCCAGAGACAGTGAGGGATTTGCCTGGATCTCTTCATATTGTCC
>NW_004444213.1:435220-447844 GCF_000243295.1 Trichechus manatus latirostris
GAGTTCAAGATTAATATTTCTGTTAGACTCATGGCGACCTTATGTACAACAGAATGAAACATAGCCCGGTCCTGCATCATACTCACAATCATCAGCAAGTTCCAGTCCATCCTTGCAGCTATTGTGCCAAGCCATCTCATTGAGTGTTCCCATACGATCGTTGGTTCTCTACTTCACCAAACACGATGTCCTCCTCCAGGGACTGATCCCTCCTGACGACATGTCCAAAGCAAGGGAGTTGGACATTGTTCTTGAGATCAATAAGGCCAATCTGTGGATTGCTTTTTGCCTGATTTAGTTGGGAGAAGCAGACGGAGGAAGGACAAAAGACAGAGGGAGGGCTGTATTATTCACCTTTCCTTCCTCATTCAAAGACATGATATAGTCCTCTTGGAGAAGTTGCTCTCTGTCCTTGAGGGCTAAAAGTCAGAGTGAAACCCCTATTGGGGAGTGAGAAGCAGGGAGTTGGGAAAGGGGACCATGTTTTATGTTCCTGTCTGTAGCCCTCAACACAGTGCCTGGCACATGGTGAGTACTCAGAGATTGGTCCTTCTACTGAGCCTGCATGGAAGCTGCCTAAATTCCATCCAGGTAGACATATAGATGATAGATAGATAGATAATAGATACGTGATAGATAGATAGATACGTAGATAGGTAAGTAGGTAGATAGATAGATAGATAGACAGTGTCATGGATTGGATAGTGTCCCCCCAAAATGTGTGTTAACTTGGCTAGGCCATGATTCTCAGTATTGTGTGGCTATACTCCATTTTGTGATCTGATGTAATTGTCCTATGTGTGGCAAATCCCAATCTCTGCCTGTGGGTAATGAGGCAAGATTAGGTTATGTTAAAGACGATTAGGGTGGGATGCAACACCCTTACTCAGGTCACGACCCTGATCCAATTTTAGGGGTGTTTCCCTGGGGTGTGGCCTGCATCACCTTTTGTCCTACAAGAGATAAAAGGAGAGAGAAGTGAGCAGAAAGATAGGGACCTCATGTCACCAAGAGAGAAGTGCTGGGAGCACGTCCTTCGGACCTGGGTTGTCTACATTGAGAAGCTCCTAGACCAGGGGAAGACTGATGACAAGGACCTTCCCCTGGAGCAAACAGAGAGAAAAAGCCTTCCCCCTAGAGCTGGCACCCTGACTTTGGACTTCTAGCCTCCTAAACTGTGAGAGAATAAATTTCTCTTTGTTAAAGCCATCCACTGTAGTATTTCTGTTATAACTGCACTAGATAACTAAGAGAGCCAAATAGATACCTGATAGATAGATTATATCTATATACACATAGATAGACAGATGACAGATAGATTGATAGATAATAGGTAGACAGACAGACTGATGATAGATAAACAAATGGATGATGGATGATAGACAGATGATAGACAGGCAGACAGACAGACAGACAGATAGATAATAGATGTTGTTATCGTTAGGCGCTACTGACTTGGTTCTAACTCATAATGACCCTATATACAACAGAAAGAAACACTGCCTGGTCCTGCACCATACTCGTAATCGTTGTTATGCTTGAGCCCATTGTTGCAGCCACGGTGTCAATCCATCTCATTGAGGGTCTTCCTCATTTTTGCTGACCCTCTATTTTACCAAGCATGATGTCCTTCTCCAGGGACTGGTCCTTCCTGACAACATGTTTAAAGTATGTGAGACAAAGTCTTGACATCCTTGCTTCTAAGGAGCATTCTGGCTGTACTTCCAAGGAACCAGGAAGCAGAACCTGAAGAGACATGGAATATAGTAAGCAGAGTTGCCTCAGTCTCAAATGGTGGGGCCACGACCTCTGGGGTCTCAAAGAGTAGAGCCATGGCCTCTGGGGTCTCAAAGGCTGGGGCTACAGCCTCTCAAATTTCAAGAGTCAGATGTTCACCAACTCAGTTCTGGAGTGTGGGACTGCCTTTCATGAGTGCCAGTGGGATGGAGCCAGATCTGCTATTTAGAGCTGAGAGGGTGGGGCTGCCATGCCCAAGGGGCCAAAGAATGGGGTCTGCTGGGGCCGAGGGGGAAGGGGAGAATGGGGCTGCTCAAATGCAAGGTAGCAGAGTTGCCATTCCAGTGGGCCTGGAAGGCAGAGCTAAAGCCTAGGGCTGAGGGGTCCCCATTCAGAATCTGGAGAATGTGGCCAACACTCAGAATCTGGAGGTCAGGGCCATTGCCTAAATGGTCTCAGAGAATAGAGGACTAATTTCAAGCCCTGACAGCTAATTTAATGTGTTCTGCTGACTTACCTGGTGCCTGCTATCCCTTCTTTCTCTCCAATTTCTCCCTTTTGTAATAGAAATGTCTAGCTTGTGCCTGTTCCACTATCGTACTTTGGAATTAGATAACTTGTATGCTCGATTTCACAGATGAGGAGGAATTTTTGGATTTTGGACTTGGAGTTGAATTAAGACTTTTACTATGACATGATGGGGTGAAGGTGTTTTCCATGTGGCATGGTTGGTAAGATGCTATTAGCTGAAATGACCAAGTCTCTTTCTCAAACCGTCATGTATGTCTCATTTCCTGTTATTGAGCAAGCCTTTCGATACTGTCTAGAGTCCATTGATGAGATATTTTCTTTTGATTTCATACTTAAAATGGTATCTGTGCTGGTCCTTGAGAGACTGAATGACAATCATCTTACAGCTCCCGGGCTGGGGTTTCTGAGTCACAGGGCCTGGCAATGTTTCAGGGAGGAGTCGCTCAACACCCTCAAGAACACAACTTGATCAGCTTTTCTATAAAAGAAAAAGAAAGACTGAAGTTTGATGATAAAGTCTAGGATTAGTAGAACTGCTAGACAGTTGTGGTCGGTTTTCAGAAATGGGACATTTAGGCTTTGGTCAATGTTGTGTAGGTTGGTGTCTTAGTTATCTAGTGCTACTACAACAAAAATACCACAAGTGGATGGCTCTAACAAACAGAAATTTATTTTCTCACAATTTAGGAGGCTAGAAGTCTGAATGAATTCAGGGTGCCAGCTCTAGGGGAAGGCTTTCTCTCTCTGTCAGCTCTGGAGGAAGGTCTTTGTCTCTTCAGCTTCTGCTTCCTGGTTCCTTGGAGATCTTCATGTGTCTTGACATCCATCTTACCCTATCTCTCCTCTGCTTGCTTATTAAACCCCCTTAAAAGTCAAAAAAAAATAACCCAAAAAAAAACCCAAAACAAACCCGCCTTGATAACATAACAAAGACAGCCCATTCCCAAATGGGATTATAACCACAAGCATAGAGGTTAAGATTTACAACACATATTTTGGGGGACATAATTCAATCCTTAACAGCTGGGGAGGGAGTTGCTTCGGGAGAGTTCTCTATGAGGGTGGAAACACATGACTGGGAAGCCGCCATGGAGATTTAGGAAGATACAGTGCTCCCATTCAAGATGGCGGCCCTGCCCCAGCTGGTGGCTGTGGGCTCTGAAGGAGGAAGCAACATGCCCTGGAGAGGGTCATAAGTGCAACAAAGTCCTCAGTAGGGAGCCAGGTGTACCAAAGCCAGGAGGTAGTTGGAGCAATTCTCAAGGATATGGTGATGCTGGGGTTTAAATTTTCAATAGAACAAAGATTCCAGAAGGCAGAGAGAAAGGTCTTACAGGAAGAAGATGAGTTGGAGGAGTGAGCATGGAGCAGAAAGGGAATGGGGCACCCCTGCTGAGTGGCTGGAGATCCTGGCTTTGGGGTAGTGGCTGCCATGGTGAAGAGTGTGGGGTGACAAGCTGCGTTGAGGGTTAATAGGGGTGCTCCTATGAATTGGTTGAGCAAGTTTGTTTTCCTGATAGCAACTGAAGCTTGGATGAAATGCGAATTTAGAGGTGGAGAGATGAGAAAGAAGGCATGTTTACAGCCTGGGTATATCAGTCAGGGTCCTGGCAAGATGTAGATTGCGTGCTCAGGTTGGGGGAGGTGTGAGAGGGATGCAGGGTAAGCACCAGAGGTGGTGCACCAGCCTGGGGCTTGGGACCATCGGGGAGCCCTTATCTCTGCTAGGCCTGAATGACAGAGAACAGGAGTGGAAGGAAGAGAGACTGCATTGGGGAAGCTTAGATCTTTGGGGCACGGGCGGGGAAGAGGCAGACAGCCAGTGGTAACTGTGCAGGAGGAGAAAGGGGGAAACATCCCGAACCTCACACTCATCCCTCCTTCCCATCGCTTGCCTGGGCTCACATTGGCCAACACCGCTAGAATCCAGGGGATGAAGGCCCTCATTGATGTGGTGCATGCCGGCCTGGGGTAGAGAGCAGGACAAAGACAATGGGAGATTAGGTCTGCAGGTGCCCCCTGGGGCTGAAGTGGTTGACGTGCCTGCGGTGCTATGTTGGGGTGTCATCATTAACCACCGCCATGCTCGTCTGAGGAAGTTGTGCTTTTCCTTTCCGGGAAGAGCCTTCAGATAAAAAGGTTGCCATCTAACTTTCAGGAGTAGTGTCCTCTCTGTCTTGGTTTCTTAGTGCTGTTGTAACAGAAATACCACAAGTGGGTAGCTTTAACAAGCAGAAATTTATCTTTTCACAGTTCAGGAGGCTCGAAGTCCAAATTCATGGCATCAGCTCTAGGGAAAAGCTCTCTGCCTGCTCTAGGGGAAAATCCGGGTCTCTTTCAGCTTCTCTTTCTCAGTTCCTTGGCGATCTTGATGTGACACCAATCTTTCTCCATTTGTGCTTCCTTGCTTCTGTGCCTAATTTGGGCTTTTATATCTCAGAAATGATTGGGTTAAGACACTCCTACACTGATATGGCTTCATTTACATAGCAAAGAAAACCCTACTCCCCTATGGGATTACATCCCCAGGTATAGAGGTGGGGGGACACAATTCAGTCCATAACACTGGCTTATACCTGTCTCGTTCTCCACGATTCTGCCCAGAGAAGGATGGATTGAAATGACACCCTGAAGCCACGTGGTGGTGGCTCTGCTGTCCCCGGGCTTGGACGTCCGCCCTCTGCTGAGTGTTCCCACGGAATCAAGCACATTCACTTCTCCCTCTCCATTTTTTGACTTAAGAAAATTTTTTTGCTGCGGTATCCTGAACATAGAACCTCAGGAGACACACGTGAGAAGAAAACCTTCTCCAGGAAAGGAAAGGAGCTGCTCGCTGGGAAGGGAGCTGTTTTGACATTTTAAGATCTAATGTGTTCATAGCAATTGATGGGAAAATTTGAACTTTAATCTGCCCTTAAATTGCACTCGCTAATGTTGCTCAGAAGCATATTGATTGGGCAATTTCTATTTCCAGAAAAGAAATTCACCTTTGGGTTAGGTCTAAGCTGAGAAAATGACAAGGAGGAGGAAAACTTGAAAAGATGAGAAAACCCGGAAAAATGGGAATTTAGAGAGAAATTCCCTTCTCAGTCACAGCATTGCTGGTCTGGACTCTGTTGTTTTCATGTGTACACCACCCCCTCACACACACAGACACCGTACACACACACACACATCACACACACCACTAACACCACAACACAAACCAAATGCACACAACACACACATCACACCACGTATACACATCACACACATACACCCCCCTCACAGATACACACACAACACACACAGACCACCATACTACACATAAACACCACACCATACATATATGCACACACCTCACACACACGTATACACCAGATAAACCACCACCACACACACATGCATGTAGCACACACATCATACCTCACCGCACATACACCTCACATACACACCTCACACATACACAGCACATACACATACCGCCACACTACACATACACACCACATCATACAGATAAGCACACACACACCACACCACACATCACGTACATCACACAAACTTCTCCCACCCCCTACATACACCAGGCTGTTTGCCTTAACAGGAAATTAGATTCTCAATGTGGAGGCGAGTGATTTTTCTCTTCTAGAAAAAAGAGATGGTCACAGAGGAAGCTTCCTGAGCTGGCCACACGTCACAGACTCACAGTTGTCGTGAGCAGCCCTAACTGGATGATCCTTTCTGACAGGACAAAAAATGAACCAGTGCTGCGCTTACTGAAGCTCAGTGGTAGCTTTGACCTTCACTTCTTCCTCAGCGTTCTGCAGCTGTGTTGTGTGTGTGTGACAGTGTGCATATCACGAGTGTGAGTGTGTGACTGCGTGTGTGGGAGTATATGAGAGAGCGTGTGTGAGTGTGTGTGTGTGAGCATGTGTATGGGTGTGACTGTGTGTGTTTGGGAGTGTATGGAAGTGAGTGTGAGTATGTATGTTGTGAGTGTGTGTCAGCATGTATCTGAGTGTGTGACTGTGTGTTTGTGTGAGCATGTGTGTGAGTATGTGATGGTGTGTTTGTGTGGGAGGGTATGAATGTGGGCATGTGTTAGTGTTTGTGAGTGTGTGTGTGTGTGTGAGCATGTATGAGTGTGTGACTGTGTGTCGGAGTGTATGAGAGCAAGTGTGAATGGGTGTGAGTGTGTGTGTGAGTGTGACTGTGTGTGGAAGTGTATGGAAGTGAACATGAGTATGTGTGTTTGTGAGTGTGTGTGTGAGCATGTATGGGTATGTGACTGTGAGCTTGTATGAGAGTGTAGGAGCATGAGACTGTGTTAATGTTTGTGAGTGTGTGTGTGAGCATGTGTGGGAGTGTGTGTGTGTGTGGGAACATGTGACAGTGAGCATGAGCATATGTGTTTGTGAGTATGTGTGTGAGGTAGGTGTGAGCATGTATAAGTGTGTGACTGTGTGTGTGGGAGTGTATGAGAGCAAGTGTGAGTGTGTGTGTGTGTGTGTGTGTGTGTGTGTGTGACTGGTGAAGGGGGTGGGGAGAGACAGTCATCCCATGTGTGGGAACAGAGCTTAGTATAGTCAGCTTCATAAATGATTTGGTTAAACTCACTGGTTTCCAGGAATACATGCGAGCAAATTGCCGCAATTCATATTCCTTTTGAAAATCTGGGTGGAAAAGCTCAGAAGCAGCAAGATATCAAATTTCCAGATTTAGAATCTTCCCAGACCCTCCATCCCTTGGAGCCACAAAGCACCAGCTACAAATCATCCCCATGGACATGAGCATTTTGACAACTCTGGAAACTGCCAACCCTCCTGCCCCCCCACTGGGGGCTTTCATTCGAAAGAGCTGAGGGTCCTACTGCCCACTCCTGTCTTGGCCCTCAAGAGGGCTCTCTGTTTGTGGGGAGGAGGGCTTTCTACTGGGTGAAAAAGACAAAGAGATTCTCCAAGTTGCTGACCTCCTATTGCCCCTTCTCTTTCTCCTGGAGCTAGTATGATGGGTTTAAGGGGTATCCTGGTGCATAGGAGCGGGGAGGAGCCCAGATGAAAGAATGATGGGGAGGACAGCTCATCAGTGATTCCCAAACTTGGTAATCATCAGCGTCATCTGAGAGCCTACTTAGAAAGCAGACTCCTTATCTATGTGAGATCAAATTGACAATGGCAACTCGAAAGGTTAGATGAGACACTTAGGGGACAATGAATTTAAGTCAGTGGTGGTGGAACAATTTGGTGAGAATGTTTGCACAACTTGAAAAATGTAATCAACGTCGCTGAGTTGTTATGTGTAGAAACCCCTGAAATGGTATAACACTATGTATACTTTTACCAAATAATTTTTTAAAAAAGCAGATTCTCGCAGCCATTTCCAAATGACTCAGAATTTCCAGGGGTAGCCCACAGCATGGTTATTTCCAAGCATCTCCCCAAGGGAGAGTGAGACAACCACTAATTTATCTTGAAGTGTCTCTGTGGTTAAATCCAACTCATCAGGGCAGGAAAGAAAGGGTTTGAGGCAGAAACGCCGTCTTGAAAGATATGCTTTTGCTGGTTTCTGTCCTGTTACATCTGTCTCTGTGAGACGCTTCCTTCCACTTCTGGTTGCTCTACTCATTCTTCAGATCTCGGTTTATACTTTACTAATGTCGTGGATTGAATTGTGTCCCCCTAAAATATCTGTCAACTTGGCTAGGCCATGATTCCCAGAATTGTGTGATTGTCCACCATTTTGTCATCTGATGTGATTTTCCCATGTGTTATAAATTCTATCTCTATGACGTTAATGAGATGGAATTAGCAGCAGCTGTGTTAATGAGGCAGGACTCAAGCTACAAGATTAGGTTGTGTTTTAAGCCCATCTCTTTTGAGATATAAGAGAGAGAAGCCAGAAGAGAGACGTGGGGAAGTCATGCCAACGAGAAAGAAGCATTGGGAACATAGTGCATCCTTTGGACCTGGGGTCCCTGTGCTGAGAAACTCCTCAACCAGGAGAAGATTAATGACAGGGACCTTCCTCCAGAGCTGACGGAGAGAGAAAGACTTCCCCTGGAGCCGGCACCCTGAATTTAGACTTTTAGCCTCCTAGACTGTGAGAGAATCAACTTCTGTTTGTAAGAGCAATCCACTTGTGGTATTTCTGTTATACCAGGACTTGATAACTAAGACAACCACCTTCTGTGACTCCATAGCCTGGCTCGGTGTCCCTCCTATGGGGTCCCATAGCAGACTGACATTTGCTATTGTCATCCTGGGCTCTGTGACGTGTTATTTCTTGTTAAGTTATCCATGGTTCACATTAGACAATAAGCGGGCAAGGACAATGTTCTATTTACATTACATTCCCAGGGCCTGGCAGAGAGGTGCTTAACGAAGATTTTCTGGGGGGGAGAAAACACCCGAGCACAGATGGCCGGCAAGGAAGTGGATAAGTAGAAATAAAGCAAGGACAAGAAACACAATTAACATCTGAAAGGCTTCCCTGATTTTCAGGCTCTGATCCACAATAGCGTCATTTCATCATGTATCAGGCATCTATTGCCTCAGTAATGCTGTGTAATGAGATATCCCAGAGCCCTGGTGATGTAGTGGTTAAGGGCTCAGCTGCTAACCCAAAGGTAGGCAGTTCAAATCCATCAGCTGCTCCTTGGAAACTCTATGGGGCAGTTCTACTCTGTCCTATAGGGTCGCTATGAGTCAGAATCAACTCGACAGCAACAGATTTGGTTTTTGATTTTTTAATGAGCTACTCCAGAGCTCAGTGGCTTAAAACAACAAGAATTTATTCTTACATACATAGGTTGGCTACAACTCAACTGGGCCGGTCTGGACTTTGCGTCTGCTCCACAGGTCTCAATTCAGCTCCTAGGCTGTATGCGGAGTGGGCACCTAGACGTGTTCTTCTCATGGAAGAGACCAGAAACCTCCAGAGTCCAAGTCAAACTATGGAAGCATGTTTACAGCTTCTGCTTGCATAATCCCACTAAAATCCCACTGGCCAAAGAAATCACACAGCCAAGCTCAACCTCAATGGGGTAGGGTAATATGCTCCACCCACAATGTGAAGAGAGGAGAATGAACAACAATCCAAACTAGCAAAGAATTTAATACTATCTTACGATTTTGATCACTTGCTGTAAGGAGGGATAATAATAATGATATTCACCGTTTGTTGATACCTAACTAAATGTCAAACATAGTTCTAAGGACTTTACAAACATTTTCTTATGTTGTTGTTGTTAGCTGCTGTTAAGTCAGCTCCTGACTCATGGCAACTTCATGCACAATGGAACAAAATGCTGTCTGGTTCTGCGCCATCCCCACGATTGGCTGTGCATCAGACTCCTATGATCCAAAGGGTTTTCGTTGGCTGATTTTTAGAAGTAGCTTGATAGGCCTTTCTTCCTAGCCCATCTTAGTCTGGAAGATCCACTGAAACCTGTCCAACATCATAGCAACACGCAAGCCTCCACTGAAGGACGAGTGGTGGCTGTGCATGAGGTACCTTGCCCTGGAACTTGGACCTCCTGCATGGAAGGTAAGAATTCTACCATCGAACCACCACTGCCCTTCTTTTCTGGCTTTCTTTGTCTAATCCTCATCAAAATCCTACGAAGTAGGTTTAATGTTTATGTGATCTGCCTGGGTCACACAGCTGGAAGAAGCAGAATGTCAATGCAGGCACGTCTGATCCGAGCCCAGTGTGTAACCACTACTCAATAGGCTCCTTTCTTTCTTTTCCAAGCTTGAGGTTGGGCAAGTTTTCAAGTTTGCTGCCAGTGCTTTACCCTTCATATGAGCACTCAGAGAGAGGTTACGGTGGGGAAGAGAGAAGGCACGAGGTTCTGAAGGTGAGGTGGAGACAAGGGAAGCTGAGGAAGCCAAGGACAAGTTCTCCTTGCTTCACTACCTGGCCTCGAGCTAGTCCTGAATGAACATGTACATTTCCAAAACAACTGATGGCCGATTACCAAAATGTAGGATGTGACAGATGGCAGGTACTGGGATGTTTGGCTAGTCCAACCTCCTTGTTTGACAGGCGAGGAAGTGGAAGCTGAGCGGGGGAAGTAACTTGCCCAGGACATATGGCTCATGAATGGCAGACCTAGATGAAAAACTGGATTTTGCCATTCCAAGTCCAGTTCTCTGTTCCTGCTTGCTCTGTGGGAGCCGTGGAGGAGGTGTTGGGTACCGCTGCTCAGGGAGGGCTTTCTAGTTAATTGATCATGACAGAGCATTCGATTGATTCTTCAGAAGCAGTCAAAGCACTCACATAGTTCTGTCCAGCAAAGCAAACAGACTTAAGTTTTCAATTTACAGCTGATTGCCTGGCATCCTGTAGATGCTGCCTTGATGAGTTTTTGCTTACCGTGTAGCCACCTGGCGTTTGTACATTCCTACGAATTATTTAGTGGGAGTGATTGTAAATATTAGCTGTCAATTGGTCTGTTACTTAACACCAAAAAAACGCAAAGCTAACTGAATGACAGGTTTGGAGAGATGAAATTACCTAGAAATAGGCTTTATTGTTGATATTTTTATGTATTTAATATTCACTCTTTCCAAAAGCTATCCAGCTGTTATTTAGAGTGAGACAGGTGAGCTGGCTTTCACTGCGGTGCCTAAGGGCAAGCCAGTATGAGAAAAATAAAGGGAAGAAGTATGGAAAGTTTTGCATATTTGCACAGGTGGCAAGATTAAAGGTGCATAGATGTTGACATGTGATCACAACTCTAGGCAGGAATATCAAGATACCAAGCAGTGTTTCCAGAACAATGAAAACAGTGAGGAATAACTGCTACCTTCTAGAGCAAGTTTTCATTTTTTAATTTTATTGTGTTTTAGATGAAAGTTTACAGCGCAAATTAATTTATACACAAATTGTTTTGTGATATTGGTTGCAATCCCGGCAATGTGTCAGCACTCTCCCCCTTTCCCTTTCCACCCCGGATTCTCCATGTCCATTCATCCAATTTTCCTGTCCCTTCTTGCCTTCTCATCTTTGCTTCGGGCAAGTGTTAGATATTTAGCAGATAAACAATAAAATGGCCTTGAATACACGTTAAAATTTACCCACTTGTAACACAAATCAGGTTAATTAAATTTATTTATAAAAACTTGCTCTGATAATACACAATATAGGGGAAGTCAGCACAACTTGACCAGGGCAAAGTCATAGATGTTTCCTAGACACATCCAAATGCCTTGAGGGACTGAGCTACTGGGGCTGAGGGCTGGGGACCATGGTCCCAGGGGACATCTAGGTCAACCGACATAACATAGTTCATAAAGAAAATGTTCTACATCCTACTTTGGTGAGTAGTGTCTGAGGTCTTAAAAGCTTTCAAGCAGCCATCTAAGATACATCTATTGGTCCTACCTTGTCTGGAGCAAAGAAGAATGAAGAAAACCAAAGACACAAGGAAAACATTAGTCCAAAGGACTGATGGACCACATGAACCAGAGCCTCCACCAGCCTGAGTGCAGAACTAGATGGTGCCCGGCTACCACCACCGACTGCTCTCACAAGGATGACAGTAGAGGGTCCCAGACAGAGAGGGAAGAAAATGTAGAACAAAATTCAAATTCACAAAAAGACTAGACTTACTGGTCTGAGAGAGACTGGAGAAACCCTAAGACTATGGCCCCTAGACAGCCTGCTAACTCAGAACTGACGCCACTCCGAAGTCCCCCTTTCAGCCAAAGATTAGACAGGTCTATAAAACAAACAATAACCCATGTGTGGAACACGCTTCTTAGTTCAATCAACTATACGAGACCAAATGGGCAACACCTGCCCAAAGCAAAGATGAGAAGGCAAGAAGGGACAGGAAAACTGGATGAATGGACACGGGGAATCCGGGGTGGAAAGGGAAAGGGGGAGAGTGCTGACACATTGCCGGGATTGCAACCAATGTCACAAAACAATTTGTGTATAAATTAATTTGTGCTGTAAACTTTCATCTAAAACACAATAAAATTAAAAAAGGAACGCTTGCTCTGGAAGGTAGCAGTTCTTCCTCTCTGTTTTCATTGTTCTGGAAACATTGCTCGGCATCTTGATATTCCTGCCTAGAGTTGTGATCATGTCTCTTACTCACCACTCTATCCTGAGCCACGTTCATAAGGTCTGCTACACAACCATTTCTTAATGCACATTTGTTGACTAAGAGTTTCTTCTTCAGGTTAGGATGCAGGAGATTGCAACAGACCATCACATGCACCACAAAGAGCTAGAAAAATGCTCAATGAAGCAGAAAATTATACTTTTTTTTTTTTTTAAAGTAAAAAGAATTTTATTCGGCATATATTCAAAAGGACAAAAGTGGGAAGCGGACAACCATGCTGCTAGAGGCATGTCTGCCTGAGT
>NW_004444213.1:448592-449981 GCF_000243295.1 Trichechus manatus latirostris
TTTGCCTTTTAGGTGTGTAAGACAATAGAGGATAAATTTTATAATGCCTAATACTATCAGGATGTAGACTAAGAATATTACTATCCCTTGCAGTAGTGATCTAGCCCATGTACTTATTCCTGATGGTAACCAACCAAACAAATCTCGTGTTTATAAGGGTGTGACAATCTGTAATCAAGTAGTTTGCTGTCTAATTCTATGTATATCTTGTCTACAGCACAGACTACACCTTCTTGGACTAATAAGAAAAATCTAAGGTTATTTTGTTATCTCATGTCACTTTGGCTTATGAGATCAGAGATCACTGTTGTGCCCCCATCTCATTTGTTATTTGTCCCATAGTGACTGACAAATTTTCTTAAAGATTTCTCCAATTCAATTATACCATAAGTAGGAATTAAAGCTACCGAGAATATCCTGAGTGTTGGACCAGTGGGTTTTCTTCTGACTTTCATTTTACAATGTGTAACAATTTAAAATTACCTTTCCAGTATTTACTAGCGTTGTTACTATGAATACTTAAAGATAATCCTAAAGTTCCCAAAGTGCATTGTCCATGCATTCATCAGTGATTTAAACAAGATTGCCCCCGTAAATTCACTATCAGTTGGAAAGGATCATCTAAATTAGTATAGTTGGATCTATCACGCAGAAACATATATCCTTAAAGAGCACTCAAAGTTTGTCTAGAAGAAACAGAAAATACAGAAAAATTTACATGTGACAAGTTTTCATTAGAGAACTAATGATTAGCAAGATAACACAGGATGGACCTCTCCTGTTGGAGGTCTTCAGTTAGTCTGCTTAAAACATACTAAGTGTTCTTCCCAAAGGCAAGCTGCCCGTCCTTGGTTTACCTATTAACAGTCATGAGTCACTTTCTCAGAAGCAGAAATGTAACCAAAGACAAAACGGAGTCTGAGCCATGAGGTCGAGCTCCTCTGAGAATCTGGTTCCTTTAAGATACATAATTTTCTGCATTGTAAGAGGGTGACAGTTTGATTACAAACATTACACAGGTATTTCATATGACATTGTCTTAAATACTGCTTAAACTAATTACTAATTTACCCTAAACATAACTCTCAGTCTGATCTTTGAAGTTAATTTCCTAAAGCAGACTGAATTCTTCAAAAAAAAGCTCAGTACCCAGAGCAAAATGGTCTTACTAGTTTATCTGGACCATTGTTTGACTCAAACTATCTTCAGGAACCAGTTTTTTTCTCAAAGCTCAGGGTTCAAGAGGACACCCAAAGGCAAATATCCCGTGTGGTTGCCTCAACCTCCCTGAAAGCCAGAAAGCTGGATTCCAGGAGGATTATATACAACTCTCTCATCATTCTTTCCTTTGGATCATGATCTTGTTATAGAATCTTTTATCAAAAATGT
>NW_004444213.1:464631-474567 GCF_000243295.1 Trichechus manatus latirostris
AAACTTAGAGGGGTCATGAAGGTACCTGCTACACTGTATGTGATTCAGCCGCTTGGGGAATGAAAGAGACAGTGGTTTGTGGGAGAGTGTCCTTCTGGCCCTCACTTCTGCTAGTCCCTGAGGCTGAGGCCCGGGACCCTGCCAGGCACCTGTTTTGTCTCTTTCCTTTACCTTCTTGGGATCTTTGGTTTCAGTGGCCTTAGTTTTGAATTGCCTCTGGGGCTTTTTGTACTGTTTTGATGATATTTAATGATTTTAATTACATGTTACTGCTCATTGCACTTAAGTTCTAATTATTTTTGCATTTGGAAGTTTTAGACTTTCTGTTCCTTTTAAAACTGACTCTACTTTTAAATCTTAATAATTTACTTTATATTTTCTCTTGTAATCACCACTTGTCTGTCAGTGGGTTGTACTGTGGTGACTTGCGTGTAGCTGTGATGTTGGAAGCTATGTCACCAGTATTTCAAATACAGAGCTCTTCAGGTTGGAAGGCACTCAAAATACCACTGAGGAAGAGCTGCCTCCTAAAAGTAGAGTTGACCTTAATGATGTGGATGGAGTCAAGCTTTCGGGACCTTCATTTGCAGATGTGGCACAACTCAAAAAGAGAAGAAACAGCTGCAAACATCCATGAGCGTAGGACCAGGCAATGTTTCGTTCTGTTGTATGTGGGGTCACTATGAGTCAGAACCGACTTAATGGCAACTAACAACAACAACAATGATTTTTTATTTCAATTATGTACCTTTTAATTTTAAAAATCACCCTTTAGTTTGTTACGTTACTCTTTTCTCTACATTCCTCTAGAATGTACTCAGTTACCTCTATTTAATTTTCATTATATCATAGATTCATTACTTTCATATTGGCTGGTAAAATATTCAAGTTATACTTTACTGTCTTCCCCTAATAACCCAAGAAGCTGGGCTATATGAAGAAGAACGTGGCATCAGGATTGGAGGAAGAGTCATTAACAACCTCAGATATGATTGTCAAAAGTGAAGATGAAGCATTTACTGATGAAGTTAAAAGACTACAACTTTCCGTATGGATTACACCCCAACATAAAGAAAACAACTGGAGCAATAAACAACATCGTGACAAGTGGTAAACCCAATATTGGATATCCAGTTGTCCCAGCACCAATTGTTGAAAAGGCCACTGTTTCCTCCATTTAATTCTTAGTACCCATGCGAAAAATCAATTAACCATAGATGTATGGGTTTATTTCTAGACTCTCAGTACTATTCCATTTATCTATTTGCCCATCTCTATGCCAGTACCACATAATCTTGATTATTGTAGCTTTAAGCATTTTGAAATCGGGAAGTATGAGTCCTCCAATTTTGTTCTTCTTTTTCAAGATTGTTTTGGAAATACTGAGTCTCTTGCATTTCCATATGAATTTTAGGATCAGCTTGTCAATTTATGCAAAAGAGGCAGCTGAGATTTTGATGAAGATTACGTTAAATCTGTAGATCAATTTGGGGCTTATTGCTATTTGAACAATGCTAAGCATTCCGGTCTATGAATACAGGATATCTTCCCATTTATTTAGGTTTTCTTTGATTTCTTCCAATGATGTTTTGTAGTTTTCAGAGTATAAATTTTGTTCTTTTTCAGGTTATAAATTCTTTCATTAAATTTATTCCTAAATAGTTAATTCTTTCTGATTCTATTATAAATGGAATCATTTTTTTAATTTCATTTTTGAATTGTTCATTTCTAGTGTGTAGAAATACAGTTGACTTTCGTATATTAGTCTTGTATCCTGCAACTTTGTCATCCTAGTTTATTAATTAGCTCTAAATAGTTTCTGTGGATTCTGTGGGATTTTCTATATACAACATCATACCATCTGTGAATAGGGCTCATTTCACTTCTTCCTTTCCAACTTGGATAACTTTTGTTTCTTTGTCTTACCTAATTGCCCTGGATAGAATCTCCAGTACAATGCTGAATAGCCGTGGTGAGAACAGACATCCTTGTCTTGTTCCTGATTCTAGGGGGAAATCTTTCAGTCTCTCACTATCACTGTCTCAGTTATCTAGTGCTGCTATAACAGAAATACCACTAGTGAACGCCTTTAACAAAGAGAAATTTATTCTCTCACAGTCTAGGAGGCTAGAAGTTCAAATCCAGTGTGCCAGCTCCAGGGGAAAGCTTTCTCTCTCTGTCGGCTCTAGGGGAAGGTCCTTGTCATCAATCTTCCCTGGTTAAGGAGCTTCTCAGTGCAGGGACCCCAGGTCCAAAGGACGCACTTTGCACCAGGTGCTTCTTTCTTGGTGGCATGAGTTTCCCCTGTCTCTCTTTTCGCTTCTCTCTTTTATATCTCAAAAGAGATTGGCTTAAGACACAGCCTAATCGAGTCCTGCCTCATTAACATTATAGTGGTAGGATTTACAATACATAGGAAAATCACATCAGATGACAAAATGGAGGACAATCACACAATACTGAGAATCATGGACTAGCCATATTGACACACGTTTTTGGGGGGGACACAATTCAATCCATAACAATCACTAATGATGTTAGCAGTGTCTTTTAGTAGATCCTCTTATGTGGCTATTTTAAAGAGACAGAGCCATGGTGGTGCAGTGGTTAAGCACTCGGTTGCTAACTCAAAGGTCAGCAGTCAAACCAGCCACTCCATGGGAGAAAGATGTGACAGTCTGCTTCTGTAAAGATTACAGCTTTGGAAATCCTATGGGACAGTTCTATTCTGTCCCATAGGGTGTCTATGAGTTGGAATTGACTCGAGGGCAACGTGTTTTGATTTATCTTTTGGAGATACCCATCAGAATATTTACAAATGAAATGATGTGATGTCTTCGATTTGCTTGACAGTAATCCAGCAAGAAGGGAGTGGGGGATATATACGAAAGGAGATTATCCATATGTCAATAAATATTGAAGCTGGGCAACAGGAACAGAAGGCTTCATTATACTATTTACTGTAATTTTTTGTATGCTTGAAAATTTCCAAAATAAAACTTGAAAAAGTCTACCAGATACACTCTCCAGTCAGCCCTCAGACTCTCAGACTTAATTGGTTAAGTGCTTTAGAATTGGATGAAGGCTCATTGGATTTGATGACAAGCTATATGGTGTAATGGATGTCCAGCTCGAAGCTCAGATGCAGGAAGAACGTCTCTGGCTGGAAGATGCAGCCATGCATCTCAGTGCAGGTCTGGTTCCTTCATGGGACTGGAGTACCCAAGCGATCAGGCACAACATGAGCAAGATTCCGTGAAGGAGAGGACTGTTCTGTTCTGTGTTCCCTGGATGTGGGCTCTGGTGGGGCAAGGACTCATGTGCCAGGAATTTGTTTAGGTGGTAATCCTAGGAACCACCACCCATCTGTCAGTTCATCGTACTGTGATGGCTTGTGCATTGCTGGAAGCTATGCCACTGGTATTTCAAATACCAGCAGGGTCACCCATGGTGGACAGGGTTTAGGGGAGTTCCCAGACTAAGACAGACTAGGAAGAAAGACTTGGAGATGTGCTTCCAAAGATTAGCCAATGAAAACTCTATGGACCACATGAATATTGTGCTGTACAGTGGCTGCAACAATAGACTCAGACGTACCAACGATGAAGAAGAGGGCACAGGACCGGGCAATGTTTTATTCTATTGTGCATTGAGTTACCATGAGTTGGAGCCAACTTGAAGGCAACTAACAACAACAACCCCAGGAAACACTAGTGAAAAGTGGGAAGTGAGGAAAGCCAATAAAGGGTGCATTATCAAGCCAATTACCACTTGGGTCGCTGCACCTTAAACCTCCTGAGGAACATGGGCCACAGCGGGGAACGTGCCTCAGAGTTATCCCAGCCTAGGCCCTGGGGTATTCTTTTTTTCTCTATTGTGCTTTAGGTGAAGGTTTACAGAGCAACTTAGTTTCTCATCAGGCAATTAATACACAAGTTGTTTCTTGACGTAGGTTACCAACCCCACGATGTGTCAACCCTCTCTCCTTCTCCACCCTGGGTGCCCCATTTCCATTCACCCAATTTTCCTGTCCCTTCCTACCTTCTTGTCTTTGCTTTTGAGCTGGTATGCCCATTTAGTCTCATACACGTGATTGAACTACGAAGCATGCTCCTCACATGTGTTATCGTTTGTTTTATAGACCTGTCTAATCTTTGGCTGAAAGGTGAACTTCGGGAGTGACTTCAGTACTGAGTTAAAGGGGGGTCAAGGCATAGGCACTGGGGTATTGATACAGAACTCCCTTCAGTCTCTGGTTGAGGGTTGCTTCCTGAGGACATTAATTCTCCAGCAGAAAGGCCTCCAGCAAAGAGCTGCAGCTTCTGGTGTTGGGATGTTTGAGTCCATGGTGGCAGCCACCGTATAGGACAATATTCTTGTGATCTATAGGGTTTTCATGGGCATTCATCATAATGGTAAGGTCCAAGGGCATATGGGAGATAGCACCAGTAGCATCCGAAACAGTGGGAGTGTGCGCTGTGTCATATATGCACCATGAACATGTTTTACCCATCGTCTTGTCCTGCACTAAACCTTGGATGTCATTTAAGCATTCACCCAGAAATTCACCTCCTGCCCAGGAAATGGAATGTAGCATGGCTTTATCAGCCCCTTACACCAATCTCGCCCTCCCTTTCAAGGCCCCCCCACAGAATCACAGAGAAGGAATATTGAAAAATGAAAGAAAACTGCAATGCAGCCTTTCCAAGCTGCCCAGACATCTATTATGCAGTTCGACGCAGTGAGGAGCAGCAGAGGTGACTTATGGTTTCAAGTGCCAAATGGATAAACATCTCTGATATAACCTCTGGCTTCAGCCACGCTTTCTTCCGGGAAACCTGATTCCCTTCAGCTAACTTTGTGGGCCTTCCTGAGCCGGAGAAAGCAATTAGGAACTCTGTATCTGATTCTTCTGCTAGCCAAGATATGAACCAGCCCCAGCAGAGAGGGGTATGTTGGTAAGTGTTTAATAATCATCTCTCTGGGAAAAAAAACAAAGCCCTGATTTTTAGCATTGGCCAATTTCCATGGTGTAAATATTCACAGTGCAGCAGCTTTCAAGCTACCAACAGTTTGACAACTGGCTTGCAAAACTCCTGAAAATTTACTAATTGGTTCCCCAGGATGTCACTGCCATGTGGACCACTCCTCTCCTGGACCCCTGTGTTCAGTACAGCAGGAACCAACTGAACCAGCCCTGGAGGGAGCACAGGAAGAGTCTCCCCAGATCCCTCTATAGACATACTATATTACAGTATGTCTCCATTGCGTTAAATTGACATTACGTGTTTCTTTTGAATGCTAAAAGAGCTTTCTATCAGACGTAAGATCTTTTGAAGTTGGTAGTTCCTGGCTGAGGAAGGATGCCTGGGCTAAAAGCAACTTCTTCTCCTGCCCTTCTCTACTCCAGAGCTGTGAGGTGACGGTCTTATTAGCAGGCTTCCTTACAAGGAACCAGCAAGTAGTCCTGTTCATTTTTTATCTATGATAGGATATCTTGGGGCTTGCAGACTAGAGCAAAACAAGACGCAATAAAAGAGAAGGAAAGAAATTCTCTTCACTTATCCTTCAACATTCCTGGAGTTAACAGTGACACTGTTGATGCCAGATGACATACAGATACAGGACTTGGGCTGTAAGTACAGCCGGGGGCATCTTATGTAAATTGATCCATTCTGAAGTTGATTTTAAATGCATAAACCGTCTTTTGAAAATATTGTCCCTCTTGGGTACGTATTCTGCCTTGTCAGTTTTCGCTAATCAATGAAGCTTGCCATAGATGATTGAAAATGATTAAAGTCTTCTCTTCAAAGCTCTCAGATTTGCCCCAAATAGATGTATATTGGTTTCATCAGACTATTAAAAAAGACAGAAAGAGAGAGAGATTCACTGAAGGTTTGGAAAAGGAAAATGCCTTCTTGGGGGAGATCTTTTGGGAACATGAGTCTGGCCCTTGTGTGCAGTAGAACGCTGATAGCAATGGTGTGGGATAGCCTGGCGTGGCAGAGTCGATTTCTTTGAAACTAGATTCTGATACTCGAGTGTTATCTCTACTTCTGTCTCAGGCGTCTGGAGTGACTGGCAGCTGGGGGTGGGGTGGTTGCTGTTGAGTCAGTTTTGATACATAGTGGCCCCAGATGTGCAGAGTAGAACTGCTCCATATGGTTTTCAAGGTTATGACCTATCCAAAGTAGATTGCCAGGCCTTTCTTCCAAGGTGCCTCTGGGTGGGTTGGAACCACTAAACTTTGGGCTAGTAGTTGAATGCTTTACCATGCACCACCCAGGGACTCCTTGGAAGATGACAATGGAAGATGTTGTAAAGGAAAGATGATGAGGTTTGGAGGAGAAGAGAGGGCAGTGAGAACAAGCTGCAGGTTTTCCACCCAGCCTCACGCCTGGGCTAGCTCAGGCTGCCCCTGTTTCTCACCTGGACCTCCACACCGGCTGTAACTGCCTTTCTGCTGCCTCTCTCGACCAGTCCAGTTGCTTTCCACCAGCTAGAGAGAAACTCGGAATCCACCAGTATCACTGCCCTCTGCAGAGGTGAAGGCTTTCCCATTGCACCTGGACGAGGCCAGGCAATGTCCCCTCCTCCTCTCCCACTTCACCTCTTGGCCCTTGCCTTCTAGTCATGTAGCCTTTTCTCAGTTCCTTAAACGTGCTACTTCTTCTTGCCTCCCTGCCTTTGTCCATGCTGTTTTCTTCTGGGTTGTTCTTCAACTGCATTTCCAATGGCTGCCTCTTTCCCCTCCTTTAGATCTCAGCTGTAGTAACATTCCTCAGAGAGGTTTCACCCGCTTGTCTTCCTGAAATGAATGCTTCTTGTAATTCCCTATTTGAGCCTCTTGGTCCTTCAAAACACTTGATGCTGTTTGTATTATCTCACTTCTTAGTCTGTTTGCTTGTTTAGTCTTTCTTGCCCATTGCAACTGAAGCTCTGGCAAGCCTGGGGCCATGGGCTTTGTGGTCAGCAGCATATCCCGGTGCCTGGCACGGGGCTGGTATCCCTGGTTGGTGCAAATAGTTAAGGACTAGCTACTAACTGGAAGGTTGAGGTTTCAATCCATCTCAGAGGCTTCTTGGAAGAAGTGTCTATGGTACTTCCAAAAGATTATAGCCATTGGAAACCCTATGCAGCACGGTTCTACTCTAACACACATGGAGTCAACATGAATTGGAATCAACTTGACGACGACTTTTTTTTTTTTAGCATGGAGTGGGCACAGAGCAGGCACTAGGGATGGTTTTAGAATGAATTAATGAGGAGAAGCAGGATTTCTACAAATGAGAGCACTAGACAGAGCTAGTTTGGAGGGGGAGAAAGTATTGGCCACTGTATTTCACACTTTCACAAACCAGCAGGGTAGATCTTATCATGCCCATTATCAGATAAGGAAATGGAGGCTCAGAAAGATGAGCTGGCTTTTCCAAGCTTAAGCAATTTCTAAGTGACAGGCTCAACATCACAGCTTGCAGCTTTTCTCATTCTACCTCACTCATGATGAATTTGAGGTAACTATTGACTATCCCGGGGACATTGGTGGCTCAGTGGTAAAATTCTTGCCTTCTATGTGGGAGACTCAAGTTCAATTCCTGGCCAATGCACCTCATGTACAGCCACCACCCATCTGTCAGTGGAGGCTTGAATGTTTGCTATGGTGCTGAACAGATTTCAGTGGCACTTCCAGACTAAGATAGACTAGGAAGAAAGGCCTGATGATCTACTCCTGAAAATCAGCCAGTGAAAACCCTATGGATCACAATGGTCCGATCCACAACTGATCATGGGGACGGCACAAGGCTGAGTAGCATTTCATTCCGCTGGGCGAGGAGTCGCCATGAATTGGGGGCCAACTTAACGGCAGCTAACAAGAGCAACAACCTGAGTCGGTAGGAGGTGATGAGAACGGGAGTGGAGAGAGGGTACAGACTGGAAAAGGTTCCAACATTTCCCTCACTCCTCTTTGTGTCTGGGTGGGGCCCTGGTTTCCCTTCAGAGAATCACCTCCACAGCTAGTGGTTTCTGCGAACCCCCTCCACTGTGCCTGGCTTGCAGAGGGAAATATCAGTGCATGGGATAAAACCTGAAGAAAGCCAGGGCAGGATCAGCATTGGCTCCTTCCAGGAAACAGTCATTCGAAATCTATCTTGGTTTGGGGATCACGTTGAGAGTCTGATGAAAGCTGAGAATTTCATAGAGAAATACACATGAATGCCAAGGGTTTTGTGACTCCTGGGGGACCAAAGAGACCAGATGAAGAACCACTGTCCTAGAAGGTCTTCTCCTGCAAAGTTGGAGAAGTGCTGTGTGTGGGAACTCTTTTGCTCAGAGTTTCCAAGGGGAATCCCAAAGAAAAGAGGTAAACCACCTTAAGCTTGAGACAACTTCATTTTCTAGAGCAGAAGTTGGAGCAGCATTGAACACATTTTTCCACTTTTAGGAGAATGCCATTTGGCTGGTCACCAAGAAATGGTGATGGTGGTTAGAAGTGGAGAGTGGACTTTGGCTGATGTGTGTATCGGGGCAGTCACTTGGATGATACGAACTGCATGACCTGCTCAGCTTAAATAAGTGCCCGAGTGCCTTGCTCGTGCCAACTTCTGTGCACGTCCTTTGAAGTTGTTTCCTTCGCTAACTTTGTGAATTCCTTCATCCTGACTTTAATGATCTTTTGTCACAATTGTGTTTCTAGGTGACAACAGTGTGCTGGGGGAAGGGGAATCAATATTAATGAGACCCAGGCGGCAGAGTCCATTGCTCGGGGCCATCTGGTTACCATCATGGCAAAGATACAGCTAGGAAGATGTATTTAAAACTCAAATTTCCAGGTAGTGGCTATTATACAGTCTATATACCCCGTTGTCGTCGAGTCGATTCTGACTCATAGTGATCCTATAGGACAGAGTAAACTGCCCCAGAGGGTTTCCAAGGAGTGGTTATATAGGGATGTCCTAATTAGAACAGTTTGGGGGCACTGTTATTGTTTTTAGGTGCCATCAAGTCAGTTCAGACTCATAGCGACCCCATGTACAACAGAACAAAACACTGCCCGGACCTGCGGCATCCTCACAATCATTGCTATGTTTGAGCCTATCGCTGCAGCCGCTGTGTCAGTCCATCTCACCGAGGGTCTTCCTCTTTTTTGCTGACCCTCTACTTTACCAAGCATGATGTCCTTCTCCAGGGACTGGTCCCTGCTGATAACACGTCCAAAGTATATGAGATGAGGTCTCACCATCCTTGCTTCTAAGGAGCACTCTGGCTGTACTTCTTCCAAGACAGATTTGTTCGTTCTTCTGGAAGTCCATGGGGGAACTAAGCCTCTGTTAAGATAGTTATCTGGATAAACAGGGGGTTGGAGAAACTCGGGATCAGTGATTATAGGACCTTAATGGGAGGAGAGAGGAGTTCTTTCCACCCAGCACCTTCTCCGCCCCATTTTTGGCTCACTTATCCTCCATTCCTTGTTTCAAGGCAGGCAAGAATTCTTTGTGAATTGGGACTTGGAATTGAAAAGAAAAGTCAGCCTCTTTCAGGTGCCAGAAGTTTAAACCTACAGCTGTGGTTTCTGCCATGTGGACCAAAGAAATTAACGTAGCTGGGTGGGGAGATGGGAGCTGGAGAGAGACTCCTCATAGTGCATTTTTCCTGCGATTCATTACTTTCTGAAGTCCAGATGAATTCTTACGTTTGAGTTCTTGAGACAACTTGTGATTCTTTAGATGTTGTTGTTGTTGCTATTAGTTGCCATCGAGTCAGCTCTGTCTCATGGAGACCTCGTGTATGACAACTAAAGGTTGCCCAGTCTTGTGCCATCTTCTTGATTGTTGGTATGTTTGAGCCCATTGCTTTGGCTATTGTGTCAATCCATCTCATTGAGGGTTTCCCTCATTTTTGCTGACCCTCTACTTTACCAAACATGATGGCCTTTTC
>NW_004444213.1:475996-478876 GCF_000243295.1 Trichechus manatus latirostris
CTAGTGATTGGTCCTTCTTGATGACATGCCCAAAGTAAGGGAGCCAAATTCCCACCATCCTCACTTCTAAGGAGCATTCCAGTTTTATTTATTCTAAGACTGATTTGTCAGTTCGTCTGGCAGTCCGTGGTATAGTCAATATTCTCTTTTCCAGATGATGTGAACACAACACCACAGTTCGCATGCATCAATTCTTCTTCTGTCTTCCTTTTTCATTGTCCAACTTTTGCATGCATATGAAGTGATTGAAAAGACATGAAATGTTACATATTGCATTTTTTTGGAAGAAGGCTATAGTTTTCATCAGGTACTGTGGTGAAAGAAGTCCCTTTATGTGGCCTTTTACCTTGGTTCTTTGGAAAATAGCTTGAGAGATTTTTCCCCTAAGCCCTGAGGAGTTACCTCTGCCCTAGTTTTCTGTCCCAGAGGGTTTGTTACTTTTGTCCAGGTTGATTGACATTTCCTGGGTAAGCTGTAAACATCTTGTGGTTTGATACATTTTGTCTGGCCCTAGGCTGCAGCCTGCCCTGTGATTGGTCTATTTTACACACCTTGCAGGGATTGATCAATATACTTATGCAAATGAAGTGACTATAGCCTAACATGCAAATGAAGTGACTGTGGCCTACCAACAGGAGATTGGTCACTTCATTGTCCTGGTGGAAGGGCCATGCCTTGAAATTTTTTGAGGAGTTTGTTTATATATGCAGCTAACCCCACAGAGGCAGGCAGACAGAAAGAGAAGGAAGAAAGAAGCAGAAAGGACAAAAGGCAAGAGAGACATGAAGAGAGGAGAAGCAGAGAGGAGGTGAGGAACTACATAAAAGAGCCCTTAACACAAGTCGAGGGCTGTAACACTGAAGACAGTGAGAGTCCCGGAAGGGGCCTTGTGGCAGAGCTGGTGGTGACTGCAGAAACCTGCTGCTAGGAATGCTGCTAAGAGAGTCTAACGAAGCTGCTACACTGGCTGTGAGCAGGGCCAGTTGGCAGTGGAGAGGCCGACGGCAGGGAGGCCGAAGGCAGAGAGGCCTGTCCTGAAGGGGTTGAGAGGAGGCCTGTCCTGAGGGGGCTGAGAGGAGGCCTGTCCTCAGGGGGTTGAGAGGAGGCCTGTCCTGAGGGGGCCGAGAGGAGGCCTGTCCTCAGGGGGCCGAGAGGATCCCTGTCCTGAGAGGGCCGAGATGAGCACTGTCCTGAGGGGGCTGAGAGGGGCCCTGTCCTGAGGGGGCTGAGAGGGGCCCTGTCCTGAGGGGGCGGAGAGGAGGCCTGTCCTGAAGGGGTTGAGAGGCCTGTCCTGAGGGGGCTGAGAGGAGGCCTGTCCTCAAGGGGCTGAGATGAGGCCTATTCTCAGGGGGCTGAGAGGGGGCCTGTCCTCAAGGGGCTGAGATGAGGCCTGTTCTCAGGGGGCTGAGAGGGGGCCTGCATGGCAGAGAGAAGGGCTTGCTTGCTTGCATGGCCAAAGGAGCTGAGATAGCTGGCCTGCACTGAGGAAGGGAGGGATGTGCTCTCCACTTCGGAGGAGCTTTCCAGACTTTACCTGCATGCTTCCTGATCCTAATCCCAAGTTGAATCCTGTTGCTTCCTTAATAAACCACTTAATTGTATGTATGGTCTGTGAGTTCTGCATGGCCATTGCAATGGATTATTGACCCCATAAGAGAAGTAGAGAGTGCCATGGGAAGGATGGCTGGTGTCAGAACTGGTAAAAAGGTTGGAGAGTGGAGGTATGTCTGACCTCCACCCTATGGGAATCAGCTTTGGCTGATGGTGATTCTGTCTCCTCCTCTTGAACTTAGAGGACCTCAGGCCCTACTGCTAGAATACTACAGGTACTAACAGGACTTGCGCCCCCAAACTGGTTAAGAACCACATTTGACTCACTTGCCTATGGCTGGAGAGCTGGAGGCCCAGGGAAAGGAGAGCTTGCTGAAGGTCCTGTGAGTATGTGAGAGCATAGCCTCGATGAGGAACAAAATCTCCTAAGTCCCAAATTGCTCCTTCCCCCCATTGTTATGCCTCTCAAAGGAACACACCAAGGCCAGGTTCTAAAGAAACTTCATTTGCTTTAGAGAAATTGACAGGCAGAGGCACGCTTTCCTTAACTTGGAATTGATAAGTAAATACCAGTTTTCCAGCTTCCAGAACTGGAGAGGTTATTATGTTTCTGGTTGTGACATCATATTAAAATACTACTACTCACCCATCTTCTCAAAGGTCTGTGTAAATGTTAGCTCATTAATCTTCATATTGACTCCACAAGATTGAGATTTTTTTTTTAACTTGAGAAGTACATTCTTTTAACTTCCATTAGGATTTAAGGCATCTTAAGAGTTAAATGGCATCTTAAGTTAAAATGGCATCTTAAATCCCACCTTAATTTGGAGACCTGTGTTTTATTGACTATGAAAAGGCATTTGACTGTGTGGATCATAACAAATTATGGATAACATTGTGAAGAATGGGAATTCCCGAACACTTAATTGTACTCATGTGAAACCTGTACATAGACCAAGAGGCAGTCCTTGGAATAGAGCAAGGGGATACTGCATGGTTTAACATCAAGAAAGGTGTGTGTCAGGGTTGTATCTTTTCACTATATTTATTCAGTCTGTATGCTGAGCAAATAATCCAAGAGGCTGGACTATATGAAAGAGAACTTGGCACCAGGATTGGTGGAAGACTCCTTAACAACCTACGATATGCAGATGACACAACCTTGCTTGCTGAAAGTGAAGAGGACTTGAAGCACTTACTAATGAAGATCAAAGACTACAGCCTTCAGTATGGATTACACTTCAACATAAAAAAACAAAAATCCTCACAACTGGACCAAAAAGCAACATCATAATAAATGGAAAAAAGATAGACGTTTTTAAGAATTTC
>NW_004444213.1:479190-481976 GCF_000243295.1 Trichechus manatus latirostris
GTTGATGAAGAATATTGAATATACCATGGCCTGCCAGAAGAACAAACAAGTCTGTCTTAGAAGAAATACAGCCAGAATGCTCCTTGGAAGCAAGGATGGCGAGACTTCGTTTCACATACTTTGGACATGTTATCAGCAGGGACCAGTCCCTGGAGAAGGACATTATGCTTGGTAAAGTAGAAGGTCAGCAAAAAAGAGTAGTTTCCTCAACAAGATGGATTGACACAATGGCTGCAATAATGGGCTCAAATGTAGCAACGATTATGAGGGTGGCCTGGGCAACGTTTTGTTTTGTTGTACATAGGGTCGCTATGAGTCAGAACTGACTCGACAGTACCTAATAACAAGAGTTAAAAATCATAAAACAAAACAAGATACCTTGAAATAAATTAGAAAATAAATATCTAACAGGAGGAAGAGGATCTGACATGAGCCATTTGCACAACGGGGCACTGAATTTGGTAGTAAGTTGCCCGGTCACAAAGGCAAAAAGGAAATGTAGCTTTCATTTTTGTTCATGTACCCAAGACTAACCAATATTGTTTCCATTTTGCCATATAAGAAGCACAGGAATTTATTTAACATGTTCTCTTCAGTGAATAACTTGGTGTTTCTTCCTTGATTTACCTATTTATAGAATATAGTAGCAATGGGTATTGTCCCCTTCCCAGTATGGTGAATGTAAGGGACCCTATAAGCACACTGCCATTCAGACAGCACTCCAGGGAGGTAGAGGGATACAGGAAAATATGAGTCTTTGGTAATAATGATGATTTTTACTAGCTCGCATTGTTTCCATGTACTGAGATGCTCCTCAGGCATAGCCCATCATCTGACTCCAGTTCCTCATCAACTCAGCTCTATTTGTGTGCCCAGGCTTCTGGCTTGTCCTCTGGTCATAGTGACTCCTCACCCTCAATGACCTAAATCCCTCCCGTTCTGGTGTCTGAAGCATTGTGTCCCCACACTGCAAACCCACTGCGGTCAGTCCCGATACTGGAAGTTAGTGCAGAAAATCTCATGGGATTATCATAGAAATGCTTGTTGTTGTAAGGTGCCGTCGAGTCAGTTCCAACTCATAGAAACCCCATATATGACAGAACGAAACACTGCCTGGTTCTTCGCAGTCTTCACAATCGTTGCTACATTTGAGCCCATTGTTGCAGCCACTGTGTCAATCCATCTCATTGAGAATCTTCCTCTTTTTCACTGACCCTCTGCTTTACAAAGCATGATGTCCTTCTCCAGGGATTGGTCCCTCCTGATAACATGTCCTAAGTACATGAGACAAAGTCTCACCATCCTTGCTTCTAAGGAGCATTCTGGCTGCACTTCTTCTGAGACAGATTTGTTTATTCCTTTGGCAATCCGTGATATATTCAATATTCTTTATCAACACAATTCAAAAGCGTCAATTCTTCTTCGCTCTTCCTTATTCATTGTCCAACTTTCCCATGCATATGAAACGAATGAAAATATCGTGGCTTGGGTCAGGTGTACCTTAGTTCTTAAAGTGACATCTTTGCTTTTTAACACTTTAAAGAGATCTTTTGCAGCAGATTTGCCCAATGCAATATGTCATTTGATTACTTGACTACTGCTTCTGTGGGCGTTGATTGTGGATCCAAGTAAAATGAAACCCTTGATAACTTCAATATTTTGTCTGTTTGTCATGATGTTGCTTATTGATCCAGTTGGGAGGATTTTTGTTTGCTTTGTGCTGAGGTGTAATCCATACTGAAGGCTATAGTCTTTGATCTTCATCGATAAGTGCTCCAAGTCCTCTTCATTTTCAGCAAGCAACCTTGTTAATGAGTCTTTCACCCATCCTGATGCCAAGTTCTCCACATAGTCCAGCCTCTTGGATTATTTGCTCAGCATACAGATTGAATAAGTATGGTGAAAGGATACAATCCTGATGCACAACTTTCCTTTTAAACCACACAGTATCCCCTCATTCTGTTCGAACAACTGCCTCTTGGTCTATGTACAGGTTCCACATGAACACAAGTAAGTGTTCTGGAATTCCCATTCTTGGCAATGTTATCCATAATTTGTTATGATCCACACAGTCAAATGGCTTTTCATGGTCAATAAAACACAGGTAAACATGTTTTTAGTATTCTCTGCTTTCAGCCAAGATCCATATGACATCAACAATGATATTCCTCATTCTATGTCCTCTCCTGAATCTGGCTTGAATTTCTGGCAGTTCCCTGTTGATGTACTGCTGCAACCACTTTTGAATGTTCTTCAGAAAAATTTTACTTGTGTGTGATAGTAATTATATTGTTCGATAATTTCTGCATTGTTATATATTTCTTTAGAATGGGCACAAATATGGATCTCTTCCAGTTAGTTGGCCAGGTAGCTGTCTTGCAAATTTCTTGGAATAGACAAGTGAGCACTTCCAGTGCTGCATCCCTTTGTTGAAACATCTCCATTATTATTCCATAATTCCTGGAGCCTTGTTTTTCACTAATACCGTCAGTGCAGTTTGGACTTCTTCCTTCAACACCATCAGTTCTTGATCATATGCTGCCTCCTGAAATGGATGAATGTCAACCAGTTCTTTTTGGTACATTGACTCTGTATTCCTTTCATTCCTTTTGATGATTCCTGCATAGTTCAACATTTTCCCCACAGAATCCTTCAATATTGCAACTAGAGGCTTGAATTTTTTCTTTAGTTCTTTCAGCTTGAGAAATGCCAAGTGTGTTCTTCCCTTTTGGTTTTCTAACTCCAGATATTTGCACATTTCATTATAATACTTTACTTTGTCTTCT
>NW_004444213.1:482721-483815 GCF_000243295.1 Trichechus manatus latirostris
ACCCAAAGGGTCTCCATGACCCCTTGTTAGAGGGCCCCAGGAAAACCTGGTCACCATAGTAGTGCCCATACATTTGAAACTGTCCACCACAAACTGGGTTTAAGGAACCCATCAAGTCATAATGTTGGATGGCTCCAGCAGCAATCCAACGCATGATGTAATGGTCTATCCAGGACCGAGCCTGAGCAGGACCTGAAGGCACAAGCCAACTGCAAGCAGGTAGCCCAGACCCCCAGGCCACCCATCAGAACTGCAACAGCACCTCTTCCTCTGTTTGCATTTATGGCCATATTGGGTGGGGATGGGATGGGAAGATGGTCCCATACAGCCAGCTGAACAAGGAGAAGGAACCTCATCTTGGCTCACAGGTGGGTTAGCCCTACAGAAGGGTCAAGTTAACAGTGCCTCTTGGCTGCATCACAGCCTCATTCAGGGGTGGCTTTGAGAAATGGTGGAGAGGATGAATTATCCCAAAAGGTAAAGCTTTCCACTTTGGGTAGAAAGAGAAGTGTTTGAGGTGACAATACAAGGTCTTATGGACAGTGTGGCCGGACAGGGATCTAGAAGGAGAAAGACTGGAAGATGAGAAACAAGGAGATCTGGGTCAGAGAGATGTGGATGGGCTTGCAGAGATCTTTGCATGGCATATTAACACCCTCTAGAAAGCATCTATCACGGCAGAGGCACTGGACAGCCAAGTAGACAAATGACTCACTTGGCTCACTTTAGCTACCCTTCATCATCGGCCACCCCAGAACACGCAGCATGGACACATGGATGAAAGACCACTGAGGCAGAAATGAGCCTATGCATGCGTCCAACAGCATAGACCTCAATTTCCAAGGCCATTCTAACTACTGCTGCCTCTGCAAGTCAACCTACCACCCCCAACATGGCACTATTACTAAAGGAGACCAACTGGTCACATGGTGGCAATCTAATGACATTGGTCCCTTCCTTTCCGGAAGAGCCAATGCTTTATTCTAATAGGGATAGACATCTGGTTCAAATATAGGCTTGCCTTTCCTTCCTGGAGAGCCTCAACTACCTCTGCTCCCCAGATGTTTTAGAAGTGTCTGGTTGAGAAGCATGGA
>NW_004444213.1:491456-499017 GCF_000243295.1 Trichechus manatus latirostris
AGAAGCATGAACAAATCTGTCTTGGAAGAAGTACAGCCAGAATGCTCCTTAGAAGTGAGGATGGTGTGACTTTGTCTCATATACTTCAGACATTTCATCAGGAGGGACCAGCCCCTGGAAAAGGACATCATGCTTGGTAAAGTAGAGGGTCAGCGAAAGAGAGCAAGACCCTCAATGAGATGGATTGACACAGCGGCTGCAACAACGGGCTCAAGCATAACAATGACCGTGAGGATGGCGCAGGACCAGGCAGTGTTTCGTTCTGTTGTACACAGGGTCACTATGAATTGGAACCAACTCAACAGCACCTAATAACAACAACAATGAATACCTGTGAGAGTGCCTAAAAAAGTGATATGACTGTATTGGGTGGAGGGAAATAGGAGGTGTTAATGTAATGAGATACATTCCATCAGAAAGCCAACAGAAAATACAAAAGTTGATTAATCAGAAATGAGTGGTAGACATGTTGTGTTTAGATACACAGAATAATCATTGGGAAAAAGGAATAAAAAGTTAAAACAGTGTTGAAACCTATACACCAATGTTCACTGCAGCACTTTTCACAATAGCCAGAGCATGAAAGCAACGGAAATGTTCATCAACAAATGAATGGATCAACAAAATGTGATATTTACATACAATGGAATACCACTCAGCTAAAAAGAGAGATGAAGTTCTGGTGAATGCCACAACATGGATGAACCTTGAAAACGTCATGCTGAGCGAAATAAATTAGTTGCAAAAGGGCAAATACTGCAGGATCTCACTTACATGAAATAAGTAGAAATACATAAAAACCAAAGATTATTAATGGTTATCAGGGGTGGGAGGGTGGGGGAAAAAGAGAGTTTTTGTTTGTGGGGTGTCTTAGTCATCTAGTGCTGCTATAACAGAAATACCACAAGTGGATGGCTTTAACAAACTTCTAGAAATTTATTCTCTCACAGTCTAGGAGGCTAGAAGTCTGAATTCAGGGTGCCAGCTCCAAGGGAAGGCTTTCTCTCTGTGTCGGTTCTGGGGGAAGGTCGTTTTCATCAATTTTCCGTTAGTCTAGAAGCTTCTCCTTGCAGGAACCTCAGGTCCAAAGGAGGTGCTGTGCTCCTGGCGCTGCTTTCTTGGTAGTATGAGGTCCCATGTGTCTCTGCTCGCTTCTGTCTTTTATATTTCAAAAGAGATTGTCTCAAGACCCAATCCGATCTTGTAGATTGAGTCCTACCTCATTAACATAACTGCTGCTAATCCCACCTCACTAACATCATAAGAGGCAGGATTTATAACACATAGGATAATCATATCAGATCACAAAATGGTGGATAATCACACAATACTGGGAATCATGGGCTAACCAAGATGACACACATTTTTGGGGACACAATTCCGTCTTTAACAGGGCATTGATTTTATGTTAATAGTGGTGAAATATTTTGGATAGCAATAGTGGTGGCACAACATGGAAAACATAATCGATGTCATTTAATTGTAAATGTGGAAGTTGTGTTGATGAATGTTTTGCTGTGTATATTTTCGCCACAATGAAAAAATAAAAAGTTAAACAGTGTTGCCTCTGAAGCAAGAATGGGGGAGGTAGAAGGAGTGGAATGGGATTGCCTTGCCTTTCATTGTAACTCTTTCCAAATGTCTTAATTTGTTCAAACCATGTGCAGGTTTTATCTCAATAAACAACAAATCAATTAGAGACATAAACTGCTAAGAAGATTAATAATGAGCATAAGTAAGGTGGCTTAATCGATGGCACTGCTGAAAGTAATCTCTAAACATACAAGGGAAGCACAGGCAATGGAAACAGGGAACAAAGGAAATGGTTAATCTGGAAATGGATCTGAACGCCAAGAATAAAATTTATTGCCCATATCAGTGTTCTAGTGTGAGAGGATGTCTCATCAGCCTGCCTCAGCTGGCTTCTTAATTACCTCCTTGCTTACCCAAGACCTCTGGGGGTGTCAATCGTCCTTATCCCGTGGACTAATTCGCAGCACAAAAAATCCATTATTTAACTAGCATCCTTTATTTTCAAAGGCCTTTTCCGCGTTGTCAATGGACAAAGCAGCCAGTGATAGCATAGAAAGCACAGTTGTACAAACAGCTGTGTTGTTTACAGTTGTCTCACCTACCTCTTTCGCTTCTTTCTTTTGAAGCGGACGGGTGATTTGGATGTCAGGTAGCTGGGGTCTCAGCCTCTGAGACGTTTTCAAGTCCAGCCGTATCAGTAGCCCTTGACAGCTGCAGCTGACGCTGTGGGAATCGGATGCTCCCAGCTGGGGTGGCAGCAATCAAGGAGGCTCAGATGGAACGCAGAAAGAAGCAGTGCATCGGCCACAAAGATCATTTAATAACTGTCTTCTTTTCTGGCCATGTCAATATTGTCAAGATTCACTCCAGGAAGAACAACATATGGAAGTTCCTGCCGGGTGGAGGGTGCCGATTAGTTGAGCATGACCATTTATATATTCCAAATATGTCTAATAGATTCCATTTCAAGTGCCAGCATCAGTCACTTTGCAGTGACTTCCTAGGGTACAGTTCACAAAGGATTTGGACTTGCTCTGTGTGGTTGGCAGAATAATGGCCCTCAAATATGTCCACGCCGTGGTCTTCAGAACCAGTGAATATGACACCTGACATGGCAAAAGGGATTTTGCAGATGTGATTAAGGTTATGCACCTGAGATGACCAGCACCCATCTGTCAGTGTGTCGTACTGTGGTGGCTTGCATGTTGCTGTGATACTGAAAGCTATGCTGCTAGTATTTGAAGTACCAGCAGGGCCACCCATGGCAGAAGGGTTTCAGTGGACCTTGCAGACTAAGACAGACTAGGGAGAAAGGTTTGGTGATCTACTTCTGAAAATTAGCCAATGAAAACCTATGGATCACAGTAGAATATGGTCTGACTTGCTTGATTTGGACATGTCATCAGGAGGGATCAATTACCAGAGAACATCATGTTGGATGAGGTAGAGGGCCAGCGAGAGTGAGGGAGACCCTCAGTGAGATGGATCGGCACAATAGCCCAACAATGGGACTCGAACTTGCTGGAGATTATGAGGATGCTGCAGGAGCAGGCAATGTTTTGTTCTGTTGCCCATAACGTCACCATGAGTCAAAGCCAACTCGATGACAGCTATCTATCTATCTACCTACCTACACCTAGCTACCTATCTACCTACCTACACCTGCCTACCTATGTATCTATCTATCTGTCATCTTGAGATAAGCAGAATATTCTAGATTATCCAGGAAGACCCAATCCAACCCCATGACTCCTCCAAAGTGGAAAAGGAAGGCAGAAAGTTGGGCCAGAGAGATGGCAGCAGGAGAAGGGTTTGACACCCTGATGCAGGTTCTGAGCTGTAGGAGGCTAAATGCCAGGGCCTGAGAGAGGCCTCTAGGTGCTAACGGTGGCCACCAACTAACAGCCAGCAAGGAAGTGGAGACTTCAGTCTTACAACAGTATCGAACTGAATTCTGCCAACAACAATCTGAATAAGGGAGGAAACAGATCTTCCCCTAGAGCCTCCAGAAAGGAGTACAGCCCTATTGACACCTAGATATCAGCCCCATGTGCTGGACCTCTGAACTACAAAACTGTAATATAAGGAATTTATGCTGTTTAAGCCACCAAGTTTGTGGTAGTTTGCTATAGTCTGACTCACATTTAGATTCAGACCAAACAAGCAGTGATTGATTAGTGATGTCTGCCAAGGGCACAGAGCTAGAGAGTTGTAGCATGTGTGCTAGGAGTTTATCATCCGATCAGCGTGTTCATCAACTGCTCAATGATGCAATGAGTAGTATAAAAAGTAAATAAGCGCCACAAACAGAGGAGGCACCCGAACTGAGAAGGGCATGTCTAAGAGGTAAGATCCCTAGGGAATCTCTGGTCCAGGAGCACCAAGCCTATTACCAAGGTTGGGGGCATTCTGGAGCAGTGGGAGGACAGTAGAAAAAAGATGTGAAGATTCAGTTTGATGATTGTTTTAATATCCCATGCTGCAATTGACAATCTTAGTAATTAACTTTGTAGGGATTTTTTTTTGTAAGTATAGGAAGGGGGTCCCTGAGTGGTGCAAACAGTTAATGTGTTCAGCTGCTAACTGAAAGGTTGGCTGTTGGAGTCTACCCAGAGTCACCTCAGAAGAAAAGCTTGGTGATCTGCTTCCCAAAAATCAGTCACCGAAAAGCCTGTGAAATGCAGTTCTATTCTGATACACGTGGGGTCGCCGTGAGTTGGAATTGATTCAACTGCCAGTAACAACACCACCAACAAAACTGAAGGGGAGGTGGAAGGCTAATTGTGCGTAGGGTAATTAGCAGGGGATATGAACATAGGATTGTTATTGTTGTGAGCAGCCACCAAGTCAACCCCCAACTCAGGGAGACCCCACTCACAACGGAAGGAAAGGCTGCCCAGTCCTGCGCCATCCCCATGATTGGTTATACATCGGACCATTGTGATCCATAGGGTTTTCATTGACTGATTTTCAGAGGTAGATGGCCAGATCTTTCTTCCTAGTTCATCTTAGTCTGGAAGCTCCGCTAAAACCTGGTCGCATCATAGCAACATGCAAGCCTCTTCTGACAGATGGGTGGTGGCTGCACTTGAGGTGCCTTAGCTGGGAGTCAAACTGGGTATCCTGCATGGAAAGTGAGAATTCTACCACTGAATGAGCATGGGAATTCCTTCCTATTTAATGAAATATTTGGAGGTTTCTTGCATCATCAAAAAAGTAATTCACTGTCAATCTAAAAAGTATCCTTTTAGGAGATAATAACATACACTAACAAGTCCTTTCAAAACCTCCAAATATAACTTTAGTTTTACAATCGAGTCCACATCAAGTCATCGTTCCTGGGATTCTAGGAGTCTATATTTTGTTGTTGTTGTTGTGTTTGGCTTCTCTTATCCCAGCGCTGGGTCCCCAGGTACCTAGAACAGAGCTGGGTACACAGCAAGTGAGCATATTTTCAAGCTTTTGATTTTTGCCAGTCTGGTGGGTGAGAAATGGGGGCAGGGGCTGCACAGTTGCCAAGAAAGGGCTTGGGATTTCTAAACAAGCTGGCAGCAGTGAGTTAAGATGTAGGCATCTAATGGCTTGAGATATGAAGTAAAGAAAATGCCTCTCCTGGGCTCCATTTCTCTGGAGTTTCAAGAACATTATATAAATAATAATCTCCTCTCACACACTCTCAAAAGGAGAACAATGATTTTGGACAAGGACTCTCAGCCCCCAAAAAAAACCGCCTTTTTTTTGGTGGATGCATTACAGCCATCTGGCAACTTGCATTGATAGCAATTTCCTTGTGGTCGAGTAGAACCCAAATCTGACTTCCTCAAAGAGTCTTTGTGCTGAAAATTTCTGTGGCTGCCCACCGAGGTTGTGGTTGTGTTACCCCCACCCCCATTCTTTGTGTTCTAATTTCTCTGGCATGCCAGGTGATGGTACGATATCCTGTAGATGTCAGTGCTCACTGGACCCACCCACATTCTTTCCATTGCTTTCTGTTGTGAAATGTTATCTTTTAACATGCAACAAAGAATCCAGAGATATCCAGGAGGACATTTTTCCCAATAAATATCCAGTTGTATCAAAATTAGGAAAGAAGTCCCACCTTAAGTACTCTTTGGTTGACACAGAAGAAGCAAATGTGATTAAATAATGTCAGTTGCTGGTATTTAACATCGGTTTACTTTTTCAAAAGCAGCCCTGGTTGCGCAGTGGTTAAGTGCTCGGCTGCTGACAGGTCGGTGGTTCGAACCTACCAGCTCCTCTGCAGCAGAAAGATGTGGCAGTCTGCTTCCATAAAGATTTACAGCCTTGGAAGCCTTATGGGGCAGTTCTACTCTGGTCCTATAGGATTGCTATGAGTCAGAATTCACTTGTCAGCAATGGGGTTTAATGCATAATGTCAGTTGATGGTATTAAACTTGGTTTACTTTTTCAAAAGGAGCACTGGTGGTGCAGTGGTTAAGAGCTCAGCTGCTAACCAAACGGTCAGCAGTTCAAATCCACCGGTCACTCCTTGGAAACTCTATGGGGCAGTTCTACTCTGTCCTATAGGATCACTGAGTTGAAATCCACTCGACGGCAACGGGCTTTAATGGGAATCTTTGGAGAGGTAGGTGGTAGGGTGGGCATTCTTGATTTTATAGATGAAAAAACAGAGGTGCAGAAGGAGTAAAAGTCACTGCCCCAGATTACACCCTTAATAAAAAAGTCAGAGCTACATGTCCTGGTCAGACTCTGTCCACTATGAACGGCCACTGAGAAAGGCCATGCAGTGGTTGTTAGAAAAGAAAACCAGGCATCGCAACATATGTGACACAGCGTGACGCCAGCCAAGTCACAGAACGTCTTTGGGGTTCAGTTTCTTCATCTGTCAAAGAAGGAAAGGAGATGGATCCTAGGATTCTGTCAGGATTCTGTCTTCCTGTTCTACCATGGAGCCCTGGTTGTGCAGTGGTTAAGAGTTTGGCTGCTAATCAAAAGGTCAACAGTTCAAATCCACCAGCCACTCCTTGGAAACCCTATGGGGCAGTTCTACTCTGTCCTATAAGGTCAATATGGGTTGGAATCAATTCAATGGCAACGATTTTGGTTTGTTCTATCATGCTATCCATTCATTCATGTCTAAATTTTAGCTGATTGCAGGTCATTAGACATGCGTTAGTGCAGACCAACCATGTTTGCTGTTGTGAAGGCACATCTCACCCTACTCAGCAGCATGAGCTAAGCTGCCTGTGAACTTAGTTTCACATCCTCCAAACTCCACTTCTGCAGAAGCCCACTATTCAAGTCTTGAGCCAAACTCCCAAAGGCCTATTTTCAAGTTTACCAGGCTAGATTTACCCAGCAGTGAGGAGATGTCCTTCATTTCCAAGCTGGATTTCCCATTTTCAGTTTAATGTCATTTTCTCCCTCTTTCTGGAGGAGAAGTAAGGTGCAGTAGACTTTTAAAAGTTGATGGTACCTGACCATGGAAGCAGAATGGATTACCGTGGACTCCGTGGCCAAGAGAAACATTGGTTTAATGTGGAAGATGAGGCCCCTTGTAGACTTACTAGAACCTCGGCATTAAGAAGGGCCTCACTGGCTTCTACTACAAAATTCTACTGGATGCACGAAGCGCTTGCTTTTACAAAGTCATAATGGTGAGTCTTTGGCGAATACCGTTGGAAAGACAAGATGGTCACTGACCGGGTGAAACTGCTTAGCTATGACCAGAATTGGATTCAACATGCAAGAATAAAAAGTCCACAGCACCTCCAGGTGGAACAATTAAATTGAAATGCATTGAGCGAACGAAACTCCTATGAACCTGGGCAGAATGGATTGATTATAAGGTGGCAATAAGATTAAATACATCAATTGGAGTAATCAGATTCGGAGAAAACAAACTCTGGTTTCATGCATTGGTTAAGGGTAGGGGAGAGACTGTGTTATTTGCAAAATGATATTTTGATTTTTCTCAAAGTTCACTGCCCATTTAATATAAACTAAAGACAAAGTACAGCCAGAATGCTCCTCGGAAGCAAGGATG
>NW_004444213.1:500045-502134 GCF_000243295.1 Trichechus manatus latirostris
TTATGGAGCACAGTTCTATTCTGACACATATGGGGTCTCCATGAGTTGGAGTTGACTTGACAGCAACTGGTTTGGGTTTTGCATAAGTTCAAAACAGGAGCCTGTGTCTCCATATACAGGGAAGGGGGGACAGGATCAAAGGGCAGGGTGCTTACAGGAAGGGAGGATCTACTATGTGCTACTCATGGTGCTGGACACTTCATCCCCATTATCTTGTTCCATCCTCCCAGCTGCCCTATGGGACTGTGATCCTTACCTGCATTTGTAAGATGTGTGATTTGAGGATCAGAGAGGCTAAGATATTTGACCAAGGATATACAATTAAGAAGTGGCACAACCAGTATTTGAAGCCATGGTAGCGAATGACACTGGGTCTGATAAATAATATGTGATCAACAGATATCTGTCCAATGTTCTGTTCATGCTGATTGGGAATGGCTGATACAATGCTTTTTGAGTTGGTGCTCCATGAAGCCTATAGATGGTCAGCAGAGGTGTTCATGGGCTGTCCCAGAGATGGAGGGAGACTGGACAAGTTGGAATGTTCCTCTCGTCATCCTGCTCCACCCCTTCACTCTCCCAGCTTCAACCACAGTCCCTTGTCTTATGGGCGATACTAACTAGCTGTCTTAGTTATCTAGTGCTGCCATAACAGAAATACCACAAGTGAATGGCTTTAACAAATAGAGGTTTATTCTCTCACAGTTTAGGAGGCTAGAAGTCCAAATTCAGGGCACCACCATTAGGGGAAGGCTTTCTCTCCCTGTTGGCTCTGGGGGAAGAAACTTGTCATCAGTCTTCCCCTGGTCTAGGAGCTACTCAGCGCTGGGACCTCGGGTCCAAATGATGTGCTCTGCTCACAGTGCTTCTTTCTTGGTGGCATGAGATCCCTCTCCTCTCTGCTCACTTCTCCCTTTTATATCTCAAAAGAGATTGACTCAAGATACAACCTAATCCTGTAGATTGAGTCCTGCCTCATTAACATCACAGAGGCAGGATTTACAACACACAGGAAAGTCACCTCAGATCACAAAATGGTGGACAATCACACAGTGCTGGGAACCATGGCCTAGCCAAGTTGACACACATTTTTTGGGGACACAATTATATCCATAACATCAGGAGAGAAACTTGTTGTATAAAATAAAGAGACATTGTTGTGTTAGGTCAGACTGCACTTCTGGGGTTTGGAATGTATTCATGCATACTGGGAATTTTTTTTCCCATTTTGATTTTTTTAATGTTTACAATTCAGTGAGATGAATTGTGTTCACCGTGTTATGCAACTGTCACTGCTGTCCATTCCCAAATTATTCCACCACTATTAACAGAGACTCAGTGCCCCTTAAACAATAACCCCCCCGTCCCCCACCTACCAACCCCTGGTAACCACTAATAAATTTTGGTCTCTATGCACTGACCTATTCTAGATATTTCCTATAAGTAGGGTCATGCAATGCTTGTCCTTTTGGGAATTATTTTTAATGCAATATGTAATAGTGGTCAAAATAAAGTATACTGATTCTGCAGAATTAGACAAACACCCCTCCTGCTGCTGGCCACACCCCCAGTCCATGGAGGCAGACTTCTGTTGCTCAATGTGGAGTGGGCAGCTGAGATGGATCTACAGGGGCCACTGGAAACAGCCAGTGCAAGTTCAAGGCCACACATGGATCCATTTATTTTACAGTTCTAATTAGACTCCGAAGTTAATTATGCATTTCCTTCTAACTTGCTACAAATTCTTGATCATAGCCTTCTGAGCATTATCAGTTCAACAACTTGCCTGGATATCAGTGGCATCTCTAGGGGGATGTGGGGGGTGTAGACTGCACCCCCTGAACTTGTCAGAGGGGGTAGCACCAAAATGACTGTAGGGTCCCTGCTGGTGGCAGTGGCGGGGGAAGGACTGATGCCGCGGGGGGCAGGCAGCCAAAGTAGTGATGTCACTGGGGTTGATGTCACCCATCACCCAGTATGCCTGACATTGGGCGGAGAGGAGGGTTTCTCCCTTGGCCAATGGGAGGGGGAGGAGCTGTAGGGGAGCTGCAGTCAGGGAGGGGGAAGGGCGTGGCTAGGCCGCTCTGCC
>NW_004444213.1:503021-513631 GCF_000243295.1 Trichechus manatus latirostris
GCCACATTTCACGTCCTTGACAGCCCCATGCAGCTAGTGGCTACAGTCCTGGTCAGCACAATCTAGATACTGCTCCCTGCTAATCCACATTCAATGCACTCTTTTCCCTCCTTGAACTTCTCTCTGCTCAGGCAACCCTCAAAGTTGGGCTCTTTGCCTACAGTCCCCCATCCCTGACTGCCACACAAGAATAACAACAAAGTAGACCTGAATGAGCAGTTCAACTTCCATTTTGGGCATTTCTGGAATAATGATCGAAGCAGCTGAGCTGGCATGAAAATGAGGATAGCTTGGGTTAAATTGCAGTTAGAAGGGTTGTTCTTTGCATCCCTACAAGAATTCTCCATCACCTCCCCGAAAAGCAAAGGAGCAATTATTCTCCATGTATTCCTGAGCGGGAGGCACTGGTGGGAAAGTCATAACCACGCACACTTTGCAGTCAGACGGACTTAGGTTCAAATCCTGTCTCTCTCATTTCCTAGCTGTGTGATCTTGGGCAAGTTGCTTAACCTCTCTGAGTTTCAGTATCTTAGTCTGTAAATTACAAAAAGTATGCCTGCTCTTTATAGGTTTTGCTACGACTAATTGAATTAATGTATTTAAATGCCACACACGTAGCACAAACTCAGCAAGTGGCAGCTATTGTTCTACATGGGTGAGAGGAAGGTCAGAGGATTTTTTTAAAGTGTATATTAGACCCATTTAGGCAAGACGTTGTCTTGCTCACTTTGGTTTCAGGAGGGACTGGTTGGTAGGGAATGACATCATGCTTGGTAGAGGGTCAGCGAAAAAGTGGAAGACCCTCAACAAGATGGATTGACACAGTGGCTGCAACAAAGGGCTCAAACATAACAATGATTGTGAGGATGGCGCAGGGCCGGGCAGGGTTTTGCTCTGTTGTCCATGGGGTCGCTATGAGTTGAAGCCAATTCAACAGCACCTAACAACAACAAACTGTGTCTTCTGAGGATAAACACAGGTTCGCCAGGTCCAGCAGGTCAAAATGATGATGTCGAATAGCTGCTGTGGATGAGAAAAAGTCCCCAGTTTAAAAATGACGGATAATTGGAGAGGATGGCCATCCAGGGCGGGAAACTGCAGGTATCCTGGCAGCGTGGGGAGGGAGTGGAGTCAGTAGCTGCCTAGTTCTGAGTGCTGGATCCCACAGCTTCTGTATCAGAAAGACACAGCCTGGGGATGTGGCCTTGGATATCAAGGGTGAAAGCGACAGGAGATGTGAGTCAGAATCAAAGCCAGGAAAATAGCCATCTGTCCCTGGAGACATGTAGGCACTCGATCACGCCCCCCACGACATACTCCCCGCCGCTTTCCCAAGCCCACCCCAACTGAACGGGAGAACCGTGGCCTTGTTTTTTTTCCTTTCTTTTTAAAAATCGCTTGGATAGATCCATGCCATACGCCTGTTTAAAAATTAAAGGACAATGACTGATGGGGAAAAAAATCAATCGTGACCTACAAGGAGAAAGCAGTCTCAGATGATTCTAACTAGAGACATAATGAAATTCTTTGATCCCTCTGCTTTTCAAAATTAAACAGATATGAAACTTGGTGGGAGAAAATGTGACCAGCAGTGAACTAAATTCTGCAGCCCCATGTTTTGTTTGGGTAAAGGAAAGAAGAAGGAATATAGGAAGAGGGGGAAAATATTAAAATATGGGGAGTCCTTGGCTGGGACAAACGGTTAAGCACTGGGTTACTAACTGAAAGGTTGGTGGTTCGAATCTACCCAGAGGTGCCTTGGAAGAAAGGCCTGACAATCTGCTTCTGAAAGGTCACAGCCATTGCAGGAGGGGAGGAATAAAAAAGAAAAGAATCATAAAGACCGTTTAACCCAGTGAGTTCCAACTTTTCCAACCCCCATGTGCAAATAAAGGCCTTTTGCTTTTTCCCAAGTGGCAGAAATCCAATTCAAACTAACTTTTGTAAAGGAATATAGGCTGTCGGATTTCTTTTAACAGAAAGTCTAAAGGGCTTACTGACCTTAAGGACAGCCAGGTTCAGAGTCTCAGCTGCACTGTCAGTCTGCGCTGGCTGCCCCCGCCCTCTCTCTCTCCCCCTCCGCTTCTCTTGGCATCATTCCCGGGCAGCAGGGGGCTGATAGGGACGCTAGCCTCACAATGCCTTTGCAGTTCCTTCCAAGACAATATAGAAGTGGCTTTCCTTCCCAGGTCCATCTCTGTGTGCGAGAGGACTCTGCCATTGCTGGGATCCCTCCCCACCCCCTTGGGCTAATTAGTGAAACTGGAGGGAAGCACTGTCCTCAGAAAAGCCCAGCTAGGTCAGACGCCCACCTCTGGGCTGGTGGCATGTGCAGCAAGTCTGTGTTCAATGGGGCTGTGTGGGCAGAGCAAGGGGGAGCAGCCCCCTAAAGCAAGGGCTGCCACAAAGAGAGGGAACGGGTGGGCAGGCCCTGGACTCTCCCCTAGAGTCCTCAATCCCTAGGGTCCCCCAAGCACAGTCTGAAAACTATCCAATACCTTCCCCTCTACACCTTCCCCCAGTATATTTTGCAAATAAAGAGATCGAGACAAAAAAGGATAAACTAATAATTCCCTCTTGGCTACACAGGAGTCCCTGGGTGGTGCAAACAGTTAACGCTCTCTGCCGCTAATCGAAAGATTGGAGGTTCAAATCCACCCAGAGGCGCTGTGATCTACTTCCGAAAAATCAACCATTGAAAACCCCGTGGAGCACAGTCTGACCTTGACACACATGGGGTTGCCATGAGTTGGAGTTGGTTCATCAGCAACAACTCATAGGCTACCCAGAGGGTGCTTGGGTAAGCTGGGACCCCAGAACCTTGGAAGGCAATCCTTTCGAGTTCAGCAGAGATACAGAGGCGAGGGAGAAAGAGAAAACAGGAAGCGGGGAGAGTGGATAAGGAAGAGAAAACAAAGTAAAAAATGAGGAAGACTGACGGGAAGCAGAGTGGCTGAGTCAGCAGAGAGGTGACTGTCTAAAATGCTAAGCTATAGGCCGAAAGGCTCTGACAGGCGTGCTGGACTCGTCAAACCATCCCATCCAAATGACTTTCGACGTCAGCATCAGACTCCTGTATGGAATGAAATTTAGCCCACAATACTACAATTGAGCCTTAGTCTAAGGCCACAAGTTTCAACAGAATTTAATAAGAAAATCTTGATGCTGTACACAAGTGCTTTTGACAGCTGAAGTCCTGGATTAGCAAGGATCCCTGGTTAGAAAAGTAAGGGAAGGGAGAGAATATTTGAAGTCCCTGGGTAGGACAAACAGTTGAGCGCTTGGCCATTGTCTTACTTATCTAGTGTGGCCGTAACAGAAACACCACAAGTGGAAGGTTTTAATAAGCAGTTTATTCTCTTACAGTCTAGGAGGCTACAAGTCCAAATTTAGGGTGCCAGCTCTAGGGGAAAGCTTTCTCCCTGTCAGTTTTGGGAAAAGGTCCTTGTCATCAATCTTCCCCTGGTCTAGGAGCTTCTCAGCGCACGAACACAGGGTCCAAAGCAAGCGCATTTCTTTCTCGGTGGTACGAGGTCCCTTTCTTTCTGCTAGCTTCTCTCTGCTTTTGTCCTTCTAAGATAAAAGGTGATGCAGGCCACATCCCAGGGAAACTCCCCTTATATGGATCAAGGCTGTGACCCGTGTAAGGGTGTTGCATCCAACCCTTATCCTCTTTAACATAACCTAATCTTGTCTCCTTAGCCACAGGCAGAGATTAGGACTCACAACACATAGGAAAATTACATCAAATCATAGAATGGAAGACAACCACACAATACTGGGAATCATGGCCTAGCCAAGCTGACCCATATTCAATCCATGACAACTATTCACCAAAAATTTGATGGGTTGAACGCACCCAGAGGTACCTCATTAACAACCTGCATTATGCAGATGACACATTCTTGCTTGCTATAAGTGAAGAGGACTTGAAGCACTTACTGATGAAGATCAAAGACTACAGCCTTCAGTACAGATTATACCTCTAAATAAAGAAAATAAAAATCCTCACAACTGGACCAATAAGCAACATCATGATAAATGGAGAAAATATTGAAGTTGTCAAGGATTTTATTTTACTTGGATCCACAATCAATGCCCACGGAAGCAGCAGTCAAGAAATCAAGACACATTGCATTGAGCAAATCTGCTGCAAAAGACCTCTTTGAAGCGTTAAAAAGCAAAGATGTCACCTTGAAGACTAAGGTGTGCCTGATTTAAGCCATGGTGTTTTCAATCGCCTCATATGAACCGGAAAGCTGGGCAATGAATAAGGAAGACCGAAAAAGAATTGATGCCTTTGAATTATGGTGTTGGCGAAGAGTATTGAATATACCACGGACTGCCAAAAGAGGGAACAGACCTGTCTTGGAAGAAGTACGGCCAGAATGGTCCTTAGAAGCAAGGATGGCGAGACTATGTCTCACATACTTTGGACGTGTTATCAGCAGGGACCAGTCCCTGGAGAAGGACATCATGCTTGGTAAAGCAGAGGGTCAGCAAAAAAGAGGAAGACCTTCAATGAGATGGATTGACACAGTGGCTGCAACAGGGGGCTGAAGCAGAACAACGATTGTGAAGATGTCACAGGACCAGGCAGTGTTTTGTTCCATTGTACACGGGGTCATTATGAGTTGGAACTGACTTGAAGGCACCTAACAACAGAGGTACCTCAGAAGAAAGGCCTGGAGATCTGCTTCCGAAAGGTCACAGCCATTGAGAACCCTATGGAGTGGTTCTACTCTGACACATGTGGGTCCTCCGTGAGTCAGAATCAATTCTACGGGAACTGGTGAAAAGAGAATATTTATAAATATTTATAAACATAAACTGTAAAATGAAAATTAAATATATACTTGTCGTCCGTCTTGCTACCAGACGGTTTCTAAGTCTGTTCATCAAAAGGGGCAGGGAACTTTCCTGCAGTATGTCAAGGTTTGCATTAATACATATCTTTAGAGGACAGCTGAACAGCAAACTCGAGGCTGTGTAGGAATATTATAGCTAGGAATTGCATGTGTTAACGTGCTCGACGTGGGGAATTGCATCCATTAACTTCCAGTTGTAAATTATGTAGGCCCTAGGAGAGTGAATTTACTCACCAGGCTTGTGGCATGATTAATCGCAGACTTTATCTTCACCAATCTGTCACATTTAACCACCAATACATCAAAACCGGCCTCGTAATAAATTAGAATCATGTACAAAAGCTTCCTTCCTGCAAAAGTTATTTTGATTGGTAGTAAATAAGTGAGTGACGCTAACATCAATATTGAAATGTAATTTACATGTTTCAAAGCACTTTTCTTTCACGCTTATTTCATTTGAGTCTCTGCTCTTTGAAAATTGTGATCCCAGAGTTCAAATTTTAGTATTATAGAAACTGTTATTTCTTGATCCCAAGAAAGTTGTCTGCTTTTATTTTCGAACTTCAAATTTCTACTTTCATTTTCTCAAGGAGTTCTGAAAGATTTGAAAATCTATGAATGGGAAACGCAGGATTTAAAAAGCATCTCCTCAGGCACCTCGTAAGCCTCTTAGAATTATCTAGCAATTTAGCAAATATATTTGCAGCTCCTGTTTACATGCATAGACTGCCAAACTGCCTTCATTTCCGTGGGGGTTATTTTTGTTCCAAAGGAGCCTTGGTGGCACAGTGGTTAAGCGCTCAGCTGTTAACCCAGAGGTTGGTGGTTTGAAGCCACCAGCAGCTCGGCAGGAGAAAGCTGTGGCCGTCTGCTTCTGTAAAGATCACGGCCTTGGAAACCCAGTGGGGCAGTTCTAACTTGTCCTATAGGGTTGCTACGAGTTGGTTTGGTTTGGTATTTTTGTTTTCAGTCTTTTAGATTTTCAAGTCTGTCTCGGTGGAAGATGCCTGAGGGTCGTACCTGGAATAAGCATCGATTTCAATTCATCGTCCTTCTTTTTTTCTAAGCAAATGTTGGTTTTCTCATACTTTGGCCTTAGATTGACATCCATTTGGGAAAAAATGCTTCTGCTGAAGTTTTAAGCGTTTAAAAGCAGGATGATAAGGCAACGGTCACTATCACCCGCGCGTCGTTGCTGTCCTTGTCGCTGTCTTGCTGGCTCTGACTCAGGGAGCCCCACGTATAACAGAACCAGATGTTACCTGGTCACCCATGAGCACATGCACACACGCGGGGCTGGCAGGGACGCTGTTCACCGCCTGTGCCTTCTCACAGCTTGGGGGATATGTTTTCCCTTTTTTTGGGTATTCTCAAACTGTAAATGTGCAGACGTTACCTTAAACATGGGAAATAAGTATACTTTGTTTTCTTTGCAGAACACGTCCCAGGAATGTCAGTAACTCCTGCTTCTTCTGCTGACCTCCGCTTCCTCAGGTGCCCTATGAGACCCACTCTTGGGCTTCTGCTTGGGTTCCTGTCCAGACACCTGTTTGGGGCCCTGAGAGCAAAGGACCCACCGGCTCCACACCTCTCCTCACTGAAGGTGCTGCAGCCGGCACCTGACACCTGCAGGCTCACCTCTCAGGTGGCTACTGCTCTGCCATGCTTCTGAGCATCATCCACCCTGGCTCCCCAGCCACGTGCCATGTCCACCAGGGCACACCCTCTGTAATGGCCGGATCACCTTGCTGAGTGCCGTAGAGTCTCAGAACACTGACATTTGCACTGGGTAGGCCTCTTGGGGCTTCTGTAACCAAGTACCACAATCTGGGTGTCTTGCAGTCCTGGAGGCCAGAAGTCTGAAATCAAGGTGTGGGCAGAGCCACGCTCTCTCTAAAGGCTCTAGGAGAAGACCTTTCCTTGCCTCTTTCAGCTTCTGGTGGTTCCCAGCAATTCTTGGCGTTCCTTGGTGTCTTAGTCATCTAGTGCTACTATAACAGAAATGCCACAAGTGGATGGCTTTAACAAAGAAAAATTTATTCTCTCACAGTCTAGGAGGTTAGAGGTCCAAATTCGGGTGCCAGCTCCAGGGGAAGGCTTTCTCTCTCTGTTGGCTCTGGGGGAAGGTCCTTGTCATCAATCTTCCCCTGGTCTAGGAGCTTCTCAGCTCAGGGACACCAGGTCCAAAGGATGTTCTGCTCCCAGCGTTACTTTCTTGATGATATGAAGTCCCCCTGTCTCTCTGCTGGCTTCTCTCTTTTATATCTCAAAAGAGATTGGCTCAAGACCCAATCCAGTCTTGTAGATTGAGCCCTACCTCATTAACATGACTGCTGATAATCCCACCTCATCAACATCATAGAGGTAGGATGTTCAACACATAGGAAAATCGCATCAGATCACAGAATGGTGGACAATCACACAATACTGGGAATCATGGCCTAGCCAAAGTGATACACGTTTTTGGTGGACACAGTTCAATCCATAGCACTTGGTTTGTAAACTCATCGCTCCAATCTCCACCTCTGTCTTTGTGTGGCTCTCTTCCCTCTGTGCCTGTCCTTCTGTGTCTCTTCTTATAAGGACACCATCAGATTGGATTAGGACCCACCTGGCTCCAGCATGACCTCATGTTAACTGAGAACATCTTCAAAGAGCCTTTCATGGTTAAGGTTGTGTGTCAACTTGGCTGGGCCATGATTCTCAGTGGTTTGGGAGTTATGATATAATTTGGCGGTTATGATATAGTTTGGCTGTTATGTAATGATGTAAACAACTCGATGATGAGATATGCTATAAGCAGCCAATCAGTTAAACGGGCGTTTCCTTGGGGGTGTGGCCTGCCTCCAATGTATAAACGGATGTTCCAGCAAGGCTTCGCTCTGGATCCTGCAACTGTCTCATCATCATCTAACCTGCAGTTCTTGGGACTAGAGCTAGCAGCTTACCTGCTAATCTTGGAATTCATCGGCCTCTGCAGCCTGTGAGTCAGTGGCCTGCTGTCTGACCTGATAATCTTGGATTCACCAGCCCCTGCAGCTACATGAATCAGGAGAAGCCTCCAACACCATAACTCAAAGGCATCAATTCTTCTATGACAAATTGGCAGACGTGTGTGTGTGTGCGTGCGCACGCGTGGGGTCTTCCTATTTAATCCTTATACTTTCTATTTGTGTCCTTTCTTTATAGTCCTGGCCAGGACCTCTGACAAGACCTCCAACCACAATAGTAAAAATGGACCTTCTTGTCTTGCTACCTGTCTTTAAGGGCACATGTAAACTTCCATCGGACACATGAGACTGGCTGCAAGTATTGGCAATGAACGTTTATCAAGTTAAGTAAGTTCAACTTCTCCCAGTTTATAAGAATTTTCCCCATTAATACATACTCAGCACTACTAAATACATTACTAAATTTTCTACGTCGTTGTGATAATCGTACACTTTTTTCTCCTTTATTCTTTTGGTATTCTGTGTCGTTTAAAGCTAATTCTGCTACAATATGAAGTGGTTGAGTATGGCAACATTCTTTCTTCAACAAAGATTTGGAGATGACATTTGGCTAACTGGCCCAAATCATTTTCACCCCTAGATTGCAACGTTAAACTGTTGCTAAGGAAAAGAAGGATCCCTTTAAGTTTGAATTATAGTCCAGCTTGGATAACGTGCTCTTAAAAATTCTCTTCGCTATTGTCATTTTAAAAAAGATGCGTCATTACCTCTCTATCCCAAAACATTTTAGCAATTATATATACTGTTGGTGTGAAAAAAAGAGGTGCACAGAAAAAAAGAATGTGAGAAATAATTAGGTGTGCCCTGTGTAAAAAGCCAGCCAAGCTTTTCTTGAATCAGCTAGTGAATCCAAAAGATGTGATTGCTGGAATCTTGGGTTTGTTTCTGCTTTATCGGAACAGTTTTATAAGCCATTCCTTAAAGCGTCCTTTGGGGCTGCAGGCTGCTGTCGTACTCAGCTAATAAACTGAGCCCACCACCTGGAGGGATGGGGGATGTGGTGCTACTCAACCATGAGGACCGTAAAGTGGGATTTTGCTCTTTGGAGCAGTTGAAACCAAGGCTGAGACAGAGGCAGGGAGAACTTGGCTGTGACCAAAACCAAACCAATAAGAGCTAGAAGGACTTTTGTGGCTCCTGACATATTTAAATCTCCTACAAGGCCAATTGCACAGCGGTGAAGAGCTAGGGTGAGCTATGGCTGCTAACCAAGATGTCGGCATTTCAAATCCACCAGCCACTCCTTGGAAACCCTATGGGCCAGTTCTACTCCGTCCTATAGGATTGCTATGAGTTGGAATTGGCAATGGGTTTGGTTTGCTTTTTAATCTAAAGAATGATTAGAAAAAAACAAACTGTTAAAAAAAAAAAATCCACTGCTGTCGAGTGGATTCTGACTCACAGTGACACTATAGGGCAGAGTAGAACTGTTCCATAGGGTTTCCAAGGCTCTAATCTCTACAGAAGAAGACTGCCATGTCTTCCACCCATGGAGCAGGTCCGAACCACTGACCTTTCCGGTTAGCAGCTGAATGCTTTAACCACTGCGCCACCAGGGCTCCTTAAACTCTGTTTAGTTTTCAGTAAATAAATGCCGTTTCTTGTTGTCGCTTGCTTGGTGCTGAAGCTCAGTGAGCGGCTCGCGGATACCACTGTATTTCACTGCACTCCTGTTTTCAATGACAGTTTGTGGCGAAGCCTCATAAAACTGAGCTGCGCCATGACATAAGCTGAAGGCTGGCGGGTCACCCCATTTGTCTCTGGGAAGGTGAGGGCGTCCGATGACCGTGGGAACAGCCTGTTCTCCGGAGAGGCGTCTTTCACTTCCAGCACAGGATTGTCTCTGTCGGGGTTATAAAAGCAAGCCGCCCCACCCCGCCCCATCTCTCGTTTGGCAGGAAGCCGCCTTCTGTCACATTCGTTCCCGTGGCGGGTTTTGTGGTTTCTCAAAAAGAGCAGAAATGTGCAGCCGCCCTGGTATCCTCTTTTTCTGCAAACCCACTATTATCTCCTCATGGTGTGGCATTTTGTGAAATTTGCCTTTTAAAGCGTTCCGTGCTGTGAAATGCTTATAGACAAGCTTGGAAATATCCTTCCATAACATATCCTGGCAGGCACCAGAAACGGTCCTTGTTTGGTCTGCTGGTGTCGTTCCTTTGGTGCCTTTTTATCTACAGTGGGTGTGCAGCCAGAGTCCCCAGGTGGCACAAATGGTTAAGCGCTGGGCTATGAACAGAAAGGTTGGCTGTTCAAATCCACCCAGAGGCACCCTGAAATAAATCTACTTCTGAAAAGTCAGCCGTTGAAAGCCCAATGGAGCCCAGTTTGACTCTGACACACGTAGGGTGGTCTCAAGTCAGAATCCACTTACTGGCAACTGGATTGGGTATGCAGGAAGTGTCTGTGGTTGAAGGAGGGACCCTCCACCTGAGGCCCTGGGCTTTGAGCTCTCTGAGGGGGCCCAGGGTCCAGGACAAGTGTGGACACATTCGCTATGGCACTGCCTCTAACTAGCTGATAGGCCTGGACAGATAATTTTTCAGGACCTTGACTTCATCCATCACAGGAAGATCAAACCAGACGATCTCCAAGCCCTTTTCAGCTCTTAATTTTGAGTTTCATTTCCTCCTCACCACCATTGCTTTTATTTGCTGAGGAAATGCATGGGACCGCAGAAGAAACAACGAGCCCTGGTGGCTCAGTGGTTAAGCTCTGGGCTGCTAACCAAAAG
>NW_004444213.1:514557-515032 GCF_000243295.1 Trichechus manatus latirostris
GGATACCATCTGGTTCTTCACCAGGTTACTAAGTAAGAGCGATGCTCTTATCAATTGCATAGCTGGAGTGAGCGGACTCAGTGTGTCTTTTAGGAGTGTAAGACAATAGAGGATGATCTTATGAGGATAATATAATCCTCTGCACTAGTAATATCCTGATTGTTGCACCCATGTGTTTCCTCTGACTCTCATTCTGTAGGTAAACACTAACTTTTAACATCCACTGAAATTATTATTCTTAAAGGCTTAAAGATTTATAAAGGCTCAAAGATTAATTAACAATCAAACAAGCAATGATTTACACAGCTTCACTAGTACTTGGAAGGGAATCACTAGGAAGGGCAATTTACACATCATAACAGATTTAACAATCAAAAAACACTGATTTACACAAATTTACTATCAATTGGAAAGGAATCATCTAACTTAGAAATCTATCTATACAGAAGCATCTAACTAGGAGAAGCAGAAAATA
>NW_004444213.1:515132-516071 GCF_000243295.1 Trichechus manatus latirostris
TTTTCATTGGGAACTTACTGATTAACCAAATACAGGTAATTACTGATTATCAAAATAATAACATAGGAAGGGCCTTCTTAAGAGGAGGTCTTTATTTTTCCCGTCTCCTGTTTAGGTAACTGGTAGCGAATGGTCCAGGTGTAGAAGGCCGACTTCTGTTGGTGATGGGAGATCTTCAGGGAGTAGAGACATTGGATGACTATAAGGATGCACAAGACTATTAAACATCCTATAGCAAAAAGGATCCAGACATGGAGATTGAGTCCAGAGAACCAATGTGTGGGATTGAGCCAGTAGGCAAAATCATTAAGTGTATTAAGTGTAGCCTTATTAGACTCTGATTGTAACCTCAAGAGCTGTTCTTGTAACTGAAATTGTAATTTTTGAATATCACCCTTCAATGGAGAAGCGAAGCTAGCCAGGAGATTATTTTTAACATCCTTCCAGGACTCATTATATGGAAGGGCTGTAACACAGAAGCAAGTGTATTCAGCATCACAGGTTAATTAAGAATGTTCCCACAGGGCTTCTTGTCGTTCTCCAAGCCAAAGGACTGAGGCTTCTAAAGCACCCAGACGCTTTGGGATCTCTTGATCAATATGTGCCATAGTTTGCATTTCAGAAGTAACATTTTGCATATAAGTGTTAAACTGCTGGGCGATCTGAATAGATTGGGAGAGAGCTACGGTGGCGGTAGCTGCTGTAGCGGCAATAGCAGTGGCTGTGATAATAGAGGCTATGAGAATTCCAAGAAACCTTTTAGTTCGTAGTTTTTATAATGCATTAACAATCTGAGCGAGGGGGGGACTATCTTGCCAGGGGCGTGTAAGGTTAACGGGCAGCCAAAGGTGGCTTTTTTGTCTAAGAACAGATACAGAATTGATGTTAAGAGTGGAGACATTTTGTCTGGACAGACATGGAGTAATCCAAGTAGAGCCA
>NW_004444213.1:522460-547804 GCF_000243295.1 Trichechus manatus latirostris
AGCATAGAGGCCTGTGGGGGCTGCAGTTGTCAATAGTGCAGCCATGTTTAAATGGCATATATTCCCACAGGTTTGGTTTTTGGTTAGGAGATTAAGCACATTCTCTTCACAGAGCCCATGTGCACGAGTTCTCCTCTCCAATTGCTGTCGACTCTGACTCACTGCGATCCCACGTGTATCAGAGCAGAGCTGTACTCCATGAGCTTTGCAATGGCTGACTTTTCAGAAGTAGAGCGCCAGGCCTTTCTTCCCAGGCACCGCTGGGTGGACTCAAATTTCCAACTTTTTGGTTAGCAGCCAAGCACATTAACCAGTCGCACCACCCACGGACAGTTACATCATGTTATTTCTAAAGGGACACATCCAGGCTTTGGGAAATGAGCTCTTTGTTGTAGCAGTGGGTCACATCTAAAACCATCTCTCTGGAGCCCATTTTAATAAGATCTAGACCCTAATAGAACCCAAGGAGGTTCCATAAGGTCATACTTAAGTGGGGCAGAATACTTTTAGGGAATGCAAATCGGGTTGCCTCCCTCCCCTTTGCCCACTCAAGTGGAAGGCAGGACTCAGACGAGGTTTGGGGTGGTTTCCTGACACTGTTTCCAAACGCCTCGCTGGTTTTGGAATTGAAGACAGGCATTCTGAAGGGCATGATGTGACACTCGGTGCCTCTGGGGAGATGCGGAGAGAGGCTCTCCAGACCAAACGGCTGGGGAGGGGCTGGGATCTAGGCTCTACTCCACAACAATAACAAAAACAGTGGCCTAATTAAAAACAAAACAAAATTCTAACAAAGTGTGGCTTATGTTAGAAAAAACTATTTGTGTCAGCCCTGGTGGCCCTCCCGTGTCTAAGCAGCCGCCACACAGGGCTGACCCCCCTGATTGTCTCCACTTCCAGGAGGACGGAGAAGGAGAAACCAAAACCAAACCAAACCGGTTGCCTTCAAGTTGACTCCAACTCATAGTGACCCTATACGACAGAGCAGAACTGCCCCATAGGGTTTCCAAGGAGCGGCTGGTGGATTTGAACTGCTGACCTTTTGGTTAGCAGCTGAGCGCTTAACCACTGTGCCACCAGGGCTCTGAAGGAGGATGGAGAAGCCTATCGCCTGTCCCCTGCGTGTGTACTGGACCCAGAGATGTCCTCCCGACCAACAGAAGCTGGTGAAGGTCGAGGGATGTCACTGCCATGATTAGGTGACACAAGATCCTGACTTGGTCTTGCTAGCACACTCCATCGCCTGTTCAGCTTGCACACTTGGGGGGAGCAGGCTGCCACACTGGAGAGGCACAGTGGGAACCGAGGGCAGCCTCCGGACAACAGCCAGTGAGTAACCGAATCCACCAACAACCGCCTGCACTTGGAGGTTGGTCCTTCCCCGGTCTGCCTTTAGTTGCTAAATACCTCGCCACCACCTTGATCACAGCCTACCGGAGACCTCGGAGCTGGATCCAGCTAAGCTGTGCCCAGATCCCGCCCCAGAGAAGCCACAAGATAATAAATGCGTGCTGTTTTAAGCCACCAAGTTTTGGGGTGATTTGTTACACAGCATAGATTACTAATTAATAAAAAAAAAAGAAAACAGTTGCTGTGGAATTGACCCTGACTCAGGCGACCTCATATGTGTCAGAGTAGAACTGTGCTCCATAGGGTTTTCAGGGACTGCGATCTTTTGGAAGTGGATCACCAGGCCTTTCTTTTGAGGTGCCTCCAGGTGGCAGTCGAGTGCTTAACTGTTTGTACCACCCGGGGGCTGCACAGATACATACTCCTTACATCCTATGGATTTTCCTCCGAATGTGTCTTAGACCAGTTTTCCTTCCTTAAAATCTATGTTCTCTCTATTTCCCTAATTTTTCTCAGTAGGGTCCCTCTCATTTAGGAGAGCACATAGATCTCAAACTTCTCTCCTAAGTACCCCCTTCTCATGCCACCTGTAATCAAGCAAGGCACAATGGCATCCTATGAGGAAAAAAGACATTGAGGTTCAGAACTCGTAAAAGAAGCATAAAATATTAAGGAGCCCTGGTGGTGGAGTGGTTAATAGCTACGGCTGCTAACCAAATGTTGGCAGCTCGATTCCACCAGCCGCTCCTTGGAAAAGCTCATCCTTGTTGTTAGCTGCCACCACAGTGGGCCCCCGACTCATGTGACCCCAGGGACACCAAAATGAAACACAGCCCAGTCTTGTGCCATCCCCAGGATCAGTTTTGGATTGGACTACTGTGTTCCACAGGGTTTTCACTGGATAATTTTTGGAAGTAGATCGCGAGGCCTTTCTTCCTAGGCCATCTTAGTCTGGAAGCTCCGCTGAAACCTGTTCAGCATCATAGCAATGCGCAAACCTCCACTGACAGATGGGTGGTGGCTGTGCATGAGGTGCAGTGGCCGGGAATCGAACCTGGGTCTCCTCCACAGAAGGCAAGGATTCTACCACTGGGGCACCACTGCCCCCCAGAGCTCCTCTAGTCCCACTTCACCATGGAACAAACAGAAACAAAACAAAGAAAATGGACCTGTCTCATGCCCGAGGAAGTCGGTGACCATGCTGGCATAAAAAGCCAGGGTGTCTGGGTTCTTACCCTGTCCTTCTACTCTCAGTTGTTAAGCAGAGTAACAGGAGGAGGACTTTTGTCAGAGAAAGGTCCAGATTCAGCATGTCTGTCAGGTGGGCTGGGCAGCCAGGACAGCCTGGAGCAAGGCTGGCACTGGGGAACCCATCTTGGGGCTGGGCTTACTTAATACCTCGTATCAGATTGAAAAATCCTTGATAGTCCATCTCCAAGAATGGGCCAGAGCTGGCAACCCATTTCCTGGACAGGGTGACTGTTCGAGGGAGTATAAGGCAGGGAATGGTGCCTAGCCACCCAAGAACTCATCACCGCAGAGGTCAGGGCTTCCCTCCGTGATGTCCCGGCTTCGTTTCCTGGGTTCTACTGAACGTTCTCAAAGTTGCGCAGCGATCAACTCACCAATGCCCCGTGAAGCCCCTCAAGGGATTTTTGTTTTCCTTTTTACTGACATCCTAAAGTACAAGAAGGGACTGAATGCGGGTGAGCTAACCCTCTGCTTTCTCTAGGCTACTAACATTAGAAAAAAATCCCATGGCCATCTAGTCAGTTCCGACTCATAGTGACCCTATAGGACAGAGTAGAACTGCCACATGAGGTTTCCAAGGAGCAGCTGGTGGATTCAAGCTGCTGACCTTGTGGTTAGCTGCCGAGCTCTTAACCACTGCGCCACCAGGGCTCCCACGTTAGAAACTGAACATAAAATAATGTAAACCAGCCGCCGCCAAGTTGACTTCTGACTCATGGCGACCCCGCGTGTGCAGACAGAACTGTGCTCCGTCGAGTTTTCAATTGCTGTGACCTTGCAGAAACAAATCGCCACGTCTTTCTTCTGAAGATGCCTCTGGGTGGATTCCAGTCACCCCCCTTTTGGTTAGCAGCCCAGCATGTAGCTGTGCCACCTGGGGTAAGTGGGGTGCATTAGTCCCCTAGGGCTGCTGTGATAAAGTACCACAAACGGAGTGGTTTAGAAACAGCAGACATTTATTCTCTTGCAGTCCTGAAGGCCAGAAGCCCAAATTCAAGGTGTTGACAGGGTTGGTTCCTTCTCGGGTACGCAGAGGGAGAATCTGCTCCAGGCCTCTCTCCTTGCTCCTTGTGGTAACCAGCACTACTTGGGGTCTCTTGGCACGTGGCTGCATCATTTCAGTCTCTGCCTACGCTGTCACATGACATTCTCCCTGGGTGTCTGGGTCCGTATTTCCTCTTCTTAGAAGGACACCAGTCATTGGCTCAGGGTTCACCCTAATCCAGTATGACCTCACCTTAATGTGATTACCTCTGCAAATACCCTGTTACCAATTAAGGTCACATTCACAAGTTCCGGGGGTTAGGGCTTCAATGTATCTCTATGGGGAACGGAACTCAACTCATAACAGGCAGCTGTTCATTATCTCCTGTCCTAAAAAACCAAAACAAACCCCGTGCCATCCAGTCGATTCCGACTCATAGTGACTCTATTGGACAGAGTAGAACTGCCCCATAGGGTTTCCAAGGAGCAGCTGGTGGATTCGAACAGCCCATCTTCTGGTTTGCAGCCCAGCTCTTAGCCACTGTGCCAGCAGGGCTCCTCTCCTGTCCTAGAGACGTTTAAAAACAAAAAAGGCTGGTTTGGTTTGCTTTCAGTTCTTGACTGCAGATGAGGGTAGCTCTGAGCAGCTCTGCTATCATTGAAAGAGTTGTGCAATGTGCCAGCTTCGCCAGCCCGTGCAGCCAGTTCTCATCACGCACACAGTATTGCCAAGATTAAGATGCCTTCAAGCCCCCAACTCCTATTCATTCCAAAAATATTTACTGAGTGCAGGAGATAGATACAATGGTGCACAAAACCAGACAAGGCCCTAGGCTTCCTGGGAGTACAGCTTACTTGGGGAGACAGACATTCATCAGATGATCAAGTCTCACACAACGTGAAGGGACTACCAACCCAGGCCCAGGTACTCTGGGGACGGCTTCCCTCAGGGAACAGGGCTGACTCTGAAATCTGAAGGCCAAATGGAAAAGGCAGAGTGTTCCTACTTCAAGAGGAGCCTGTGCAAAGGCCCTGGGGCAGAAGAGAACATGCGAGGCTGCATGAGGCTGTGGGTCTTCAGACACAATGCTGGGATGAAGGGAGACCCTGTTAAGGTTAGTGCAGATTTTGGGTTAAAAGTGGCAGGTTTAACACCTGCATTGAGTAATCCTACTTCCTGAAATGCTAACAAAACAGTAAAAGGGGAGGATTTAAAGAAAGGCTCAAGCCTACAAGGGTAACATGAAGCAAGAGAGAAGAGCAATCGAATTTTGGAAGTAGGTGTCCCTGCAGCAGGGAAAGCCAGAAGCAATCTGATTCATACCACAGCCCCAAAGGCCAAAATATTCAGGTACCTTTGGAGGTGGGGGGAAGGGGGTGTTGGCAGGGTCAAAACAGGAGGCTTAGTTGGAAGTCTGTCTAATTAAAGCTCAGTTAAATTCTCAGATTCCTGCTGGACAACCCCCCCCAACCCGCCCTGCCCCAGCAGAAAACTGGATGTTTATTCTGCAGAAAGGACGAGACCCAGGCGTCCTATCTGGGGAAGCAGCAGGTAGAGGTCACGGCGGATGACGTATCAAACTGAAAACTGTGTACGCATGACTAAGTTGCTGTTTTTCAAATAGACTTTATCTTTCAGAGCACTGCTAAGTTCATAGAAAAATTGCACCAAAATTTCAGAGAGTTCCCATATACCCACTCTCCTCTTGCACACAGCTTCTCCTTTGATTAACGTCTTTGTTACAACTGGTGAACTAACATTGATACATTATTATTAACTAAAGCCCATCCACCCAGGAAGCATCAAAAGAAGATGGAAGGAATACACAGAGTCACTATGCCAAAAAGAACTGGGCGAAGTTCATCCATTTCAGGAGGTAGCAGATGATCAAGAATGGATGGTACTGAAGGACGAAGTCCACTGCACTGAAAGCATTACCAAAAAACAAGGCTCCAGAATTGAGAGGATACCAATTAAGAAGTTTCAACAAAAGACTATAGTGCTGGAAGCATTCACTCATCCATGCTAAGAAATTTGGAAGACAGCTACCTGGTTAACCAACTGGAAGATACCCATATTTGTGCCCATTCCAAGGAAAATGATCCAACAGAATGTGGAAATTATCAAACAATATCATTAATGTCATACACAAGTAAAATTTTGCTGAAGATCATTCAAAAGTGGTTATAACAGTACATCGACAGAGAACTGCCAAAAATTCAAGCTGGATTCAGAAGAGGACACAGAAGGAGAAATATCGTTGCTGATGTCAGATGGATCTTGGCTGAAACCAGGGAATACCAGAAAGATGTTCGTTGTTAGGTGCCGTTGAGTTGGTTCCGACTCATGGCAACCTTACGTACAATAGAGTGAAACCCTGCCCAGTCCTGCGCCATCCTCACAATCATTGTTATGCTTGAGCCCATTGTTGCAGCCACTGTGTCAATCCATCTCGTTGAGGGTCTTCCTCTTTTTCGCTGACCCTCCACTTTATGTTGAGGTGCAATCCGTACTGAAGGCTATAGTCTTTAATCTTCATCAGGAAGTGCTTCAAGTCCTCTTCACTTTCTGCAAGCAAGGTTGTGTCATCTGCATATCTCAGCTTGTTAATGAGTCTTCCTTATTAACCCATGTTTTATTGACTATGCAAAGGCATTCGACTGTGTAGATATAACAAATTATTGATAATATTGTGAAGAATGGGGATTCCAGAACACTTAATTGTGCTCACAAGGAGCCTGTACTTAGACCAAGAGGAAGTCATTCAAACAAAACAAGGGGATGCTGGGTGGTTTAAAATGAGGAAGGGTATGCATCAGGGTTATATCTTTTCACCATACTTATTCAACCTGTACACTGAGGTAATAATCCAAGAATTTGGACTATATGAAGAAGAATGGGGCATCAGGACTGGAGGTAGACTCATTAACAACCTGTGATACGCAGATGACACAACCTTGCTTGCTGAAAGTGAAGAGGACTTCAAGTGCTTACTGATGAAGATCAAAGACTACAGCCTTCAGTATGGATTACACCTCAACATAAAGAAAACAAAAATCCTCACAACCGGACCAATAAGCAACATCATGATAAACAGAGAAAAGATTGAAGTTGCCAAGGATTTCTTTTTACTTATATCCACAATCAATGCCCATGAAAGCAGCAGTCAAGAAATCAAACGATGTATTGCATTGGGCAAATCTCCTGCAAAAGACTTCTTTAAAGTGTTAAAAAAAAAAGTTCACTCTGAGGGCTAAAGTACACCTGACCCAAGCCATGGAATTTTCAGTCACCTCATGCAGCCTGTGAAAGCCAGACAATGAGTAAGGAAGACCGAAGAAGAATCAACGCCTTTGAATTATGGTGTTGGCAAAGAATATTGAATATAACATGGACTACCAGAAGAATGAACAAATCTGTCTTGGAAGAAGGGCAGCTAGAATGCTCCTTAGAAGCCAGGATGGTGAGACTGTGTCTTACACACTTTGGACATGTTATCAGGAGGGACCAGTCCCTGGAGAAGGACATCATGCTTGGTAAAGTAGAGGGTCAGGGGAAAAAGAGGAAGACCCTCAATGAGATGGTTTGACACAGTGGCTGCAGTGATGGGCTCAAGCATAGCAACAACTGTGAGGATGGTGTAGAACTGGGCAGTGTTTCGTTCTGTTGCACATGGGGCCATTATGAGTTGGAACTGACTGGACAGCACCTAACAACAACTTAGTTTACTTTAGGCCTCTGCTCTGTGTTGCGTGTTGTATGTATGTACACCAAAACAAACAAACAAACAAACGAAAAAACAAACCCACTGCCTTCGAGTCGATTCTGACTCATAGTGACCCTATAGGACAGAGTAGAACTGCCCCATAGGGTTTCCAAGGAGCGCTTGGTATATTCCAACTGCCAACTCTTAACCACTGCCCCACCAGGGTTTCCATGTATGTCTGGGTCTTGACCAATGTGAAATGCCATGTGTCCATGAATAGTTATCATAGAGAATAGTTATTTTGCCCTAACAATCCCCTGTGCTCCACCTATTCACCTCTGCCCCCTCCCTCTGAGCCCCTTGTAGCCACAGATTATTTCCATTCTCTTCAGTTTTGCTTTCCCCAGAACGTCATCTAGTTGGAATATGCAATGTGTAGCCTTTTCAGACTGGCTTCCTCCACTTAGCAGCATGCATTTCAGATTCCTCCATATCTTTCTTTTAGCTTAATAGCTCGTTTATTTTCATTGCCAAACAATACTCCACTGTATGGATGTACCACAGTTTGTTTATCCACTCACCTATCGAAGGACATCTCAGTTGTTTCCAATGTTTAGCACTTGTGAATAAAGCTGCTACAAACATTCATGTGCAGGCTTTTACATGGACGTACATACACGTCTCAACTGTTTGGGTAAATACCCAGGAGCGTGATGGCTGGATCGAATGGTAAGCCTATGTGTAACTTCCCAAGAAACTGCCAGACGGTCTTCCAAAGTGGATGCACCATTTTGCCGTCCCTGGATGAAATTTTCAGACAGAATGCTCTGGCCCCATGCTCTCTCCCCACGTGGCCTCAGGAAGGAGGCTGGGAGGACCTTTGACAGAGATTCTGGTTAGCCAGCTATGAACACCGAGAGTATAAACATTGACGATCCCCAAAGATCAGCTCTGGTGACGACTCTATAGGGAAGACTAGTCCCTGCAGACACACTCATGGTGTCAGCCCCGTCCACACACAGAGCTTCTGGGACCCCATGCTTAAATACCAACGGGTCACCGAGGATCAAGAGATAGTCTAGGGAAACAGCTGCCTGGCATCAGGGGGAGATTAAAATAAAGACAACGCCTGGCCCCACCCTCAGAGACGCCGCTGAATTCACCTGCGGTGGGGCCTGGACAATGCTTTTTGTTTGTTCTTTTGCTTTTTCTGTTCTTGTTGTCCATGGATTGTTTTGTAAACTCTTCAAGTGACTCACTGCCCAGCCAGGACTGAGAACCACTTATTTGGTCTGTTGAAAGAGTATCTGGCTCCTGGCCCTCATTCCATCATTGACAACTGTAAATATCCTCGAGGGTGGTCCTCACACTTTGGTGAGCATCCCAGTCACCGCAAGGGTTGCAAAAATACAGATTGCTGGGCTCCATGCCCAGAGGTTCTGATTAAGTAGTGTGAGAAGGGGCCTGAGAATCTGCATCTCAAACAAGTTCCCAGATGAGTCTGATATTGCTGGTCAAGGGAACTGAGAACCACAGCCTGAGTGGCTCGGTGTGCTTTTGTGGACTCAGACCCAGAACAGCTGGGCTGAGATGCAGGTGAGCTGAGAGGGGAGGATGCAGGTGAGCTGAGAGGGAAAGATGCAGGTGAGCTGAGAGGGAGCATGCAGGGTGAGCTGAGATGAGAAGTTACAGGTGAGCTGAGAAGAGAGGATGCAGGTTTGCTGAGAGGGGAGGATGCAGGTGAGCTGAGAGGGGAGGATGCAGGTTTGCTGAGAGGGGAGGTTGCAGGTGAGCTGAGAGGGAAAGATGCAGGTGAGCTGAGAGGGAGCACGCAGTGTGAGCTGAGATGAGAAGGTACAGGTGAGCTGAGAGGAGAGGATGCAGGTTTGCTGAGAGGGGAGGATGCAGGTGAGCTGACAGCCTGCCTCTGCGCACTGTCAGGTTCATTGCTGCTACTGGGTGGATCCTCGACCTCGCAGGCTCTTTAAAGCCCAAGTCAGATGTTTTGAATTGAATTGTGTCCTCCAAAAATATGTGTTATAAATCCTAAACCCTTATGCCTGTGGAACAGGATCTTCTTTGTTATGTTAATGAGACCAGACAAGTGTAGGCTGTGTTTTAAGCCAACCATTTTTGAGATATAAAAAGAGCAGATGAGGCACAGGGAGGGAAGCACTCTGGGAGGGGAAGATATACGCCACATGAAGATACCAAGGAACCAAGGAGCAGAAGCTGAAAAGAGACAAGGACCCCAGGGCCAACACAGAGAGGAAGAGAGCCTGCCCCTCGAGCCAGTGCCCTGAACGTGGACTTCTAGCCTCCTAAACTGTGAGAAAATAAATTTCTGTTTGTTAAAGCTACCACTTGTGGTTTTTCTGTTATAGCAGACTAGATAATTAAGACATCAAATAAAGCTCACACAGCCCTGGGAACTCCAGGGGTGGATATGAACACTGAGCTGATACCTGCCGTTGCTTTGGAAAGCGACCAACTGCTCGCAGGTGTGAGCCTCCACTGGTTCTGTTACCGCCACCAGCGACCTGGAGGGATAGCGCTATTCCGCTTTACGTACTTTGAAATGCTTTTCTGTGCGTCATTCAGTATATACTAAAGAGCTCACAGGTGCGATTTTAGCTGAGTGACTTTAGGCAAATTCCACCCTCTCCCTGTGCCCTGCACTTCCTGCTCCACATAAGATGGAATAAAGAAGAAACTGACTTCCCAGGCTCTTGTAAAGATGGGACCAACTCTCACTAAAGTGTTTTATATTGAAATCTGCTGATTAGAAAAATGTGCAAGTCTTAAAAGTGTTTTTTATTATAACGGACACTCTTGGGATTGAGATTAAAAATTAATTAATGAATAAATAAAAAAACACAAAATTTAATTATCTGACATCTGAGTTTAACACACATGTGCTGTCTGTCTTTTCCTTTCGATAGGAAAACATGGCCTAGTCGTCTTCCTATTTAAGATGCTCTGGGTTGGCTAACTCTTACCACCAAATTCTAGCAATTAACGGTATTCTCAGACGAAAATTGTGCTTTTTCTGACAAATGATACGAAGCTACTAGAGCTTTGTCTGTATACCTAGAACGTCTGCATTCTTCAACAGATATATCCTGAGCTCTGACTCTGGTCAGGCTTGGTGGCAAAGGTGGGATTACATAGGGGAGAAGACACGGCAGCGTCCCCAAGATCTACTGAGCGCTGCAGACCAGGAAAGGAGCCAGCCCCGAGCAGTGAGGGTCGCCAGCACTGAGAAAGGCCGGCTGTGGACCCACAGAGGAGGGCCGGGAAGCCGGGCCTGGGCAAGGCACCAGGGACAGCACCCCAAAGGAGGGGGCATGAGCTGGAAGGGTGACGTGCAGGCAGCTGGGGAAGGGGTAGGTGGGTGGGGGATCCTGCACCCAGGAATCTTCTGTAATGAGAAAGAGGGTACTGCATTTAGAAAACTGCAAAAAGTTCTTGAAACCTGTTTAACTTCTGCTCCTTAACCACTGCCTCATCTGACAATTATGTGGTACCATTCATAGCCACATCAACTATTATCACTTTCTATGCACCCTTAGGAGCCCTGGCGGTGAAGTGATTAAGAGTTCGGTTACTAAACAAAAGTTCAGCAGTTCAAATCCACCAGCTGCTCCTTGGAAATCCTATAGGGCAGTTCTACTCTGTCTTATAGGGTTGCTATGAGTCGGAATCAACTCAACTGCAACAGGTATGGTATGGTGTGTGCCCTTAAGGAGTCCTGGTGGCATAATGGTTAAGCACTTGGTTGCTAACTGAAAGGTAAGTAGTTTGAACCCACCCAGCAACTCTGCAGGAGACAAGACCTGGCAATATGCTCCCGTAAAGATTACAGCCTAGGAAACCCTATGGGGCAGTTCTACTCTGTCACATGGGGTCACTATGAGTCAGAATCGACTCAACAACACCCAACAACATCAACGTGTCCTTACCAGCCTAGTGTACATGTATGCACACTTTACATTAGTGCAAATATAGTGTGCATGCAATTTATGTTTTGTTCTTATCACCTAAGATTATATTAAGAATAACTTTTGAGTTGCTCCAAAGTTGGCTTAATTATAAACTTAATGATAGCATAAATTTTTTTTAGCATCGATGCAATTTATTTACCACGGTATTTGTGGTTGGTTGTTATCGTTTTAACTTGTATACATTGTGTTGCCTCCATATCTTCACGTGCACCTTCTGCTTCCTTGGCCTTGGTCGTGGAGTACAACCTACTGGGGTAAGTCATTTCACCTTCATGGGATTTGTTTCCCCATCTGTAAAATGGGACAATAACACCACCTACTTCAGAGGGTTGTTATGGGGATGAAAGGAGTTAATACTGCTTAGAACATTGTCCAGCACATAGACAGAATATATAGGCATGAGATTAAATCTACCTGCCATTCTCAGTTACCTTTGCATTGATTGGTTAATAGTGAAGTATGCTACATGGGTTGAAATTCTTTGTCCACTTCTCTGTTGGGCTCCTCTGTGTTCTTAACTGAGTTTCCAAGAGCTTTTTATGAACTCTGGATATTTGCTGGAAATAACTTTTTCTCAGTCTGTTCTTATTTATATATATATATTTTAAATTTGATTGCCAAAGCTTTTTAACATCTCTTTTGTGATTTTTTTTTATTACATCAAAGCTCATAAACCAATCCTACATTCAAATCCTACTATTCAATTGCATTTTTTTCCAGCATGATTTGATTTACTATCATAATATTTATTTTAATGCATGTGTTTTATTTCCTACACTTTCCAAATCCATCATTATTAAATTTATTTTGTTTGGTATATAAGTGTTATTTAGGAGAGTGCTTGAAAATTTTTGAGGGGATGGAATTTTGCTTGTTTAAATTTAAGTGACTGATATTAGGATATATTATATTGGGGTCATTAACATAGATTGCAAGATTTCTACTTCTTTAAAATTTATTAAGAATTTCTTCATGACCTTGGAAAAATGTAATAACATCCCATAAATATCATTCTGCATCTTGAAAATAACTAACACTTTCATACCGCTTTGCAGTTTACAAAACTCTTTCCTATGTCCTGTGATCCCCCAGCCAACAATAGGAGGTGGTGTTTATCGTCTGAGTTTGGACTCCTGTGAGTTACAATTTCATATAACAATTGTATTTCTGTCCATTTTCCTTGTACGTCTAATAAAATTTCATTTACATATTTTGTGACCATGCTCCTCAGCACATGAAATGAAATGAAAATTTATCAAGCACCTGTTGATACCAAGTACCGTGACACTGTTTTGATATTGCTGTTGGTAGTTGCCACTGAGCCGATCTGACTCACGGTGACCTCATGTGTGTCATAGTAGAACTGTGCTCCATAGGGTTTTCAGTGGCTGATTTTTTGGAAGTAGATCTCCAGGTCTTTATTCCAAGGCATTTCTGGGTGGACTTGCACCTCCAACCTTTCAGTTAGCAGCCAAAGAACATCCAGGACAACCTACAAGGAAGGAATTGACTCGACTGAGACCCTGATTTGGACTTTGAGCCTCCAGAACTGTGAGAAAATAAATTTCTGTTCTTTAAAGCCACCCCTTTGTGATATTTCTGTTACAGTAGTACTAGGAGGCTAAGAAGGGGGTTAAAATGCTAATGGAGATAAAACTCCTAGGGTTTTAGAAAGTTAGTGTTTTGGAAAATAGTTTAGATGGAAAAGGGTGTGTGGCTTTTACAGCCCTCCAGCCCAGACGGCAGATCTGTAAGAGAAGCAAAATGTAAAAAATGGGGGAGGAAATATTACCCAAGTCCCTGGGATCCATGACCATTTCATATTAGTGCTAGACTGCAGTTTTTAGCCTGAATAGCTGTGGTACAGAGAATGACTTAATATGGCCCTTCTAGCCATAGTCTTTGTAACTCCCACCAAATGACTAGGTGGGGCTATGAAAATGAGGTGATTGTGGCCCACCTAGGGGATTGGATAGCTTGCTAATAATGCAAATAAGGTATAGGGAACCCTAACGAGGAGATTGGTCAGTTTTGCCATCCTGCTAGGCTTAAAGGGAGACACGGAGAGAGGGTAGGGGGAGCTGTAACATGGAAGGCAGAGAGGGAGAGCTGTAACACCAGAAACGGCAAGAAGCAGTGGCAGAGAAATGGTGGCAACAGAGGCAGCAGAACCAGGACACTGGCAGGAGATGGCATGGTAGGCTTCCCAGCCCACGGGACAAGAAATCCGAGTGCCTCCAGGCAGGAGGCTTGCTGGAAGACTAGGGTGCCTCTGGGCACTTAGTGGAACTAGAGCTGAGTGCCTTCAGGCTGAAGCTTACTGGCAGAGTGGGATGCCTCTGGGCGCTTATCGGCAGAGCTAAAAGAGCTTTGTAATGCTGGCCCGAGCAGGGCAGAGGCCAGGCTGAGAGGCCGAGAGGCAAAGGGGCCAGAGAGAGACCTGCCTGCGGGCAAGGCTGAGAAAAGGCTGTCCTGATGGAAGAACTGTATCCTGAGCATTCCTGAACCTGTGTTGTAACCTGTTACTTCTCTAAAAACCCCATGATCATGAGTATGGTCTGTGAGTTCTGTGTGGCTGTTGTAACCCATTGTTGAACCCAGCAGAGAAGTAGAGAGTACCGTGGGAGGGACGGCTGGTGTCAGAATTGGTAAGAAGTTTGGAGGGTGGAGGCATGTCTGACCTCCACCTCATAGGAGTCAGCCTTAGGCTGTTGATGCGGATAATGATTCTCCTCCCTCCTTGTGAAGCTGGACAAGGTCAGGTACCCTCCCCTGCCATTTTCACAATAGCTTAACATTTAGTGCAGAAAGAGAGGAAACAGCTCTCAATGGAGCCATCTAAGAAGAAGCTGGATGGGACTTCCAGCACCCTCCCCACCCCCCTTTCCTGGTTCCCTGAAAAATGCTTCCTTTTGTTTTTTTTTTCTTTCCTCTGTGACTTAATTGTTCCATGGAGCTGATTGCATAACAGTGAATATTTTCCTAAAAATGTCTTCAGAACATTTTGCAAAATAGCCTCTAGCTAGGTTTCTGGTAGACAGTGGCTGTTTCTTTGGGGTATTTGCAAACTCAGGCCGCTCTTGAGAGAGTCCAGCCGTCTTTGTAAAAGATGAGATCGACACCAGAAAACAGAGTCTTCCGCCATGTTAAGCTGGCGCTTTCAGCAACCACAGTCTTCTCGTTGCACGGTGCTGGCGTGTGATTGGCCCCTGGATTTCCCCTTAATTACTATTGAACACATAATCACTATGCAATTAAAACGTAATTATACTGTCGAAGGATAAGTCCACAGTTACTCTAGCATAGTGATTTACAAAACCGAAAACGTCCTTTTAAACAGTTGTTCGAGTTCTTTTCCACACGGCGTTGCTGAATCCTTTAATAACTGGTGCCTTTCTGGGCTTCTTTCCAACAGCATCTTCACTGTCACATTTTTAAGGTCAACTGTACAAATATTAGCTTATCATTGACTCGGGGCTTCTGAAAACACGATATTCATTATCTGGAGTGATCTAATTACAGCGCCGGAAAACAGATAATAAATACGTTGCGTTTCTGAAAACACAGCACATTCCAAGAGCTGCAACCTTTGTCATAATTCCTTAAGGAGAGAGAATTACCAACTCTTCCTTGAATCTCTGAAGAAAGAAAAAATAATAAAGGAAGAAGAAGAGAAAAGCAAATAGCTTTGCTGTCTAGGTTCTTGGGAGAGGAGGCCCCCGGGGGTTTGGGTGTGCTGAGAGTCTGGGGGGGGATGCCAAAACGGTTGCCATCCAGTTGATTCCACTTCATATGCCTCCGTGTATGTCAGAGTAGAACTTCTCTCCATAGGGTTTTCATTGGCTGATTTTTTGGAATTAGATCGCCAGGCCTTTCTTCTGAGGTGCCTCTGTGTGAACTTGAATCTCCAGCCTTTCAGTTAACATAGCAGCCAAGCGTGTTAACTGTTTGCACCACCCAGGGACTCCACCGAGAGTATAGTTGTGTGTAATTGAATCTTTGCTTCACTCACATGACAAGCAGGGTTTGTTGTTGTTGTTTTTTTTGCATATGCCAGGGGTACTGCCATCTGAATGCTCATTTTTCTTTTATAATTACCATTTGCTAAGTTTATATATCTGTCTTTTTATGCTATAGGAAAAGGGAAATGATGAGTTTTGCTGTAATAAATTCCTTGCGGTAACGGATTTGACTACGCCTGATCTATTTGTTGCAACCTTAAATATCCCTCATCACCAAAAGGATGTCAAAAAGTCTCCACTAAGTATTTTGAGATTTGGGCATGCAAATCACGTTGAACTAATATACTGTCTTTGTTAAGATTCTTAAATTACAAGCCAAAACTCATTGCCGCTGAGTTGATTTCAACTCATAGCAACCCTATAGGACAGAGTACAACTGCTCCGTGAGGTTTCCAAGGCTGTAAATCTTTACGGGAGCAGATTGTCACATCTTTCTTCCACAGAGCAGCTGAGGGGTTCAAACTGCCAACCGTTCGCTTAGCAGCTAAGCATTTCACCACTGCGCCACCAGGCTTCCTCAAATTATAAGAAACAGAAGCAAAATGTAGTGATTACATGTTGGTAACTCTGAAGTAAAGTTGTAGATAGTCAACTGAATTCAACAAACATTTCCCACTATCTTCGGGAGCAATTCCTCTCTGCACGCAAGACACTGTACAGAAATTAAAATTGCCCCGAGTCGAACTTGCCTTACTGTGGCCACTTTCTAGAGTTTCCAGAGCCCCTCAGGTCATGGAAGCGAGAACTTTGTGGTCTGGAAATGGCTCTGTGGATGTGCAGCCAAAAACCACCTTCATCTGGTGGCCAGGCTGGGATGGCATAGACACCGAACTCGAACAAAAACCCCCCATGGTCTGGGGATGCTGCTGGGTTACATGAGTCCTGCCTCCTTGTAATTTGACCAGCTTGCTAGTGTTGGCCTTTATAAGCAAGCTAGGCAGCTTGCCCGCAGTCCACTCACGGAAGGCATGTGGTGGTTATAAAGAAGAAATGCTGGTTTTGTACAGCAACATGAAGCAAGACAGTGTGCACGTAGGTCTTAGCTTTTTCCTGCTTCCTCACTGAAGCAATTCAGGAGGCTGGCATCAAAGACACATTGTTAATAATGTGATGTGTGTATCTGGTGTGTCTCACCCTCTGCAGGGAAATTTGCAGGGAAGGCTCTGGGATGAGTATCAGCTTGGAAATCTCAGGCTCTCCGGCGTTTGCTGAGAACACCAACTGGGAGGCAAACTTGCCTCAGGACTGTGTCTGCATCCACAGACCTGAGCTATGGTTTCTCACACACAGAACAAAACAAAGCAAAATAATGTATTTTTCCTTAGAATTGGACAGAGCTAGTCTTGGCTACTGAAATTCCATGAATTTAAGGAGGCAGGAAATTAAGCAAGCTGGCCCTGGATTAGGATTTCACGGGTTGTTCGGGCTTTTTGAGGCAGTAGATGTATTGGGCCAAATAAAAGTTGGTGCACCGCATGAATAGAGGCAGTGGCGGTTCTGTGGTAGAATTCTCGCCTCCCATGTAGGAGAGCCGGGTTGGATTCCTGTCTGATTCACCTCATGCGCAGCCGCCACTCGTCTGTCAGTGGAGGCTTGTGTGTTGCTGTGATGCTGAATAGATTTCAGCAAAGCTTCCAGACTAAGACAGACTAGGAAGAAAGACCTGGTGAAAATCAGCTGGTGAAAACCCTCTGGATCACAACGGTCCAACCCACAATCAGTGGGATGGTGCAGGAGTGGGCAGTGGTTGAATCCATTATGCATGAGTCGGGGGCCGACTGTGACGGCAGCTATCAACAACGACAAGAACAATGGCACCAACATAGCAGCAATAGAAGCAGCTTCCACAGCTGCTCCCGTGACGGTTTTGTATCCAGCCTTCAGGGGACTGTGGCCAACAAATGGATGGAAGTTCAGAACCTCATCCTGGTTTTTATTTTGCTTGGTGTCCAGTTAACTTATTGGGGTGCCATTGTTGTCCGCTGTGAAGCAAGAATAACAAGACCAACCTACTCTGCAATGACTTTTTATATTGAGAAATGACTGACAAGAAAAACTCAGTCTGGTTCTATGTAAAGGATGGAATAGAGAATGTTTTAAAATTTGCAGCAATATGACAAAGATTAACATTCCTGCATGTACCGCTTAAAGAAAATAAGAAAAATACAAACAACCCAAGAGAAAAAGAAGGCAAAGAATATAAGCAGAGAAGAAATATAAATGACCATTAAGTGTATGTAGGAAAATACGTTTAAACTTAGCAGCGATTAAAGAATGCAAATTAATGTGATGAAATTTTTTTTTCTTCTGCCAGCTTGGAAAACACAAAAGCTTGGTAACATTTAGTACTCATGAGGGCATGGGGAAGTGGTACTTTTACACACTAATTATGACTATGTGGATTGGTATAAGAATGAGAAGAGCCATTACAGATTACATATAAAAATGTTAAGTTTCTCATCCTTTGACAAAGGCATTCTACTTCTAGGAGCAGTAGCACAGGTACATAAAAGAATATATAAGGATAATAAAAAATAGATAGTTTGCCAGAAAAATGATGTCAACAAGAGAAAAAATCCCTCTTATTGATTCTCCAAATGCCACTAAATATCAAACTCAAAATACAGATAAATAAGTAATCAGGACTGAAAAATACATTTAGATTTCTTCCCTAGTGTGATAGATTAAACTGCATTTAGTAAGACCAAATGGGAATCCCACCTTAACTTGACCTCACCTTGAAAATATGCCATCTGTGGATGAGGCTTTAATTTTTACAGCAAAAAAATAAAAATTTTTTTTTTGGATAAAATAGAGCAAGTCTTGCCAAGAGCAGAAACTGGTGTCTGGGTACAAATTAAAACTAAAAACCAAACCTGTTGCTGTCGAGTGGATTCTGACTCATAGTGACCCTATTAGATCCTGCTTATTTTGTTATGGAGCCCTGGTGGCGCAGTGGTTAAGAGCTCAGCTGCTAACGAAAGGTTGGCAGTTCGAATCCACCAGCTGCTCGCTCCCTGGAAACCTTATAGGGCAGTTCTATTCTGTCCTATAGGGTTGCTATGAGTCAGAACTGACTTGATGGCAACGGGTTTGGTTTGGGTTTTATTTTGTTATGGCGACCCCGTCATTTAAGAAATTGTAAACTAATGTCTTGGAAGACTTAACGAGCTTCACAAAATGGCTGGATTCCATCCAGGGAAAGATGCTGGCTGAGTTCTTGAGAACCTCAGGGAAATTACTGAGCAAACTGATTTCTGTGCGATACATGTGGTTTGGTCAAATTACGCTAGAAGCAGGGAAGTTGGTCCACAGCCTACTTTGTAAAAGGAAACACTAATCCAGTGCTCTAGGCTTTATTCTCAGACTCCATAACATGCGTTGGGATGTGTAAAGTCATGAGCCATAAACAGCAGAGCACTGAAATACACAAGAGTGCAAATTGCCAGGAGGGAGATTATCAAAACACAGTGTCACGGATTGAACTGTGTCCCCCAAAAGTATCTGTTAGCTTGGCTGGGTCATGTTTCCCAGTATTGTATGATTGTGTACCACTTTGCAATCTGGATGTAATAAGATGGATTAGCGGCAGTTATGTTGATGAGGTCTACAAGATTAGATAGTGTCTTAAGCCGATCTCTTTTGAGATACAAAAGAGAGAAATGAGCAGAGAGATATGGGAACCTCATACCACCAAGAAAGCAGTGCCAGGAGCAGAGCATGTCTGTTGGACCTGAGGTTCCTATGCAGAGAAGCTCCTAGTCCTGGGGAAGATTGATGATGACGAGGGCCTTCCTCCAGAGCCGACAGAGGGAGAAAGCCTTCCCCTGGAGCTGATGTCCTGAATTTGGACCTGTAGCCTACTAGACTGTGAGAGAATAAATTTCTGTTTGTGGTATTTCTGTTATAGCAGCACTAGATGACTAAGACACACGGTAATAATGGAAGACATTAACGCACCACTCAGAATTTGCCAAAAAGGAGCCCTAATGGTGCAATGGTTTAGCATGTAACCGTGCTTTTATGGTTAATGGCTAAGAAGGTTGGCAGTCTGAACTCATGCAGTGGCTCTGAGGGAGAAGGACCTGGTGATCTGCTTCCATAAAGACTACAGCCTAGAAAACCCTATGGGGCAGTTCTGCTGCATCACATGGGATTGCCATGAGTTGGCACTGACTCTATACACCTAACAACAACAACAGAATTTGCCAGATGGAGACAAGAAATGAACAAATAAGGAAAAGAATCTGAGCGTTGCAATCAACATGTTTAATTGACCAGAATATTGAATTTTGTGGCCTGCCAATAGACTTTTTTTTCCAAGCAGCATTGGAATACGTCATGGTTTGAATTATGTCCCCCAAAAAATGTGTGTATCAATTTGGCTGGGCCGTGATTCCCAGAATTGTGTGGTTGGCCTCCATTTTGTGATTGTGATTTTATGTTAAAGAGGATTAGGGTGGGATTGTAACACCACCTTTACCCAGGTCACATCCAATGTAAAGGGAGTTTCCCTGGGGTGCGGCCTGCACCACCTTTTATCTCTCAAGAGATAAAAGGAAAGGGAAGCAACCAGAGAGTGGGGGACCTCACACCATCAAGAAAGCAGTTCTGGGAGCAGAGCGCGTCCTTTGGACTGGGGTCTCTGCGCGGAGAAGCTCCTAGTCCAGGGGAACACCAAAAAGAAGAAGGCCGACAGAGAGAAAAAGCCTTTCCCTGGAGCTGACGCCCTGAATTTGGACTTTTAGCCTACTTTGACTGTGAGGAAATAAACTTCTCTTCGTTAAAACCATCCACTTGTGGTGTTTCTGTTATAGCAGCACTAGATGACTAAGACAGAATTTTTACAAAATGTGGTTATATGTTAGCTGAAAGAAAACTTGTTTACACACCCCAAAGCAGAAATTACACAGGTGACTTTATTTAACTAAAATGTATTAAATCTAGAAATAGATTGCAAATGAATAATAAAAACTAAATCCTAAATACTGGGACATTTTGAAAGCACTATTTCAAGTAGTTCTGGGTCAAAGAATAAATCAAACCATTGTCAAAGTAAATTTACAAACTATTTAGAAATTAATAAGAAAACTACAAATCAAACCTATGGAATGTTGGCAATTTAAAATCATAGCTTAAAAATTGTTTATTGTATAGGAGAAATATTTTAAGGAATTAACTATTCAACTCAAGAAGTTACAAAAAAGTAAAAAGGTATTCATCATAATAAAAGAGTATGATATGTTAGAAATAAGATGTGCAGAAATAATAAAGGAGCCCTGGTGGCACTATGGTTAAGTGCTCAGCTGCTAACTAGAAGGTGGGTGGTCTGAACTCACCCATTTTCGGCTCCGCAGGAGAAAAGACCCGGCGATCTGCTTCTGTAAAGATGATAGCCTAGAAAACTCTGCGGGGTAGTTTTACTCTGTCACATGGGGTCACTATGAGTCTAAAATAGGCACACAACAACAGAAATAATAAAGGTAAGATCTGTTTCTATGAAAAGATTGATAAAATAAAGAAGCTTTTGGAAAGTTCTGATCAAGAAAAAAACAAAGAAATTAAAATCAACATCTGAATTAGAAAGAGGATATGATCACAAATATTTTGTAAACTAAAAATTCTAAGATAAAGAATATATTTTTTTCATAGCAGTAGTGTTAATAGCAAAAAAAAAAAAGAGTAAATGCTTATTAATAAGATAAATCAAATGCAGGATATCCATTCTACAGAATACTATATACCTATGAAAAAGAATGGTGTTTTTAATCACCTCATATGCGTGTGAAACTTGGACAGTGAATAAGGAAGATGGAAGAAGAATTGATGCCTTTAAATTATGGTGTTGGTGAAGAATATTGAACGTGCCATGGACTGCCAGAAGAAGGAACAATCTGTCTTGGAAAAAGCACAGCTAGAATGCTCCTTAGAAGTGAGGATAGTGAGACTTCATCTCACATACTTTGGACATGTTATCAGGAGGGACCAGTCCCTGGAGAAGGACATCATGCTTGGTAAAGTAGAGGGTCGGCGAAAAAGAGGAAGACCCTCAACGAGATGGACTGACACAGTGGCTGCAACAATGGGCTCAAGCATAACAACGATTGTGAGGATGGCACAGGACCAGGTCATGTTTTGTTCTGTCGTACATAGGGTTGCTACGAGTTGCTACCAACTCAAAGGCACCTAACAACAACAACAATGAATATAAAGTAAGGTAATAAGTTTAGGAATATGAATGTGATCAGTGTCTTTCTAATAAATCACAAATTGGTAAAATTGATCAAAGAAGATGTATAAAGCATCAGTAGGTTAGACATCTGAACCTCACCTCCTAGTCACATATCTTTCTTACCCTCTGCATCCATTTGTAGACAATGCCATGGCTGGTCTTACTTTGAAGATGCTTCAGAGCTGCCGCTTCTCTTTATCCCCTGCTGCTGCTCTGGGCCGGGCTGTGGACAGCCCTCTGATCATTCATCCAGCCTTAGCTGCTCACTCAGATCCACCAGGCCCTGCACCAGCATCGTGGTCTGACCATCTAATGAGTAGCATGACTGTTAAGACCACTAGCTCTAGATGCAATGGACCAGCATTGCTATCCTACCTCTGTCACTTAGTGGCCTCGTGATTCTGAGCTAAGGTTCCCTTTCTGAATCCTTCTTCCTCATCTGGGAAATGGGAATAGTTATAATAATACCTCCATTACAGGATTGTTCCATTACAGAATCCTCCTTTACAGGATTGTCCCTGGGTGGCTCAAATGGTTAACCTACTAGCTGAAACGTTGGTGGTTCTAACAAACCCAGAGGAACCTCAGAAGAAAGGCCTAGTGATCTGTTTCTGAAAGGTCACAGCCTGAAAACCCTGTGAAGCAGTTCTACTCTGCACACGTGTCGGAATCAACTTGATGACAACTAACGACACAGGATTGCTCTGAGGATTGAATGAAATAAAGAAGGCAACATGCTAAGCACAGGGCATATCTGAACCCAAGAAATGTTAACTCTTATTACTAATAAACTTGAATCTTACTGCGGCGGATGCAAAGATGTACCGTTCTGCTCCACCTTCAACGGGAGAGTGACCACCTCTTCAGAGTCAGCCTTGGAGTTGAGGACCCTCCCTTCTCAGGGGTTCCAGACAATGACTGAGCTCACAGGGGTAGAAGGGCATGGCTGTTTCACCTGACACGGGACCTCTTCAATGGGCGCACTCTGCTCCAGGGCCTCCATTGGCCAGGCAGTTCTGCATCGCGGTCTGAGAACTTCTGCCGCCGGATTCTGCATCATCCCTTTCCCTTTCACGGATGTCACTCTCCAGTAAATCTCTTGTACTCCAACTCTGTCTCAGTGCCTGCTTCTGGAGAAACCCAACCAGAAGCTATCATTTCACGTTCCCAGACCCCTCACTGCAAGACAATAAAGGCCAACTCAAAGGCTTGGCCTCTGTGCTCAGCATCAAAGGCCATTCCCTCCTTTCTACACCCTGTTAGTTCTGTGTTCCGAGTTGTGCTGGCAAAGAAAAATGAACAAATCAGCTTTAGAAGAAATACAGCCAGAATGCTCCTTAGAAGTGAGCATGGCGAGACTTTGTCTTGCTTACTTTAGACGCACCATAAGGAAAGACTAGTCCCTAGAAAAGGACATAATGTTTGGTAAAGCAGAGGACCAGTGAAAATGAGAGAAATCCTCCATGAAATGGATTGACAAGGTAGGTGCAACAATGGGCTCAAATATACCAAAGATTGTGAGGAGGGCACAGGCCCGGGCAATGTTATTTCTTGATACATAAAGTCGCCATGAATCTGAGCCGACTTGATGGCAACTAACAACAGCAATACATTCTACTTATCCTTGAACAGAAACATTTCTTTTTGTTAACGTCTTTCCAGAGGCCTCCAGACAGTCACAGCGCCCCCCACCAAGCTCTCAGATCACTCCTTCCATCCTGGGATTGCTGGAGGCGACTGGCAAAAACTAGGACAGATGTGGGCAACAGAGACACTCAACCCATTCCACTGGTGTAAACTCCGCAGTAATAATGTGCCTTGATTTCACCTCTGCACTCAGTATGTTTAGGTAAATATTATGGAATTGTTGAATCTATATTAGAAGTTTCATGAGATAGACTTTCCTCCTCTTTTAATGGAATTATCTTCGATCAAATTATCCATTTAACAGATCTAATACATTCTGCACAAGCCATCCTAATAAATGGAACCACCCTGCCCCTTAAACACTCAGTTATGTTAGGATGCGTGTGTGTGTGTGTGTGTGTGTGTGTGTGTGTGTTTTCTTTTACATAATATTTTGATTTTTTAAAAAAATCTGAAACAAATGAAAATTCCTTTATATAAATTCTGGTAAGTATATTCATGATATCATCCCTCACAGCTCAAGGGGAAGTTTGGGAATCATAATCTTACATCAGTGGCCAGGCTGTCATTTCCAGGCTAATTAACCCAGCCAGATGCAGGGAAGGACGCCTGAATGACTGGTGTATGGATGGATGTAGTAGCACGGGTAAGGAAGTCCTGAGGGAGAACCCGATCAATGGAGGATAAATGTACAGATCGATCTGAGCTCTGGGGCAGGGCTTTAGCTTGTTGATTTATGCATTGCCTTTGATCAACTCTCCTTGCTTCTGAACTCAAAGGAGGAGTGAGGGCTGCGGTGGGGTCAACACACAACTACACCCCATCCTGGGTCTATGACACTCCCTGAGTCCCAGTGCCCTGCTTGGGACAAGTAAAGTCCAAACATCCACTTTGTTGAGTTCTTCATAAATGAGACAATGGCATATAAAAGGTATTTGATGGATGGTTGAAGCCTAAACATAGGACTTTGGAGTTGGATGAGCCTTATACATTGTCTAGTCCAATCTGAGATTGAAGGCGAGGGGACAGAAGTACAGAGGGAAGAGATTGCCTATCTAGTTTCTGGAAGAGTGAGATCTATGTCTTCAAACTTTGGATCTCGAGCTTTCCATCAGCTCTCATTAATGAGACTTCAAATGATAATTACAATATTTAACATTTGTTGGGGTGTTATAAATACTTAACGTGATAGGCTGCTAACCAAAGGCCTGGAAGTTTGAGTACACCTTGAGGCTCCTCGGAAGAAAGGCCTGGTGATCTACTTCTGAAAAACCAGTCATTGAGAACTCTATGGATCTCAGTTCTACTCTGCCACACGTGGGGTTGCCATGAGTCAAAGTGGACTCCACAGCAACTAGTGCAGGTAGCATTCATTGACTGATTATCCTGAGCCAAGCACTTTTCATTCCTCATCTATTTAATTTTACCAACAACCTTATGAAGCTGGTACTATTATTACTCTTTTTCAGATGAGGAAACCAGTGTTTAGAGAGTTGAGTAACTTGCTCAAGCTTATGCAGCTAGAGAACGGTGGGTTCCAGTAGTAGAATCCAGAACCTGCTCTTATCTATCACCTGATCAGTCTTCTCCCTGGGAGAATTGGTACTCCTGCCCATCCTCAGCAGCAAAGGGAATTTTTATTTCATTGTCAAAGAGCTATCACTTGTTGTAACAGTTGGAGTTCATGCAGATAAGTAAGAACAATCATATTATGTGGCTACACAATGCATTTTAAAATGTATCTTTTTCATAAATGCTTTTCTTTCATAATGATAAATGAAAACCAAACCCATTGCCGTTGACTTGATTCCGACTCATAGCAATCCTATAGGACAGAGTAGAATTGCCCTGAAGGATTTCCCAAGAAGTGGCTGGTGGATTTGAACTGCCGACGTTTTGGTTAGCAACCAAACACTTAACCACTGTGCCACCAGGGCCGTAATTTTATGATCCCTGAAAGAAAACAAGTAAAGAAGAGATGAGAGTTTAAAAAAATTATGGATAAATGGATGGATGGATGGATGGGTGGATGGATGGATGGATGGATGGATGGGTAGATGAGTGAATGGGTGGGTGGGTGGATGGATGGATGGATGGATGGATGGATGGATGGATGGATGGGTGGGTGGGTGCGTGGATGGGTGGGT